>NW_027363957.1:0-367688 GCF_046119375.1 Phyllobates terribilis | reverse complement strand
TCCTACTACTTTGTCTAAATTAGAAGCAAATTGGTTGAACATTACTTCTACCTAAAATGGCAGAAAACGCACCTATCTTGGTGATGGACAGGACAGCTAGAGGGGATATGGAGGAGGCTGTTATTTTTTTTTTAATAGGTGTACTTTCACCAATTTGCTGATAATTCATTGAAAGTAGATGATCGGTACAATTGCTGCCAATGCATTTTTTAAAGCTGTATTGTCATGAGTCAAATTTGATCATGTTAGGTTCTTGCATAGGTCCTATAGCATTGATAAGTTTCCACCCTCTTTCCTACATACACACATCTCTCCTGCATACACACAACTCTACTACTATCACACACGCAATTTTCCGAAATACACACACAACTCTCCTCCATACACAAACACAGTTCTAACACATATAGCTTTTCTACAGCTTTGAAGTATGCACTCACACCTCTGTTACATACACGCACTGTTTTGCTACATACTTGTACACAGCTTTCTTACATACACCAACAGCTCTCTTATATACTCATGCAGCTCCACACACACAAACACTTATATATATATATATATATATATATATATGTACACTCATCCATCGTATACATTACCACATCTTGAAATTCCTTCCAGGAATGTGACTGATCACATGACCTGAAAGGTTCAATGGCTAATCAACAACTTTGTTTGATTGGGACCCTATCCATGCCACCTCACATATCAGGAGTGTCGTTCTTCTTTTCATAAAGAGGTCCAAGGGCTAGTCTTGCAGAAGTTTTTTCAGCTACACAGGATGCGCAACATCCGTGCAAGTCCTGGTGACTTTCTCCCCTGCACTGCACCGATCAGATAGATCAGTGTGGGGCAGGAGAAAGGAGAACAGTTCTTTCAGTGATCATGAAGGATGCTGTCAGTGTTTTCCTCCATCAGAATAAGCAGCCTCTAGACTGTAAGAAACACACACATTTTAACATCATTTTGATTGTCTAAAATTTACTGCAGCTAAAAATTACATTTGGTTTACAATGCATTTTGCCAGATATGTTGTCACTTGTCAAAGCTAAGAATTTTACATGCTGGGTTTTTTTATGGCACATTTAGCACTGATAAGTTGTCACACTCTTGCTTAATATGTTAACATTCTGTCTGTAAACTGTATATGCATAGCTACCTTTTTGAAGCAATATTGAGATTTACTTAAGAACGTGGGGCCCAATAAATACCATCAATGGTGCCCAGTCCAAGAGATGGTGGATCCTATAGGTAAACACCACCTCATCATGCACTAAAACTTACTAAAAAAAAAAAAAGATGTGAAGTTCACACATATAGAAAATGGACATTTTGTGAATACATATTACACGTATTGTAAAATAGATAGAGCTCATATGTAGAGTTTGTTTGATAAACTTTCCTACTACTTTGTCTAAATTAGAAGCAAATTGGTTGAACATTACTTCTACCTAAAATGGCAGAAAACGCACCTATCTTGGTGATGGACAGGACAGCTAGAGGGGATATGGAGGAGGCTGTTATTTTTTTTTTAATAGGTGTACTTTCACCAATTTGCTGATAATTCATTGAAAGTAGATGATCGGTACAATTGCTGCCAATGCATTTTTTAAAGCTGTATTGTCATGAGTCAAATTTGATCATGTTAGGTTCTTGCATAGGTCCTATAGCATTGATAAGTTTCCACCCTCTTTCCTACATACACACATCTCTCCTGCATACACACAACTCTACTACTATCACACACGCAATTTTCCGAAATACACACACAACTCTCCTCCATACACAAACACAGTTCTAACACATATAGCTTTTCTACAGCTTTGAAGTATGCACTCACACCTCTGTTACATACACGCACTGTTTTGCTACATACTTGTACACAGCTTTCTTACATACACCAACAGCTCTCTTATATACTCATGCAGCTCCACACACACAAACACTTATATATATATATATATATATATATATGTACACTCATCCATCGTATACATTACCACATCTTGAAATTCCTTCCAGGAATGTGACTGATCACATGACCTGAAAGGTTCAATGGCTAATCAACAACTTTGTTTGATTGGGACCCTATCCATGCCACCTCACATATCAGGAGTGTCGTTCTTCTTTTCATAAAGAGGTCCAAGGGCTAGTCTTGCAGAAGTTTTTTCAGCTACACAGGATGCGCAACATCCGTGCAAGTCCTGGTGACTTTCTCCCCTGCACTGCACCGATCAGATAGATCAGTGTGGGGCAGGAGAAAGGAGAACAGTTCTTTCAGTGATCATGAAGGATGCTGTCAGTGTTTTCCTCCATCAGAATAAGCAGCCTCTAGACTGTAAGAAACACACACATTTTAACATCATTTTGATTGTCTAAAATTTACTGCAGCTAAAAATTACATTTGGTTTACAATGCATTTTGCCAGATATGTTGTCACTTGTCAAAGCTAAGAATTTTACATGCTGGGTTTTTTTATGGCACATTTAGCACTGATAAGTTGTCACACTCTTGCTTAATATGTTAACATTCTGTCTGTAAACTGTATATGCATAGCTACCTTTTTGAAGCAATATTGAGATTTACTTAAGAACGTGGGGCCCAATAAATACCATCAATGGTGCCCAGTCCAAGAGATGGTGGATCCTATAGGTAAACACCACCTCATCATGCACTAAAACTTACTAAAAAAAAAAAAAGATGTGAAGTTCACACATATAGAAAATGGACATTTTGTGAATACATATTACACGTATTGTAAAATAGATAGAGCTCATATGTAGAGTTTGTTTGATAAACTTTCCTACTACTTTGTCTAAATTAGAAGCAAATTGGTTGAACATTACTTCTACCTAAAATGGCAGAAAACGCACCTATCTTGGTGATGGACAGGACAGCTAGAGGGGATATGGAGGAGGCTGTTATTTTTTTTTTAATAGGTGTACTTTCACCAATTTGCTGATAATTCATTGAAAGTAGATGATCGGTACAATTGCTGCCAATTCATTTTTTAAAGCTGTATTGTCATGAGTCAAATTTGATCATGTTAGGTTCTTGCATAGGTCCTATAGCATTGATAAGTTTCCACCCTCTTTCCTACATACACACATCGCTCCTGCATACACACAACTCTACTACTATCACACACGCAATTTTCCGAAATACACACACAACTCTCCTCCATACACAAACACAGTTCTAACACATATAGCTTTTCTACAGCTTTGAAGTATGCACTCACACCTCTGTTACATACACGCACTGTTTTGCTACATACTTGTACACAGCTTTCTTACATACACCAACAGCTCTCTTATATACTCATGCAGCTCCACACACACAAACACTTATATATATATATATATATATATATATATATGTACACTCATCCATCGTATACATTACCACATCTTGAAATTCCTTCCAGGAATGTGACTGATCACATGACCTGAAAGGTTCAATGGCTAATCAACAACTTTGTTTGATTGGGACCCTATCCATGCCACCTCACATATCAGGAGTGTCGTTCTTCTTTTCATAAAGAGGTCCAAGGGCTAGTCTTGCAGAAGTTTTTTCAGCTACACAGGATGCGCAACATCCGTGCAAGTCCTGGTGACTTTCTCCCCTGCACTGCACCGATCAGATAGATCAGTGTGGGGCAGGAGAAAGGAGAACAGTTCTTTCAGTGATCATGAAGGATGCTGTCAGTGTTTTCCTCCATCAGAATAAGCAGCCTCTAGACTGTAAGAAACACACACATTTTAACATCATTTTGATTGTCTAAAATTTACTGCAGCTAAAAATTACATTTGGTTTACAATGCATTTTGCCAGATATGTTGTCACTTGTCAAAGCTAAGAATTTTACATGCTGGGTTTTTTTATGGCACATTTAGCACTGATAAGTTGTCACACTCTTGCTTAATATGTTAACATTCTGTCTGTAAACTGTATATGCATAGCTACCTTTTTGAAGCAATATTGAGATTTACTTAAGAACGTGGGGCCCAATAAATACCATCAATGGTGCCCAGTCCAAGAGATGGTGGATCCTATAGGTAAACACCACCTCATCATGCACTAAAACTTACTAAAAAAAAAAAAAGATGTGAAGTTCACACATATAGAAAATGGACATTTTGTGAATACATATTACACGTATTGTAAAATAGATAGAGCTCATATGTAGAGTTTGTTTGATAAACTTTCCTACTACTTTGTCTAAATTAGAAGCAAATTGGTTGAACATTACTTCTACCTAAAATGGCAGAAAACGCACCTATCTTGGTGATGGACAGGACAGCTAGAGGGGATATGGAGGAGGCTGTTATTTTTTTTTTAATAGGTGTACTTTCACCAATTTGCTGATAATTCATTGAAAGTAGATGATCGGTACAATTGCTGCCAATGCATTTTTTAAAGCTGTATTGTCATGAGTCAAATTTGATCATGTTAGGTTCTTGCATAGGTCCTATAGCATTGATAAGTTTCCACCCTCTTTCCTACATACACACATCTCTCCTGCATACACACAACTCTACTACTATCACACACGCAATTTTCCGAAATACACACACAACTCTCCTCCATACACAAACACAGTTCTAACACATATAGCTTTTCTACAGCTTTGAAGTATGCACTCACACCTCTGTTACATACACGCACTGTTTTGCTACATACTTGTACACAGCTTTCTTACATACACCAACAGCTCTCTTATATACTCATGCAGCTCCACACACACAAACACTTATATATATATATATATATATATATATATATGTACACTCATCCATCGTATACATTACCACATCTTGAAATTCCTTCCAGGAATGTGACTGATCACATGACCTGAAAGGTTCAATGGCTAATCAACAACTTTGTTTGATTGGGACCCTATCCATGCCACCTCACATATCAGGAGTGTCGTTCTTCTTTTCATAAAGAGGTCCAAGGGCTAGTCTTGCAGAAGTTTTTTCAGCTACACAGGATGCGCAACATCCGTGCAAGTCCTGGTGACTTTCTCTCCTGCACTGCACCGATCAGATAGATCAGTGTGGGGCAGGAGAAAGGAGAACAGTTCTTTCAGTGATCATGAAGGATGCTGTCATGTTTTCCTCCATCAGAATAAGCAGCCTCTAGACTGTAAGAAACACACACATTTTAACATCATTTTGATTGTCTAAAATTTACTGCAGCTAAAAATTACATTTGGTTTACAATGCATTTTGCCAGATATGTTGTCACTTGTCAAAGCTAAGAATTTTACATGCTGGGTTTTTTTATGGCACATTTAGCACTGATAAGTTGTCACACTCTTGCTTAATATGTTAACATTCTGTCTGTAAACTGTATATGCATAGCTACCTTTTTGAAGCAATATTGAGATTTACTTAAGAACGTGGGGCCCAATAAATACCATCAATGGTGCCCAGTCCAAGAGATGGTGGATCCTATAGGTAAACACCACCTCATCATGCACTAAAACTTACTAAAAAAAAAAAAAGATGTGAAGTTCACACATATAGAAAATGGACATTTTGTGAATACATATTACACGTATTGTAAAATAGATAGAGCTCATATGTAGAGTTTGTTTGATAAACTTTCCTACTACTTTGTCTAAATTAGAAGCAAATTGGTTGAACATTACTTCTACCTAAAATGGCAGAAAACGCACCTATCTTGGTGATGGACAGGACAGCTAGAGGGGATATGGAGGAGGCTGTTATTTTTTTTTTAATAGGTGTACTTTCACCAATTTGCTGATAATTCATTGAAAGTAGATGATCGGTACAATTGCTGCCAATGCATTTTTTAAAGCTGTATTGTCATGAGTCAAATTTGATCATGTTAGGTTCTTGCATAGGTCCTATAGCATTGATAAGTTTCCACCCTCTTTCCTACATACACACATCTCTCCTGCATACACACAACTCTACTACTATCACACACGCAATTTTCCGAAATACACACACAACTCTCCTCCATACACAAACACAGTTCTAACACATATAGCTTTTCTACAGCTTTGAAGTATGCACTCACACCTCTGTTACATACACGCACTGTTTTGCTACATACTTGTACACAGCTTTCTTACATACACCAACAGCTCTCTTATATACTCATGCAGCTCCACACACACAAACACTTATATATATATATATATATATATATATATGTACACTCATCCATCGTATACATTACCACATCTTGAAATTCCTTCCAGGAATGTGACTGATCACATGACCTGAAAGGTTCAATGGCTAATCAACAACTTTGTTTGATTGGGACCCTATCCATGCCACCTCACATATCAGGAGTGTCGTTCTTCTTTTCATAAAGAGGTCCAAGGGCTAGTCTTGCAGAAGTTTTTTCAGCTACACAGGATGCGCAACATCCGTGCAAGTCCTGGTGACTTTCTCCCCTGCACTGCACCGATCAGATAGATCAGTGTGGGGCAGGAGAAAGGAGAACAGTTCTTTCAGTGATCATGAAGGATGCTGTCAGTGTTTTCCTCCATCAGAATAAGCAGCCTCTAGACTGTAAGAAACACACACATTTTAACATCATTTTGATTGTCTAAAATTTACTGCAGCTAAAAATTACATTTGGTTTACAATGCATTTTGCCAGATATGTTGTCACTTGTCAAAGCTAAGAATTTTACATGCTGGGTTTTTTTATGGCACATTTAGCACTGATAAGTTGTCACACTCTTGCTTAATATGTTAACATTCTGTCTGTAAACTGTATATGCATAGCTACCTTTTTGAAGCAATATTGAGATTTACTTAAGAACGTGGGGCCCAATAAATACCATCAATGGTGCCCAGTCCAAGAGATGGTGGATCCTATAGGTAAACACCACCTCATCATGCACTAAAACTTACTAAAAAAAAAAAAAGATGTGAAGTTCACACATATAGAAAATGGACATTTTGTGAATACATATTACACGTATTGTAAAATAGATAGAGCTCATATGTAGAGTTTGTTTGATAAACTTTCCTACTACTTTGTCTAAATTAGAAGCAAATTGGTTGAACATTACTTCTACCTAAAATGGCAGAAAACGCACCTATCTTGGTGATGGACAGGACAGCTAGAGGGGATATGGAGGAGGCTGTTATTTTTTTTTTAATAGGTGTACTTTCACCAATTTGCTGATAATTCATTGAAAGTAGATGATCGGTACAATTGCTGCCAATGCATTTTTTAAAGCTGTATTGTCATGAGTCAAATTTGATCATGTTAGGTTCTTGCATAGGTCCTATAGCATTGATAAGTTTCCACCCTCTTTCCTACATACACACATCTCTCCTGCATACACACAACTCTACTACTATCACACACGCAATTTTCCGAAATACACACACAACTCTCCTCCATACACAAACACAGTTCTAACACATATAGCTTTTCTACAGCTTTGAAGTATGCACTCACACCTCTGTTACATACACGCACTGTTTTGCTACATACTTGTACACAGCTTTCTTACATACACCAACAGCTCTCTTATATACTCATGCAGCTCCACACACACAAACACTTATATATATATATATATATATATATATGTACACTCATCCATCGTATACATTACCACATCTTGAAATTCCTTCCAGGAATGTGACTGATCACATGACCTGAAAGGTTCAATGGCTAATCAACAACTTTGTTTGATTGGGACCCTATCCATGCCACCTCACATATCAGGAGTGTCGTTCTTCTTTTCATAAAGAGGTCCAAGGGCTAGTCTTGCAGAAGTTTTTTCAGCTACACAGGATGCGCAACATCCGTGCAAGTCCTGGTGACTTTCTCCCCTGCACTGCACCGATCAGATAGATCAGTGTGGGGCAGGAGAAAGGAGAACAGTTCTTTCAGTGATCATGAAGGATGCTGTCAGTGTTTTCCTCCATCAGAATAAGCAGCCTCTAGACTGTAAGAAACACACACATTTTAACATCATTTTGATTGTCTAAAATTTACTGCAGCTAAAAATTACATTTGGTTTACAATGCATTTTGCCAGATATGTTGTCACTTGTCAAAGCTAAGAATTTTACATGCTGGGTTTTTTTATGGCACATTTAGCACTGATAAGTTGTCACACTCTTGCTTAATATGTTAACATTCTGTCTGTAAACTGTATATGCATAGCTACCTTTTTGAAGCAATATTGAGATTTACTTAAGAACGTGGGGCCCAATAAATACCATCAATGGTGCCCAGTCCAAGAGATGGTGGATCCTATAGGTAAACACCACCTCATCATGCACTAAAACTTACTAAAAAAAAAAAAAGATGTGAAGTTCACACATATAGAAAATGGACATTTTGTGAATACATATTACACGTATTGTAAAATAGATAGAGCTCATATGTAGAGTTTGTTTGATAAACTTTCCTACTACTTTGTCTAAATTAGAAGCAAATTGGTTGAACATTACTTCTACCTAAAATGGCAGAAAACGCACCTATCTTGGTGATGGACAGGACAGCTAGAGGGGATATGGAGGAGGCTGTTATTTTTTTTTTAATAGGTGTACTTTCACCAATTTGCTGATAATTCATTGAAAGTAGATGATCGGTACAATTGCTGCCAATGCATTTTTTAAAGCTGTATTGTCATGAGTCAAATTTGATCATGTTAGGTTCTTGCATAGGTCCTATAGCATTGATAAGTTTCCACCCTCTTTCCTACATACACACATCTCTCCTGCATACACACAACTCTACTACTATCACACACGCAATTTTCCGAAATACACACACAACTCTCCTCCATACACAAACACAGTTCTAACACATATAGCTTTTCTACAGCTTTGAAGTATGCACTCACACCTCTGTTACATACACGCACTGTTTTGCTACATACTTGTACACAGCTTTCTTACATACACCAACAGCTCTCTTATATACTCATGCAGCTCCACACACACAAACACTTATATATATATATATATATATATATATATATGTACACTCATCCATCGTATACATTACCACATCTTGAAATTCCTTCCAGGAATGTGACTGATCACATGACCTGAAAGGTTCAATGGCTAATCAACAACTTTGTTTGATTGGGACCCTATCCATGCCACCTCACATATCAGGAGTGTCGTTCTTCTTTTCATAAAGAGGTCCAAGGGCTAGTCTTGCAGAAGTTTTTTCAGCTACACAGGATGCGCAACATCCGTGCAAGTCCTGGTGACTTTCTCTCCTGCACTGCACCGATCAGATAGATCAGTGTGGGGCAGGAGAAAGGAGAACAGTTCTTTCAGTGATCATGAAGGATGCTGTCATGTTTTCCTCCATCAGAATAAGCAGCCACTAGACTGTAAGAAACACACACATTTTAACATCATTTTGATTGTCTAAAATTTACTGCAGCTAAAAATTACATTTGGTTTACAATGCATTTTGCCAGATATGTTGTCACTTGTCAAAGCTAAGAATTTTACATGCTGGGTTTTTTTATGGCACATTTAGCACTGATAAGTTGTCACACTCTTGCTTAATATGTTAACATTCTGTCTGTAAACTGTATATGCATAGCTACCTTTTTGAAGCAATATTGAGATTTACTTAAGAACGTGGGGCCCAATAAATACCATCAATGGTGCCCAGTCCAAGAGATGGTGGATCCTATAGGTAAACACCACCTCATCATGCACTAAAACTTACTAAAAAAAAAAAAAGATGTGAAGTTCACACATATAGAAAATGGACATTTTGTGAATACATATTACACGTATTGTAAAATAGATAGAGCTCATATGTAGAGTTTGTTTGATAAACTTTCCTACTACTTTGTCTAAATTAGAAGCAAATTGGTTGAACATTACTTCTACCTAAAATGGCAGAAAACGCACCTATCTTGGTGATGGACAGGACAGCTAGAGGGGATATGGAGGAGGCTGTTATTTTTTTTTTAATAGGTGTACTTTCACCAATTTGCTGATAATTCATTGAAAGTAGATGATCGGTACAATTGCTGCCAATGCATTTTTTAAAGCTGTATTGTCATGAGTCAAATTTGATCATGTTAGGTTCTTGCATAGGTCCTATAGCATTGATAAGTTTCCACCCTCTTTCCTACATACACACATCTCTCCTGCATACACACAACTCTACTACTATCACACACGCAATTTTCCGAAATACACACACAACTCTCCTCCATACACAAACACAGTTCTAACACATATAGCTTTTCTACAGCTTTGAAGTATGCACTCACACCTCTGTTACATACACGCACTGTTTTGCTACATACTTGTACACAGCTTTCTTACATACACCAACAGCTCTCTTATATACTCATGCAGCTCCACACACACAAACACTTATATATATATATATATGTACACTCATCCATCGTATACATTACCACATCTTGAAATTCCTTCCAGGAATGTGACTGATCACATGACCTGAAAGGTTCAATGGCTAATCAACAACTTTGTTTGATTGGGACCCTATCCATGCCACCTCACATATCAGGAGTGTCGTTCTTCTTTTCATAAAGAGGTCCAAGGGCTAGTCTTGCAGAAGTTTTTTCAGCTACACAGGATGCGCAACATCCGTGCAAGTCCTGGTGACTTTCTCCCCTGCACTGCACCGATCAGATAGATCAGTGTGGGGCAGGAGAAAGGAGAACAGTTCTTTCAGTGATCATGAAGGATGCTGTCAGTGTTTTCCTCCATCAGAATAAGCAGCCTCTAGACTGTAAGAAACACACACATTTTAACATCATTTTGATTGTCTAAAATTTACTGCAGCTAAAAATTACATTTGGTTTACAATGCATTTTGCCAGATATGTTGTCACTTGTCAAAGCTAAGAATTTTACATGCTGGGTTTTTTTATGGCACATTTAGCACTGATAAGTTGTCACACTCTTGCTTAATATGTTAACATTCTGTCTGTAAACTGTATATGCATAGCTACCTTTTTGAAGCAATATTGAGATTTACTTAAGAACGTGGGGCCCAATAAATACCATCAATGGTGCCCAGTCCAAGAGATGGTGGATCCTATAGGTAAACACCACCTCATCATGCACTAAAACTTACTAAAAAAAAAAAAAGATGTGAAGTTCACACATATAGAAAATGGACATTTTGTGAATACATATTACACGTATTGTAAAATAGATAGAGCTCATATGTAGAGTTTGTTTGATAAACTTTCCTACTACTTTGTCTAAATTAGAAGCAAATTGGTTGAACATTACTTCTACCTAAAATGGCAGAAAACGCACCTATCTTGGTGATGGACAGGACAGCTAGAGGGGATATGGAGGAGGCTGTTATTTTTTTTTTAATAGGTGTACTTTCACCAATTTGCTGATAATTCATTGAAAGTAGATGATCGGTACAATTGCTGCCAATGCATTTTTTAAAGCTGTATTGTCATGAGTCAAATTTGATCATGTTAGGTTCTTGCATAGGTCCTATAGCATTGATAAGTTTCCACCCTCTTTCCTACATACACACATCTCTCCTGCATACACACAACTCTACTACTATCACACACGCAATTTTCCGAAATACACACACAACTCTCCTCCATACACAAACACAGTTCTAACACATATAGCTTTTCTACAGCTTTGAAGTATGCACTCACACCTCTGTTACATACACGCACTGTTTTGCTACATACTTGTACACAGCTTTCTTACATACACCAACAGCTCTCTTATATACTCATGCAGCTCCACACACACAAACACTTATATATATATATATATATATATATATATATGTACACTCATCCATCGTATACATTACCACATCTTGAAATTCCTTCCAGGAATGTGACTGATCACATGACCTGAAAGGTTCAATGGCTAATCAACAACTTTGTTTGATTGGGACCCTATCCATGCCACCTCACATATCAGGAGTGTCGTTCTTCTTTTCATAAAGAGGTCCAAGGGCTAGTCTTGCAGAAGTTTTTTCAGCTACACAGGATGCGCAACATCCGTGCAAGTCCTGGTGACTTTCTCTCCTGCACTGCACCGATCAGATAGATCAGTGTGGGGCAGGAGAAAGGAGAACAGTTCTTTCAGTGATCATGAAGGATGCTGTCATGTTTTCCTCCATCAGAATAAGCAGCCACTAGACTGTAAGAAACACACACATTTTAACATCATTTTGATTGTCTAAAATTTACTGCAGCTAAAAATTACATTTGGTTTACAATGCATTTTGCCAGATATGTTGTCACTTGTCAAAGCTAAGAATTTTACATGCTGGGTTTTTTTATGGCACATTTAGCACTGATAAGTTGTCACACTCTTGCTTAATATGTTAACATTCTGTCTGTAAACTGTATATGCATAGCTACCTTTTTGAAGCAATATTGAGATTTACTTAAGAACGTGGGGCCCAATAAATACCATCAATGGTGCCCAGTCCAAGAGATGGTGGATCCTATAGGTAAACACCACCTCATCATGCACTAAAACTTACTAAAAAAAAAAAAAGATGTGAAGTTCACACATATAGAAAATGGACATTTTGTGAATACATATTACACGTATTGTAAAATAGATAGAGCTCATATGTAGAGTTTGTTTGATAAACTTTCCTACTACTTTGTCTAAATTAGAAGCAAATTGGTTGAACATTACTTCTACCTAAAATGGCAGAAAACGCACCTATCTTGGTGATGGACAGGACAGCTAGAGGGGATATGGAGGAGGCTGTTATTTTTTTTTTAATAGGTGTACTTTCACCAATTTGCTGATAATTCATTGAAAGTAGATGATCGGTACAATTGCTGCCAATGCATTTTTTAAAGCTGTATTGTCATGAGTCAAATTTGATCATGTTAGGTTCTTGCATAGGTCCTATAGCATTGATAAGTTTCCACCCTCTTTCCTACATACACACATCTCTCCTGCATACACACAACTCTACTACTATCACACACGCAATTTTCCGAAATACACACACAACTCTCCTCCATACACAAACACAGTTCTAACACATATAGCTTTTCTACAGCTTTGAAGTATGCACTCACACCTCTGTTACATACACGCACTGTTTTGCTACATACTTGTACACAGCTTTCTTACATACACCAACAGCTCTCTTATATACTCATGCAGCTCCACACACACAAACACTTATATATATATATATATATATATATGTACACTCATCCATCGTATACATTACCACATCTTGAAATTCCTTCCAGGAATGTGACTGATCACATGACCTGAAAGGTTCAATGGCTAATCAACAACTTTGTTTGATTGGGACCCTATCCATGCCACCTCACATATCAGGAGTGTCGTTCTTCTTTTCATAAAGAGGTCCAAGGGCTAGTCTTGCAGAAGTTTTTTCAGCTACACAGGATGCGCAACATCCGTGCAAGTCCTGGTGACTTTCTCCCCTGCACTGCACCGATCAGATAGATCAGTGTGGGGCAGGAGAAAGGAGAACAGTTCTTTCAGTGATCATGAAGGATGCTGTCAGTGTTTTCCTCCATCAGAATAAGCAGCCTCTAGACTGTAAGAAACACACACATTTTAACATCATTTTGATTGTCTAAAATTTACTGCAGCTAAAAATTACATTTGGTTTACAATGCATTTTGCCAGATATGTTGTCACTTGTCAAAGCTAAGAATTTTACATGCTGGGTTTTTTTATGGCACATTTAGCACTGATAAGTTGTCACACTCTTGCTTAATATGTTAACATTCTGTCTGTAAACTGTATATGCATAGCTACCTTTTTGAAGCAATATTGAGATTTACTTAAGAACGTGGGGCCCAATAAATACCATCAATGGTGCCCAATCCAAGAGATGGTGGATCCTATAGGTAAACACCACCTCATCATGCACTAAAACTTACTAAAAAAAAAAAAAGATGTGAAGTTCACACATATAGAAAATGGACATTTTGTGAATACATATTACACGTATTGTAAAATAGATAGAGCTCATATGTAGAGTTTGTTTGATAAACTTTCCTACTACTTTGTCTAAATTAGAAGCAAATTGGTTGAACATTACTTCTACCTAAAATGGCAGAAAACGCACCTATCTTGGTGATGGACAGGACAGCTAGAGGGGATATGGAGGAGGCTGTTATTTTTTTTTTAATAGGTGTACTTTCACCAATTTGCTGATAATTCATTGAAAGTAGATGATCGGTACAATTGCTGCCAATGCATTTTTTAAAGCTGTATTGTCATGAGTCAAATTTGATCATGTTAGGTTCTTGCATAGGTCCTATAGCATTGATAAGTTTCCACCCTCTTTCCTACATACACACATCTCTCCTGCATACACACAACTCTACTACTATCACACACGCAATTTTCCGAAATACACACACAACTCTCCTCCATACACAAACACAGTTCTAACACATATAGCTTTTCTACAGCTTTGAAGTATGCACTCACACCTCTGTTACATACACGCACTGTTTTGCTACATACTTGTACACAGCTTTCTTACATACACCAACAGCTCTCTTATATACTCATGCAGCTCCACACACACAAACACTTATATATATATATATATATATATATATGTACACTCATCCATCGTATACATTACCACATCTTGAAATTCCTTCCAGGAATGTGACTGATCACATGACCTGAAAGGTTCAATGGCTAATCAACAACTTTGTTTGATTGGGACCCTATCCATGCCACCTCACATATCAGGAGTGTCGTTCTTCTTTTCATAAAGAGGTCCAAGGGCTAGTCTTGCAGAAGTTTTTTCAGCTACACAGGATGCGCAACATCCGTGCAAGTCCTGGTGACTTTCTCCCCTGCACTGCACCGATCAGATAGATCAGTGTGGGGCAGGAGAAAGGAGAACAGTTCTTTCAGTGATCATGAAGGATGCTGTCAGTGTTTTCCTCCATCAGAATAAGCAGCCTCTAGACTGTAAGAAACACACACATTTTAACATCATTTTGATTGTCTAAAATTTACTGCAGCTAAAAATTACATTTGGTTTACAATGCATTTTGCCAGATATGTTGTCACTTGTCAAAGCTAAGAATTTTACATGCTGGGTTTTTTTATGGCACATTTAGCACTGATAAGTTGTCACACTCTTGCTTAATATGTTAACATTCTGTCTGTAAACTGTATATGCATAGCTACCTTTTTGAAGCAATATTGAGATTTACTTAAGAACGTGGGGCCCAATAAATACCATCAATGGTGCCCAGTCCAAGAGATGGTGGATCCTATAGGTAAACACCACCTCATCATGCACTAAAACTTACTAAAAAAAAAAAAAGATGTGAAGTTCACACATATAGAAAATGGACATTTTGTGAATACATATTACACGTATTGTAAAATAGATAGAGCTCATATGTAGAGTTTGTTTGATAAACTTTCCTACTACTTTGTCTAAATTAGAAGCAAATTGGTTGAACATTACTTCTACCTAAAATGGCAGAAAACGCACCTATCTTGGTGATGGACAGGACAGCTAGAGGGGATATGGAGGAGGCTGTTATTTTTTTTTTAATAGGTGTACTTTCACCAATTTGCTGATAATTCATTGAAAGTAGATGATCGGTACAATTGCTGCCAATGCATTTTTTAAAGCTGTATTGTCATGAGTCAAATTTGATCATGTTAGGTTCTTGCATAGGTCCTATAGCATTGATAAGTTTCCACCCTCTTTCCTACATACACACATCTCTCCTGCATACACACAACTCTACTACTATCACACACGCAATTTTCCGAAATACACACACAACTCTCCTCCATACACAAACACAGTTCTAACACATATAGCTTTTCTACAGCTTTGAAGTATGCACTCACACCTCTGTTACATACACGCACTGTTTTGCTACATACTTGTACACAGCTTTCTTACATACACCAACAGCTCTCTTATATACTCATGCAGCTCCACACACACAAACACTTATATATATATATATATATATATATGTACACTCATCCATCGTATACATTACCACATCTTGAAATTCCTTCCAGGAATGTGACTGATCACATGACCTGAAAGGTTCAATGGCTAATCAACAACTTTGTTTGATTGGGACCCTATCCATGCCACCTCACATATCAGGAGTGTCGTTCTTCTTTTCATAAAGAGGTCCAAGGGCTAGTCTTGCAGAAGTTTTTTCAGCTACACAGGATGCGCAACATCCGTGCAAGTCCTGGTGACTTTCTCCCCTGCACTGCACCGATCAGATAGATCAGTGTGGGGCAGGAGAAAGGAGAACAGTTCTTTCAGTGATCATGAAGGATGCTGTCATGTTTTCCTCCATCAGAATAAGCAGCCTCTAGACTGTAAGAAACACACACATTTTAACATCATTTTGATTGTCTAAAATTTACTGCAGCTAAAAATTACATTTGGTTTACAATGCATTTTGCCAGATATGTTGTCACTTGTCAAAGCTAAGAATTTTACATGCTGGGTTTTTTTATGGCACATTTAGCACTGATAAGTTGTCACACTCTTGCTTAATATGTTAACATTCTGTCTGTAAACTGTATATGCATAGCTACCTTTTTGAAGCAATATTGAGATTTACTTAAGAACGTGGGGCCCAATAAATACCATCAATGGTGCCCAGTCCAAGAGATGGTGGATCCTATAGGTAAACACCACCTCATCATGCACTAAAACTTACTAAAAAAAAAAAAAGATGTGAAGTTCACACATATAGAAAATGGACATTTTGTGAATACATATTACACGTATTGTAAAATAGATAGAGCTCATATGTAGAGTTTGTTTGATAAACTTTCCTACTACTTTGTCTAAATTAGAAGCAAATTGGTTGAACATTACTTCTACCTAAAATGGCAGAAAACGCACCTATCTTGGTGATGGACAGGACAGCTAGAGGGGATATGGAGGAGGCTGTTATTTTTTTTTTAATAGGTGTACTTTCACCAATTTGCTGATAATTCATTGAAAGTAGATGATCGGTACAATTGCTGCCAATGCATTTTTTAAAGCTGTATTGTCATGAGTCAAATTTGATCATGTTAGGTTCTTGCATAGGTCCTATAGCATTGATAAGTTTCCACCCTCTTTCCTACATACACACATCTCTCCTGCATACACACAACTCTACTACTATCACACACGCAATTTTCCGAAATACACACACAACTCTCCTCCATACACAAACACAGTTCTAACACATATAGCTTTTCTACAGCTTTGAAGTATGCACTCACACCTCTGTTACATACACGCACTGTTTTGCTACATACTTGTACACAGCTTTCTTACATACACCAACAGCTCTCTTATATACTCATGCAGCTCCACACACACAAACACTTATATATATATATATATATATATATGTACACTCATCCATCGTATACATTACCACATCTTGAAATTCCTTCCAGGAATGTGACTGATCACATGACCTGAAAGGTTCAATGGCTAATCAACAACTTTGTTTGATTGGGACCCTATCCATGCCACCTCACATATCAGGAGTGTCGTTCTTCTTTTCATAAAGAGGTCCAAGGGCTAGTCTTGCAGAAGTTTTTTCAGCTACACAGGATGCGCAACATCCGTGCAAGTCCTGGTGACTTTCTCTCCTGCACTGCACCGATCAGATAGATCAGTGTGGGGCAGGAGAAAGGAGAACAGTTCTTTCAGTGATCATGAAGGATGCTGTCATGTTTTCCTCCATCAGAATAAGCAGCCACTAGACTGTAAGAAACACACACATTTTAACATCATTTTGATTGTCTAAAATTTACTGCAGCTAAAAATTACATTTGGTTTACAATGCATTTTGCCAGATATGTTGTCACTTGTCAAAGCTAAGAATTTTACATGCTGGGTTTTTTTATGGCACATTTAGCACTGATAAGTTGTCACACTCTTGCTTAATATGTTAACATTCTGTCTGTAAACTGTATATGCATAGCTACCTTTTTGAAGCAATATTGAGATTTACTTAAGAACGTGGGGCCCAATAAATACCATCAATGGTGCCCAGTCCAAGAGATGGTGGATCCTATAGGTAAACACCACCTCATCATGCACTAAAACTTACTAAAAAAAAAAAAAGATGTGAAGTTCACACATATAGAAAATGGACATTTTGTGAATACATATTACACGTATTGTAAAATAGATAGAGCTCATATGTAGAGTTTGTTTGATAAACTTTCCTACTACTTTGTCTAAATTAGAAGCAAATTGGTTGAACATTACTTCTACCTAAAATGGCAGAAAACGCACCTATCTTGGTGATGGACAGGACAGCTAGAGGGGATATGGAGGAGGCTGTTATTTTTTTTTTAATAGGTGTACTTTCACCAATTTGCTGATAATTCATTGAAAGTAGATGATCGGTACAATTGCTGCCAATGCATTTTTTAAAGCTGTATTGTCATGAGTCAAATTTGATCATGTTAGGTTCTTGCATAGGTCCTATAGCATTGATAAGTTTCCACCCTCTTTCCTACATACACACATCTCTCCTGCATACACACAACTCTACTACTATCACACACGCAATTTTCCGAAATACACACACAACTCTCCTCCATACACAAACACAGTTCTAACACATATAGCTTTTCTACAGCTTTGAAGTATGCACTCACACCTCTGTTACATACACGCACTGTTTTGCTACATACTTGTACACAGCTTTCTTACATACACCAACAGCTCTCTTATATACTCATGCAGCTCCACACACACAAACACTTATATATATATATATATATATATATATATATGTACACTCATCCATCGTATACATTACCACATCTTGAAATTCCTTCCAGGAATGTGACTGATCACATGACCTGAAAGGTTCAATGGCTAATCAACAACTTTGTTTGATTGGGACCCTATCCATGCCACCTCACATATCAGGAGTGTCGTTCTTCTTTTCATAAAGAGGTCCAAGGGCTAGTCTTGCAGAAGTTTTTTCAGCTACACAGGATGCGCAACATCCGTGCAAGTCCTGGTGACTTTCTCCCCTGCACTGCACCGATCAGATAGATCAGTGTGGGGCAGGAGAAAGGAGAACAGTTCTTTCAGTGATCATGAAGGATGCTGTCAGTGTTTTCCTCCATCAGAATAAGCAGCCTCTAGACTGTAAGAAACACACACATTTTAACATCATTTTGATTGTCTAAAATTTACTGCAGCTAAAAATTACATTTGGTTTACAATGCATTTTGCCAGATATGTTGTCACTTGTCAAAGCTAAGAATTTTACATGCTGGGTTTTTTTATGGCACATTTAGCACTGATAAGTTGTCACACTCTTGCTTAATATGTTAACATTCTGTCTGTAAACTGTATATGCATAGCTACCTTTTTGAAGCAATATTGAGATTTACTTAAGAACGTGGGGCCCAATAAATACCATCAATGGTGCCCAGTCCAAGAGATGGTGGATCCTATAGGTAAACACCACCTCATCATGCACTAAAACTTACTAAAAAAAAAAAAAGATGTGAAGTTCACACATATAGAAAATGGACATTTTGTGAATACATATTACACGTATTGTAAAATAGATAGAGCTCATATGTAGAGTTTGTTTGATAAACTTTCCTACTACTTTGTCTAAATTAGAAGCAAATTGGTTGAACATTACTTCTACCTAAAATGGCAGAAAACGCACCTATCTTGGTGATGGACAGGACAGCTAGAGGGGATATGGAGGAGGCTGTTATTTTTTTTTTAATAGGTGTACTTTCACCAAT
Organism: Phyllobates terribilis; assembly: GCF_046119375.1. Lineage (NCBI taxonomy): Eukaryota > Metazoa > Chordata > Amphibia > Anura > Dendrobatidae > Phyllobates > Phyllobates terribilis. Next base: position 347,917 of record NW_027363957.1, on the reverse strand, counting down.
TTGCTGATAATTCATTGAAAGTAGATGATCGGTACAATTGCTGCCAATGCATTTTTTAAAGCTGTATTGTCATGAGTCAAATTTGATCATGTTAGGTTCTTGCATAGGTCCTATAGCATTGATAAGTTTCCACCCTCTTTCCTACATACACACATCTCTCCTGCATACACACAACTCTACTACTATCACACACGCAATTTTCCGAAATACACACACAACTCTCCTCCATACACAAACACAGTTCTAACACATATAGCTTTTCTACAGCTTTGAAGTATGCACTCACACCTCTGTTACATACACGCACTGTTTTGCTACATACTTGTACACAGCTTTCTTACATACACCAACAGCTCTCTTATATACTCATGCAGCTCCACACACACAAACACTTATATATATATATATATATATATATGTACACTCATCCATCGTATACATTACCACATCTTGAAATTCCTTCCAGGAATGTGACTGATCACATGACCTGAAAGGTTCAATGGCTAATCAACAACTTTGTTTGATTGGGACCCTATCCATGCCACCTCACATATCAGGAGTGTCGTTCTTCTTTTCATAAAGAGGTCCAAGGGCTAGTCTTGCAGAAGTTTTTTCAGCTACACAGGATGCGCAACATCCGTGCAAGTCCTGGTGACTTTCTCCCCTGCACTGCACCGATCAGATAGATCAGTGTGGGGCAGGAGAAAGGAGAACAGTTCTTTCAGTGATCATGAAGGATGCTGTCAGTGTTTTCCTCCATCAGAATAAGCAGCCTCTAGACTGTAAGAAACACACACATTTTAACATCATTTTGATTGTCTAAAATTTACTGCAGCTAAAAATTACATTTGGTTTACAATGCATTTTGCCAGATATGTTGTCACTTGTCAAAGCTAAGAATTTTACATGCTGGGTTTTTTTATGGCACATTTAGCACTGATAAGTTGTCACACTCTTGCTTAATATGTTAACATTCTGTCTGTAAACTGTATATGCATAGCTACCTTTTTGAAGCAATATTGAGATTTACTTAAGAACGTGGGGCCCAATAAATACCATCAATGGTGCCCAGTCCAAGAGATGGTGGATCCTATAGGTAAACACCACCTCATCATGCACTAAAACTTACTAAAAAAAAAAAAAGATGTGAAGTTCACACATATAGAAAATGGACATTTTGTGAATACATATTACACGTATTGTAAAATAGATAGAGCTCATATGTAGAGTTTGTTTGATAAACTTTCCTACTACTTTGTCTAAATTAGAAGCAAATTGGTTGAACATTACTTCTACCTAAAATGGCAGAAAACGCACCTATCTTGGTGATGGACAGGACAGCTAGAGGGGATATGGAGGAGGCTGTTATTTTTTTTTTAATAGGTGTACTTTCACCAATTTGCTGATAATTCATTGAAAGTAGATGATCGGTACAATTGCTGCCAATGCATTTTTTAAAGCTGTATTGTCATGAGTCAAATTTGATCATGTTAGGTTCTTGCATAGGTCCTATAGCATTGATAAGTTTCCACCCTCTTTCCTACATACACACATCTCTCCTGCATACACACAACTCTACTACTATCACACACGCAATTTTCCGAAATACACACACAACTCTCCTCCATACACAAACACAGTTCTAACACATATAGCTTTTCTACAGCTTTGAAGTATGCACTCACACCTCTGTTACATACACGCACTGTTTTGCTACATACTTGTACACAGCTTTCTTACATACACCAACAGCTCTCTTATATACTCATGCAGCTCCACACACACAAACACTTATATATATATATATATATATATATATATATGTACACTCATCCATCGTATACATTACCACATCTTGAAATTCCTTCCAGGAATGTGACTGATCACATGACCTGAAAGGTTCAATGGCTAATCAACAACTTTGTTTGATTGGGACCCTATCCATGCCACCTCACATATCAGGAGTGTCGTTCTTCTTTTCATAAAGAGGTCCAAGGGCTAGTCTTGCAGAAGTTTTTTCAGCTACACAGGATGCGCAACATCCGTGCAAGTCCTGGTGACTTTCTCTCCTGCACTGCACCGATCAGATAGATCAGTGTGGGGCAGGAGAAAGGAGAACAGTTCTTTCAGTGATCATGAAGGATGCTGTCATGTTTTCCTCCATCAGAATAAGCAGCCACTAGACTGTAAGAAACACACACATTTTAACATCATTTTGATTGTCTAAAATTTACTGCAGCTAAAAATTACATTTGGTTTACAATGCATTTTGCCAGATATGTTGTCACTTGTCAAAGCTAAGAATTTTACATGCTGGGTTTTTTTATGGCACATTTAGCACTGATAAGTTGTCACACTCTTGCTTAATATGTTAACATTCTGTCTGTAAACTGTATATGCATAGCTACCTTTTTGAAGCAATATTGAGATTTACTTAAGAACGTGGGGCCCAATAAATACCATCAATGGTGCCCAGTCCAAGAGATGGTGGATCCTATAGGTAAACACCACCTCATCATGCACTAAAACTTACTAAAAAAAAAAAAAGATGTGAAGTTCACACATATAGAAAATGGACATTTTGTGAATACATATTACACGTATTGTAAAATAGATAGAGCTCATATGTAGAGTTTGTTTGATAAACTTTCCTACTACTTTGTCTAAATTAGAAGCAAATTGGTTGAACATTACTTCTACCTAAAATGGCAGAAAACGCACCTATCTTGGTGATGGACAGGACAGCTAGGGGATATGGAGGAGGCTGTTATTTTTTTTTTAATAGGTGTACTTTCACCAATTTGCTGATAATTCATTGAAAGTAGATGATCGGTACAATTGCTGCCAATGCATTTTTTAAAGCTGTATTGTCATGAGTCAAATTTGATCATGTTAGGTTCTTGCATAGGTCCTATAGCATTGATAAGTTTCCACCCTCTTTCCTACATACACACATCTCTCCTGCATACACACAACTCTACTACTATCACACACGCAATTTTCCGAAATACACACACAACTCTCCTCCATACACAAACACAGTTCTAACACATATAGCTTTTCTACAGCTTTGAAGTATGCACTCACACCTCTGTTACATACACGCACTGTTTTGCTACATACTTGTACAGTACACAGCTTTCTTACATACACCAACAGCTCTCTTATATACTCATGCAGCTCCACACACACAAACACTTATATATATATATATATATATATATGTACACTCATCCATCGTATACATTACCACATCTTGAAATTCCTTCCAGGAATGTGACTGATCACATGACCTGAAAGGTTCAATGGCTAATCAACAACTTTGTTTGATTGGGACCCTATCCATGCCACCTCACATATCAGGAGTGTCGTTCTTCTTTTCATAAAGAGGTCCAAGGGCTAGTCTTGCAGAAGGTTTTTCAGCTACACAGGATGCGCAACATCCGTGCAAGTCCTGGTGACTTTCTCCCCTGCACTGCACCGATCAGATAGATCAGTGTGGGGCAGGAGAAAGGAGAACAGTTCTTTCAGTGATCATGAAGGATGCTGTCAGTGTTTTCCTCCATCAGAATAAGCAGCCTCTAGACTGTAAGAAACACACACATTTTAACATCATTTTGATTGTCTAAAATTTACTGCAGCTAAAAATTACATTTGGTTTACAATGCATTTTGCCAGATATGTTGTCACTTGTCAAAGCTAAGAATTTTACATGCTGGGTTTTTTTATGGCACATTTAGCACTGATAAGTTGTCACACTCTTGCTTAATATGTTAACATTCTGTCTGTAAACTGTATATGCATAGCTACCTTTTTGAAGCAATATTGAGATTTACTTAAGAACGTGGGGCCCAATAAATACCATCAATGGTGCCCAGTCCAAGAGATGGTGGATCCTATAGGTAAACACCACCTCATCATGCACTAAAACTTACTAAAAAAAAAAAAAGATGTGAAGTTCACACATATAGAAAATGGACATTTTGTGAATACATATTACACGTATTGTAAAATAGATAGAGCTCATATGTAGAGTTTGTTTGATAAACTTTCCTACTACTTTGTCTAAATTAGAAGCAAATTGGTTGAACATTACTTCTACCTAAAATGGCAGAAAACGCACCTATCTTGGTGATGGACAGGACAGCTAGAGGGGATATGGAGGAGGCTGTTATTTTTTTTTTAATAGGTGTACTTTCACCAATTTGCTGATAATTCATTGAAAGTAGATGATCGGTACAATTGCTGCCAATGCATTTTTTAAAGCTGTATTGTCATGAGTCAAATTTGATCATGTTAGGTTCTTGCATAGGTCCTATAGCATTGATAAGTTTCCACCCTCTTTCCTACATACACACATCTCTCCTGCATACACACAACTCTACTACTATCACACACGCAATTTTCCGAAATACACACACAACTCTCCTCCATACACAAACACAGTTCTAACACATATAGCTTTTCTACAGCTTTGAAGTATGCACTCACACCTCTGTTACATACACGCACTGTTTTGCTACATACTTGTACACAGCTTTCTTACATACACCAACAGCTCTCTTATATACTCATGCAGCTCCACACACACAAACACTTATATATATATATATATATATATATGTACACTCATCCATCGTATACATTACCACATCTTGAAATTCCTTCCAGGAATGTGACTGATCACATGACCTGAAAGGTTCAATGGCTAATCAACAACTTTGTTTGATTGGGACCCTATCCATGCCACCTCACATATCAGGAGTGTCGTTCTTCTTTTCATAAAGAGGTCCAAGGGCTAGTCTTGCAGAAGTTTTTTCAGCTACACAGGATGCGCAACATCCGTGCAAGTCCTGGTGACTTTCTCCCCTGCACTGCACCGATCAGATAGATCAGTGTGGGGCAGGAGAAAGGAGAACAGTTCTTTCAGTGATCATGAAGGATGCTGTCAGTGTTTTCCTCCATCAGAATAAGCAGCCTCTAGACTGTAAGAAACACACACATTTTAACATCATTTTGATTGTCTAAAATTTACTGCAGCTAAAAATTACATTTGGTTTACAATGCATTTTGCCAGATATGTTGTCACTTGTCAAAGCTAAGAATTTTACATGCTGGGTTTTTTTATGGCACATTTAGCACTGATAAGTTGTCACACTCTTGCTTAATATGTTAACATTCTGTCTGTAAACTGTATATGCATAGCTACCTTTTTGAAGCAATATTGAGATTTACTTAAGAACGTGGGGCCCAATAAATACCATCAATGGTGCCCAGTCCAAGAGATGGTGGATCCTATAGGTAAACACCACCTCATCATGCACTAAAACTTACTAAAAAAAAAAAAAGATGTGAAGTTCACACATATAGAAAATGGACATTTTGTGAATACATATTACACGTATTGTAAAATAGATAGAGCTCATATGTAGAGTTTGTTTGATAAACTTTCCTACTACTTTGTCTAAATTAGAAGCAAATTGGTTGAACATTACTTCTACCTAAAATGGCAGAAAACGCACCTATCTTGGTGATGGACAGGACAGCTAGAGGGGATATGGAGGAGGCTGTTATTTTTTTTTTAATAGGTGTACTTTCACCAATTTGCTGATAATTCATTGAAAGTAGATGATCGGTACAATTGCTGCCAATGCATTTTTTAAAGCTGTATTGTCATGAGTCAAATTTGATCATGTTAGGTTCTTGCATAGGTCCTATAGCATTGATAAGTTTCCACCCTCTTTCCTACATACACACATCTCTCCTGCATACACACAACTCTACTACTATCACACACGCAATTTTCCGAAATACACACACAACTCTCCTCCATACACAAACACAGTTCTAACACATATAGCTTTTCTACAGCTTTGAAGTATGCACTCACACCTCTGTTACATACACGCACTGTTTTGCTACATACTTGTACACAGCTTTCTTACATACACCAACAGCTCTCTTATATACTCATGCAGCTCCACACACACAAACACTTATATATATATGTACACTCATCCATCGTATACATTACCACATCTTGAAATTCCTTCCAGGAATGTGACTGATCACATGACCTGAAAGGTTCAATGGCTAATCAACAACTTTGTTTGATTGGGACCCTATCCATGCCACCTCACATATCAGGAGTGTCGTTCTTCTTTTCATAAAGAGGTCCAAGGGCTAGTCTTGCAGAAGTTTTTTCAGCTACACAGGATGCGCAACATCCGTGCAAGTCCTGGTGACTTTCTCTCCTGCACTGCACCGATCAGATAGATCAGTGTGGGGCAGGAGAAAGGAGAACAGTTCTTTCAGTGATCATGAAGGATGCTGTCATGTTTTCCTCCATCAGAATAAGCAGCCACTAGACTGTAAGAAACACACACATTTTAACATCATTTTGATTGTCTAAAATTTACTGCAGCTAAAAATTACATTTGGTTTACAATGCATTTTGCCAGATATGTTGTCACTTGTCAAAGCTAAGAATTTTACATGCTGGGTTTTTTTATGGCACATTTAGCACTGATAAGTTGTCACACTCTTGCTTAATATGTTAACATTCTGTCTGTAAACTGTATATGCATAGCTACCTTTTTGAAGCAATATTGAGATTTACTTAAGAACGTGGGGCCCAATAAATACCATCAATGGTGCCCAGTCCAAGAGATGGTGGATCCTATAGGTAAACACCACCTCATCATGCACTAAAACTTACTAAAAAAAAAAAAAGATGTGAAGTTCACACATATAGAAAATGGACATTTTGTGAATACATATTACACGTATTGTAAAATAGATAGAGCTCATATGTAGAGTTTGTTTGATAAACTTTCCTACTACTTTGTCTAAATTAGAAGCAAATTGGTTGAACATTACTTCTACCTAAAATGGCAGAAAACGCACCTATCTTGGTGATGGACAGGACAGCTAGAGGGGATATGGAGGAGGCTGTTATTTTTTTTTTAATAGGTGTACTTTCACCAATTTGCTGATAATTCATTGAAAGTAGATGATCGGTACAATTGCTGCCAATGCATTTTTTAAAGCTGTATTGTCATGAGTCAAATTTGATCATGTTAGGTTCTTGCATAGGTCCTATAGCATTGATAAGTTTCCACCCTCTTTCCTACATACACACATCTCTCCTGCATACACACAACTCTACTACTATCACACACGCAATTTTCCGAAATACACACACAACTCTCCTCCATACACAAACACAGTTCTAACACATATAGCTTTTCTACAGCTTTGAAGTATGCACTCACACCTCTGTTACATACACGCACTGTTTTGCTACATACTTGTACACAGCTTTCTTACATACACCAACAGCTCTCTTATATACTCATGCAGCTCCACACACACAAACACTTATATATATATATATATATATATATGTACACTCATCCATCGTATACATTACCACATCTTGAAATTCCTTCCAGGAATGTGACTGATCACATGACCTGAAAGGTTCAATGGCTAATCAACAACTTTGTTTGATTGGGACCCTATCCATGCCACCTCACATATCAGGAGTGTCGTTCTTCTTTTCATAAAGAGGTCCAAGGGCTAGTCTTGCAGAAGGTTTTTCAGCTACACAGGATGCGCAACATCCGTGCAAGTCCTGGTGACTTTCTCCCCTGCACTGCACCGATCAGATAGATCAGTGTGGGGCAGGAGAAAGGAGAACAGTTCTTTCAGTGATCATGAAGGATGCTGTCAGTGTTTTCCTCCATCAGAATAAGCAGCCTCTAGACTGTAAGAAACACACACATTTTAACATCATTTTGATTGTCTAAAATTTACTGCAGCTAAAAATTACATTTGGTTTACAATGCATTTTGCCAGATATGTTGTCACTTGTCAAAGCTAAGAATTTTACATGCTGGGTTTTTTTATGGCACATTTAGCACTGATAAGTTGTCACACTCTTGCTTAATATGTTAACATTCTGTCTGTAAACTGTATATGCATAGCTACCTTTTTGAAGCAATATTGAGATTTACTTAAGAACGTGGGGCCCAATAAATACCATCAATGGTGCCCAGTCCAAGAGATGGTGGATCCTATAGGTAAACACCACCTCATCATGCACTAAAACTTACTAAAAAAAAAAAAAGATGTGAAGTTCACACATATAGAAAATGGACATTTTGTGAATACATATTACACGTATTGTAAAATAGATAGAGCTCATATGTAGAGTTTGTTTGATAAACTTTCCTACTACTTTGTCTAAATTAGAAGCAAATTGGTTGAACATTACTTCTACCTAAAATGGCAGAAAACGCACCTATCTTGGTGATGGACAGGACAGCTAGAGGGGATATGGAGGAGGCTGTTATTTTTTTTTTAATAGGTGTACTTTCACCAATTTGCTGATAATTCATTGAAAGTAGATGATCGGTACAATTGCTGCCAATGCATTTTTTAAAGCTGTATTGTCATGAGTCAAATTTGATCATGTTAGGTTCTTGCATAGGTCCTATAGCATTGATAAGTTTCCACCCTCTTTCCTACATACACACATCTCTCCTGCATACACACAACTCTACTACTATCACACACGCAATTTTCCGAAATACACACACAACTCTCCTCCATACACAAACACAGTTCTAACACATATAGCTTTTCTACAGCTTTGAAGTATGCACTCACACCTCTGTTACATACACGCACTGTTTTGCTACATACTTGTACACAGCTTTCTTACATACACCAACAGCTCTCTTATATACTCATGCAGCTCCACACACACAAACACTTATATATATATATATATATATATATGTACACTCATCCATCGTATACATTACCACATCTTGAAATTCCTTCCAGGAATGTGACTGATCACATGACCTGAAAGGTTCAATGGCTAATCAACAACTTTGTTTGATTGGGACCCTATCCATGCCACCTCACATATCAGGAGTGTCGTTCTTCTTTTCATAAAGAGGTCCAAGGGCTAGTCTTGCAGAAGTTTTTTCAGCTACACAGGATGCGCAACATCCGTGCAAGTCCTGGTGACTTTCTCCCCTGCACTGCACCGATCAGATAGATCAGTGTGGGGCAGGAGAAAGGAGAACAGTTCTTTCAGTGATCATGAAGGATGCTGTCAGTGTTTTCCTCCATCAGAATAAGCAGCCTCTAGACTGTAAGAAACACACACATTTTAACATCATTTTGATTGTCTAAAATTTACTGCAGCTAAAAATTACATTTGGTTTACAATGCATTTTGCCAGATATGTTGTCACTTGTCAAAGCTAAGAATTTTACATGCTGGGTTTTTTTATGGCACATTTAGCACTGATAAGTTGTCACACTCTTGCTTAATATGTTAACATTCTGTCTGTAAACTGTATATGCATAGCTACCTTTTTGAAGCAATATTGAGATTTACTTAAGAACGTGGGGCCCAATAAATACCATCAATGGTGCCCAGTCCAAGAGATGGTGGATCCTATAGGTAAACACCACCTCATCATGCACTAAAACTTACTAAAAAAAAAAAAAGATGTGAAGTTCACACATATAGAAAATGGACATTTTGTGAATACATATTACACGTATTGTAAAATAGATAGAGCTCATATGTAGAGTTTGTTTGATAAACTTTCCTACTACTTTGTCTAAATTAGAAGCAAATTGGTTGAACATTACTTCTACCTAAAATGGCAGAAAACGCACCTATCTTGGTGATGGACAGGACAGCTAGAGGGGATATGGAGGAGGCTGTTATTTTTTTTTTAATAGGTGTACTTTCACCAATTTGCTGATAATTCATTGAAAGTAGATGATCGGTACAATTGCTGCCAATGCATTTTTTAAAGCTGTATTGTCATGAGTCAAATTTGATCATGTTAGGTTCTTGCATAGGTCCTATAGCATTGATAAGTTTCCACCCTCTTTCCTACATACACACATCTCTCCTGCATACACACAACTCTACTACTATCACACACGCAATTTTCCGAAATACACACACAACTCTCCTCCATACACAAACACAGTTCTAACACATATAGCTTTTCTACAGCTTTGAAGTATGCACTCACACCTCTGTTACATACACGCACTGTTTTGCTACATACTTGTACACAGCTTTCTTACATACACCAACAGCTCTCTTATATACTCATGCAGCTCCACACACACAAACACTTATATATATATGTACACTCATCCATCGTATACATTACCACATCTTGAAATTCCTTCCAGGAATGTGACTGATCACATGACCTGAAAGGTTCAATGGCTAATCAACAACTTTGTTTGATTGGGACCCTATCCATGCCACCTCACATATCAGGAGTGTCGTTCTTCTTTTCATAAAGAGGTCCAAGGGCTAGTCTTGCAGAAGTTTTTTCAGCTACACAGGATGCGCAACATCCGTGCAAGTCCTGGTGACTTTCTCTCCTGCACTGCACCGATCAGATAGATCAGTGTGGGGCAGGAGAAAGGAGAACAGTTCTTTCAGTGATCATGAAGGATGCTGTCATGTTTTCCTCCATCAGAATAAGCAGCCACTAGACTGTAAGAAACACACACATTTTAACATCATTTTGATTGTCTAAAATTTACTGCAGCTAAAAATTACATTTGGTTTACAATGCATTTTGCCAGATATGTTGTCACTTGTCAAAGCTAAGAATTTTACATGCTGGGTTTTTTTATGGCACATTTAGCACTGATAAGTTGTCACACTCTTGCTTAATATGTTAACATTCTGTCTGTAAACTGTATATGCATAGCTACCTTTTTGAAGCAATATTGAGATTTACTTAAGAACGTGGGGCCCAATAAATACCATCAATGGTGCCCAGTCCAAGAGATGGTGGATCCTATAGGTAAACACCACCTCATCATGCACTAAAACTTACTAAAAAAAAAAAAAGATGTGAAGTTCACACATATAGAAAATGGACATTTTGTGAATACATATTACACGTATTGTAAAATAGATAGAGCTCATATGTAGAGTTTGTTTGATAAACTTTCCTACTACTTTGTCTAAATTAGAAGCAAATTGGTTGAACATTACTTCTACCTAAAATGGCAGAAAACGCACCTATCTTGGTGATGGACAGGACAGCTAGAGGGGATATGGAGGAGGCTGTTATTTTTTTTTTAATAGGTGTACTTTCACCAATTTGCTGATAATTCATTGAAAGTAGATGATCGGTACAATTGCTGCCAATGCATTTTTTAAAGCTGTATTGTCATGAGTCAAATTTGATCATGTTAGGTTCTTGCATAGGTCCTATAGCATTGATAAGTTTCCACCCTCTTTCCTACATACACACATCTCTCCTGCATACACACAACTCTACTACTATCACACACGCAATTTTCCGAAATACACACACAACTCTCCTCCATACACAAACACAGTTCTAACACATATAGCTTTTCTACAGCTTTGAAGTATGCACTCACACCTCTGTTACATACACGCACTGTTTTGCTACATACTTGTACACAGCTTTCTTACATACACCAACAGCTCTCTTATATACTCATGCAGCTCCACACACACAAACACTTATATATATATATATATATATATATATATGTACACTCATCCATCGTATACATTACCACATCTTGAAATTCCTTCCAGGAATGTGACTGATCACATGACCTGAAAGGTTCAATGGCTAATCAACAACTTTGTTTGATTGGGACCCTATCCATGCCACCTCACATATCAGGAGTGTCGTTCTTCTTTTCATAAAGAGGTCCAAGGGCTAGTCTTGCAGAAGTTTTTTCAGCTACACAGGATGCGCAACATCCGTGCAAGTCCTGGTGACTTTCTCTCCTGCACTGCACCGATCAGATAGATCAGTGTGGGGCAGGAGAAAGGAGAACAGTTCTTTCAGTGATCATGAAGGATGCTGTCAGTGTTTTCCTCCATCAGAATAAGCAGCCTCTAGACTGTAAGAAACACACACATTTTAACATCATTTTGATTGTCTAAAATTTACTGCAGCTAAAAATTACATTTGGTTTACAATGCATTTTGCCAGATATGTTGTCACTTGTCAAAGCTAAGAATTTTACATGCTGGGTTTTTTTATGGCACATTTAGCACTGATAAGTTGTCACACTCTTGCTTAATATGTTAACATTCTGTCTGTAAACTGTATATGCATAGCTACCTTTTTGAAGCAATATTGAGATTTACTTAAGAACGTGGGGCCCAATAAATACCATCAATGGTGCCCAGTCCAAGAGATGGTGGATCCTATAGGTAAACACCACCTCATCATGCACTAAAACTTACTAAAAAAAAAAAAAGATGTGAAGTTCACACATATAGAAAATGGACATTTTGTGAATACATATTACACGTATTGTAAAATAGATAGAGCTCATATGTAGAGTTTGTTTGATAAACTTTCCTACTACTTTGTCTAAATTAGAAGCAAATTGGTTGAACATTACTTCTACCTAAAATGGCAGAAAACGCACCTATCTTGGTGATGGACAGGACAGCTAGAGGGGATATGGAGGAGGCTGTTATTTTTTTTTTAATAGGTGTACTTTCACCAATTTGCTGATAATTCATTGAAAGTAGATGATCGGTACAATTGCTGCCAATGCATTTTTTAAAGCTGTATTGTCATGAGTCAAATTTGATCATGTTAGGTTCTTGCATAGGTCCTATAGCATTGATAAGTTTCCACCCTCTTTCCTACATACACACATCTCTCCTGCATACACACAACTCTACTACTATCACACACGCAATTTTCCGAAATACACACACAACTCTCCTCCATACACAAACACAGTTCTAACACATATAGCTTTTCTACAGCTTTGAAGTATGCACTCACACCTCTGTTACATACACGCACTGTTTTGCTACATACTTGTACACAGCTTTCTTACATACACCAACAGCTCTCTTATATACTCATGCAGCTCCACACACACAAACACTTATATATATATATATATATATATATGTACACTCATCCATCGTATACATTACCACATCTTGAAATTCCTTCCAGGAATGTGACTGATCACATGACCTGAAAGGTTCAATGGCTAATCAACAACTTTGTTTGATTGGGACCCTATCCATGCCACCTCACATATCAGGAGTGTCGTTCTTCTTTTCATAAAGAGGTCCAAGGGCTAGTCTTGCAGAAGTTTTTTCAGCTACACAGGATGCGCAACATCCGTGCAAGTCCTGGTGACTTTCTCCCCTGCACTGCACCGATCAGATAGATCAGTGTGGGGCAGGAGAAAGGAGAACAGTTCTTTCAGTGATCATGAAGGATGCTGTCAGTGTTTTCCTCCATCAGAATAAGCAGCCTCTAGACTGTAAGAAACACACACATTTTAACATCATTTTGATTGTCTAAAATTTACTGCAGCTAAAAATTACATTTGGTTTACAATGCATTTTGCCAGATATGTTGTCACTTGTCAAAGCTAAGAATTTTACATGCTGGGTTTTTTTATGGCACATTTAGCACTGATAAGTTGTCACACTCTTGCTTAATATGTTAACATTCTGTCTGTAAACTGTATATGCATAGCTACCTTTTTGAAGCAATATTGAGATTTACTTAAGAACGTGGGGCCCAATAAATACCATCAATGGTGCCCAGTCCAAGAGATGGTGGATCCTATAGGTAAACACCACCTCATCATGCACTAAAACTTACTAAAAAAAAAAAAAGATGTGAAGTTCACACATATAGAAAATGGACATTTTGTGAATACATATTACACGTATTGTAAAATAGATAGAGCTCATATGTAGAGTTTGTTTGATAAACTTTCCTACTACTTTGTCTAAATTAGAAGCAAATTGGTTGAACATTACTTCTACCTAAAATGGCAGAAAACGCACCTATCTTGGTGATGGACAGGACAGCTAGAGGGGATATGGAGGAGGCTGTTATTTTTTTTTTAATAGGTGTACTTTCACCAATTTGCTGATAATTCATTGAAAGTAGATGATCGGTACAATTGCTGCCAATGCATTTTTTAAAGCTGTATTGTCATGAGTCAAATTTGATCATGTTAGGTTCTTGCATAGGTCCTATAGCATTGATAAGTTTCCACCCTCTTTCCTACATACACACATCTCTCCTGCATACACACAACTCTACTACTATCACACACGCAATTTTCCGAAATACACACACAACTCTCCTCCATACACAAACACAGTTCTAACACATATAGCTTTTCTACAGCTTTGAAGTATGCACTCACACCTCTGTTACATACACGCACTGTTTTGCTACATACTTGTACACAGCTTTCTTACATACACCAACAGCTCTCTTATATACTCATGCAGCTCCACACACACAAACACTTATATATATATGTACACTCATCCATCGTATACATTACCACATCTTGAAATTCCTTCCAGGAATGTGACTGATCACATGACCTGAAAGGTTCAATGGCTAATCAACAACTTTGTTTGATTGGGACCCTATCCATGCCACCTCACATATCAGGAGTGTCGTTCTTCTTTTCATAAAGAGGTCCAAGGGCTAGTCTTGCAGAAGTTTTTTCAGCTACACAGGATGCGCAACATCCGTGCAAGTCCTGGTGACTTTCTCTCCTGCACTGCACCGATCAGATAGATCAGTGTGGGGCAGGAGAAAGGAGAACAGTTCTTTCAGTGATCATGAAGGATGCTGTCATGTTTTCCTCCATCAGAATAAGCAGCCACTAGACTGTAAGAAACACACACATTTTAACATCATTTTGATTGTCTAAAATTTACTGCAGCTAAAAATTACATTTGGTTTACAATGCATTTTGCCAGATATGTTGTCACTTGTCAAAGCTAAGAATTTTACATGCTGGGTTTTTTTATGGCACATTTAGCACTGATAAGTTGTCACACTCTTGCTTAATATGTTAACATTCTGTCTGTAAACTGTATATGCATAGCTACCTTTTTGAAGCAATATTGAGATTTACTTAAGAACGTGGGGCCCAATAAATACCATCAATGGTGCCCAGTCCAAGAGATGGTGGATCCTATAGGTAAACACCACCTCATCATGCACTAAAACTTACTAAAAAAAAAAAAAGATGTGAAGTTCACACATATAGAAAATGGACATTTTGTGAATACATATTACACGTATTGTAAAATAGATAGAGCTCATATGTAGAGTTTGTTTGATAAACTTTCCTACTACTTTGTCTAAATTAGAAGCAAATTGGTTGAACATTACTTCTACCTAAAATGGCAGAAAACGCACCTATCTTGGTGATGGACAGGACAGCTAGAGGGGATATGGAGGAGGCTGTTATTTTTTTTTTAATAGGTGTACTTTCACCAATTTGCTGATAATTCATTGAAAGTAGATGATCGGTACAATTGCTGCCAATGCATTTTTTAAAGCTGTATTGTCATGAGTCAAATTTGATCATGTTAGGTTCTTGCATAGGTCCTATAGCATTGATAAGTTTCCACCCTCTTTCCTACATACACACATCTCTCCTGCATACACACAACTCTACTACTATCACACACGCAATTTTCCGAAATACACACACAACTCTCCTCCATACACAAACACAGTTCTAACACATATAGCTTTTCTACAGCTTTGAAGTATGCACTCACACCTCTGTTACATACACGCACTGTTTTGCTACATACTTGTACACAGCTTTCTTACATACACCAACAGCTCTCTTATATACTCATGCAGCTCCACACACACAAACACTTATATATATATATATATATATATATATATGTACACTCATCCATCGTATACATTACCACATCTTGAAATTCCTTCCAGGAATGTGACTGATCACATGACCTGAAAGGTTCAATGGCTAATCAACAACTTTGTTTGATTGGGACCCTATCCATGCCACCTCACATATCAGGAGTGTCGTTCTTCTTTTCATAAAGAGGTCCAAGGGCTAGTCTTGCAGAAGTTTTTTCAGCTACACAGGATGCGCAACATCCGTGCAAGTCCTGGTGACTTTCTCTCCTGCACTGCACCGATCAGATAGATCAGTGTGGGGCAGGAGAAAGGAGAACAGTTCTTTCAGTGATCATGAAGGATGCTGTCATGTTTTCCTCCATCAGAATAAGCAGCCACTAGACTGTAAGAAACACACACATTTTAACATCATTTTGATTGTCTAAAATTTACTGCAGCTAAAAATTACATTTGGTTTACAATGCATTTTGCCAGATATGTTGTCACTTGTCAAAGCTAAGAATTTTACATGCTGGGTTTTTTTATGGCACATTTAGCACTGATAAGTTGTCACACTCTTGCTTAATATGTTAACATTCTGTCTGTAAACTGTATATGCATAGCTACCTTTTTGAAGCAATATTGAGATTTACTTAAGAACGTGGGGCCCAATAAATACCATCAATGGTGCCCAGTCCAAGAGATGGTGGATCCTATAGGTAAACACCACCTCATCATGCACTAAAACTTACTAAAAAAAAAAAAAGATGTGAAGTTCACACATATAGAAAATGGACATTTTGTGAATACATATTACACGTATTGTAAAATAGATAGAGCTCATATGTAGAGTTTGTTTGATAAACTTTCCTACTACTTTGTCTAAATTAGAAGCAAATTGGTTGAACATTACTTCTACCTAAAATGGCAGAAAACGCACCTATCTTGGTGATGGACAGGACAGCTAGAGGGGATATGGAGGAGGCTGTTATTTTTTTTTTAATAGGTGTACTTTCACCAATTTGCTGATAATTCATTGAAAGTAGATGATCGGTACAATTGCTGCCAATGCATTTTTTAAAGCTGTATTGTCATGAGTCAAATTTGATCATGTTAGGTTCTTGCATAGGTCCTATAGCATTGATAAGTTTCCACCCTCTTTCCTACATACACACATCTCTCCTGCATACACACAACTCTACTACTATCACACACGCAATTTTCCGAAATACACACACAACTCTCCTCCATACACAAACACAGTTCTAACACATATAGCTTTTCTACAGCTTTGAAGTATGCACTCACACCTCTGTTACATACACGCACTGTTTTGCTACATACTTGTACACAGCTTTCTTACATACACCAACAGCTCTCTTATATACTCATGCAGCTCCACACACACAAACACTTATATATATATATATATATATATATATGTACACTCATCCATCGTATACATTACCACATCTTGAAATTCCTTCCAGGAATGTGACTGATCACATGACCTGAAAGGTTCAATGGCTAATCAACAACTTTGTTTGATTGGGACCCTATCCATGCCACCTCACATATCAGGAGTGTCGTTCTTCTTTTCATAAAGAGGTCCAAGGGCTAGTCTTGCAGAAGTTTTTTCAGCTACACAGGATGCGCAACATCCGTGCAAGTCCTGGTGACTTTCTCCCCTGCACTGCACCGATCAGATAGATCAGTGTGGGGCAGGAGAAAGGAGAACAGTTCTTTCAGTGATCATGAAGGATGCTGTCAGTGTTTTCCTCCATCAGAATAAGCAGCCTCTAGACTGTAAGAAACACACACATTTTAACATCATTTTGATTGTCTAAAATTTACTGCAGCTAAAAATTACATTTGGTTTACAATGCATTTTGCCAGATATGTTGTCACTTGTCAAAGCTAAGAATTTTACATGCTGGGTTTTTTTATGGCACATTTAGCACTGATAAGTTGTCACACTCTTGCTTAATATGTTAACATTCTGTCTGTAAACTGTATATGCATAGCTACCTTTTTGAAGCAATATTGAGATTTACTTAAGAACGTGGGGCCCAATAAATACCATCAATGGTGCCCAGTCCAAGAGATGGTGGATCCTATAGGTAAACACCACCTCATCATGCACTAAAACTTACTAAAAAAAAAAAAAGATGTGAAGTTCACACATATAGAAAATGGACATTTTGTGAATACATATTACACGTATTGTAAAATAGATAGAGCTCATATGTAGAGTTTGTTTGATAAACTTTCCTACTACTTTGTCTAAATTAGAAGCAAATTGGTTGAACATTACTTCTACCTAAAATGGCAGAAAACGCACCTATCTTGGTGATGGACAGGACAGCTAGAGGGGATATGGAGGAGGCTGTTATTTTTTTTTTAATAGGTGTACTTTCACCAATTTGCTGATAATTCATTGAAAGTAGATGATCGGTACAATTGCTGCCAATGCATTTTTTAAAGCTGTATTGTCATGAGTCAAATTTGATCATGTTAGGTTCTTGCATAGGTCCTATAGCATTGATAAGTTTCCACCCTCTTTCCTACATACACACATCTCTCCTGCATACACACAACTCTACTACTATCACACACGCAATTTTCCGAAATACACACACAACTCTCCTCCATACACAAACACAGTTCTAACACATATAGCTTTTCTACAGCTTTGAAGTATGCACTCACACCTCTGTTACATACACGCACTGTTTTGCTACATACTTGTACACAGCTTTCTTACATACACCAACAGCTCTCTTATATACTCATGCAGCTCCACACACACAAACACTTATATATATATATATATATATATATATATATGTACACTCATCCATCGTATACATTACCACATCTTGAAATTCCTTCCAGGAATGTGACTGATCACATGACCTGAAAGGTTCAATGGCTAATCAACAACTTTGTTTGATTGGGACCCTATCCATGCCACCTCACATATCAGGAGTGTCGTTCTTCTTTTCATAAAGAGGTCCAAGGGCTAGTCTTGCAGAAGTTTTTTCAGCTACACAGGATGCGCAACATCCGTGCAAGTCCTGGTGACTTTCTCCCCTGCACTGCACCGATCAGATAGATCAGTGTGGGGCAGGAGAAAGGAGAACAGTTCTTTCAGTGATCATGAAGGATGCTGTCATGTTTTCCTCCATCAGAATAAGCAGCCTCTAGACTGTAAGAAACACACACATTTTAACATCATTTTGATTGTCTAAAATTTACTGCAGCTAAAAATTACATTTGGTTTACAATGCATTTTGCCAGATATGTTGTCACTTGTCAAAGCTAAGAATTTTACATGCTGGGTTTTTTTATGGCACATTTAGCACTGATAAGTTGTCACACTCTTGCTTAATATGTTAACATTCTGTCTGTAAACTGTATATGCATAGCTACCTTTTTGAAGCAATATTGAGATTTACTTAAGAACGTGGGGCCCAATAAATACCATCAATGGTGCCCAGTCCAAGAGATGGTGGATCCTATAGGTAAACACCACCTCATCATGCACTAAAACTTACTAAAAAAAAAAAAAGATGTGAAGTTCACACATATAGAAAATGGACATTTTGTGAATACATATTACACGTATTGTAAAATAGATAGAGCTCATATGTAGAGTTTGTTTGATAAACTTTCCTACTACTTTGTCTAAATTAGAAGCAAATTGGTTGAACATTACTTCTACCTAAAATGGCAGAAAACGCACCTATCTTGGTGATGGACAGGACAGCTAGAGGGGATATGGAGGAGGCTGTTATTTTTTTTTTAATAGGTGTACTTTCACCAATTTGCTGATAATTCATTGAAAGTAGATGATCGGTACAATTGCTGCCAATGCATTTTTTAAAGCTGTATTGTCATGAGTCAAATTTGATCATGTTAGGTTCTTGCATAGGTCCTATAGCATTGATAAGTTTCCACCCTCTTTCCTACATACACACATCTCTCCTGCATACACACAACTCTACTACTATCACACACGCAATTTTCCGAAATACACACACAACTCTCCTCCATACACAAACACAGTTCTAACACATATAGCTTTTCTACAGCTTTGAAGTATGCACTCACACCTCTGTTACATACACGCACTGTTTTGCTACATACTTGTACACAGCTTTCTTACATACACCAACAGCTCTCTTATATACTCATGCAGCTCCACACACACAAACACTTATATATATATATATATATATATATATATGTACACTCATCCATCGTATACATTACCACATCTTGAAATTCCTTCCAGGAATGTGACTGATCACATGACCTGAAAGGTTCAATGGCTAATCAACAACTTTGTTTGATTGGGACCCTATCCATGCCACCTCACATATCAGGAGTGTCGTTCTTCTTTTCATAAAGAGGTCCAAGGGCTAGTCTTGCAGAAGTTTTTTCAGCTACACAGGATGCGC
This sequence comes from Phyllobates terribilis, assembly GCF_046119375.1. NCBI lineage: Eukaryota > Metazoa > Chordata > Amphibia > Anura > Dendrobatidae > Phyllobates > Phyllobates terribilis. Next base: position 327,718 of record NW_027363957.1, on the reverse strand, counting down.
AACATCCGTGCAAGTCCTGGTGACTTTCTCTCCTGCACTGCACCGATCAGATAGATCAGTGTGGGGCAGGAGAAAGGAGAACAGTTCTTTCAGTGATCATGAAGGATGCTGTCATGTTTTCCTCCATCAGAATAAGCAGCCTCTAGACTGTAAGAAACACACACATTTTAACATCATTTTGATTGTCTAAAATTTACTGCAGCTAAAAATTACATTTGGTTTACAATGCATTTTGCCAGATATGTTGTCACTTGTCAAAGCTAAGAATTTTACATGCTGGGTTTTTTTATGGCACATTTAGCACTGATAAGTTGTCACACTCTTGCTTAATATGTTAACATTCTGTCTGTAAACTGTATATGCATAGCTACCTTTTTGAAGCAATATTGAGATTTACTTAAGAACGTGGGGCCCAATAAATACCATCAATGGTGCCCAGTCCAAGAGATGGTGGATCCTATAGGTAAACACCACCTCATCATGCACTAAAACTTACTAAAAAAAAAAAAAGATGTGAAGTTCACACATATAGAAAATGGACATTTTGTGAATACATATTACACGTATTGTAAAATAGATAGAGCTCATATGTAGAGTTTGTTTGATAAACTTTCCTACTACTTTGTCTAAATTAGAAGCAAATTGGTTGAACATTACTTCTACCTAAAATGGCAGAAAACGCACCTATCTTGGTGATGGACAGGACAGCTAGAGGGGATATGGAGGAGGCTGTTATTTTTTTTTTAATAGGTGTACTTTCACCAATTTGCTGATAATTCATTGAAAGTAGATGATCGGTACAATTGCTGCCAATGCATTTTTTAAAGCTGTATTGTCATGAGTCAAATTTGATCATGTTAGGTTCTTGCATAGGTCCTATAGCATTGATAAGTTTCCACCCTCTTTCCTACATACACACATCTCTCCTGCATACACACAACTCTACTACTATCACACACGCAATTTTCCGAAATACACACACAACTCTCCTCCATACACAAACACAGTTCTAACACATATAGCTTTTCTACAGCTTTGAAGTATGCACTCACACCTCTGTTACATACACGCACTGTTTTGCTACATACTTGTACACAGCTTTCTTACATACACCAACAGCTCTCTTATATACTCATGCAGCTCCACACACACAAACACTTATATATATATATATATATATATATATGTACACTCATCCATCGTATACATTACCACATCTTGAAATTCCTTCCAGGAATGTGACTGATCACATGACCTGAAAGGTTCAATGGCTAATCAACAACTTTGTTTGATTGGGACCCTATCCATGCCACCTCACATATCAGGAGTGTCGTTCTTCTTTTCATAAAGAGGTCCAAGGGCTAGTCTTGCAGAAGTTTTTTCAGCTACACAGGATGCGCAACATCCGTGCAAGTCCTGGTGACTTTCTCCCCTGCACTGCACCGATCAGATAGATCAGTGTGGGGCAGGAGAAAGGAGAACAGTTCTTTCAGTGATCATGAAGGATGCTGTCAGTGTTTTCCTCCATCAGAATAAGCAGCCTCTAGACTGTAAGAAACACACACATTTTAACATCATTTTGATTGTCTAAAATTTACTGCAGCTAAAAATTACATTTGGTTTACAATGCATTTTGCCAGATATGTTGTCACTTGTCAAAGCTAAGAATTTTACATGCTGGGTTTTTTTATGGCACATTTAGCACTGATAAGTTGTCACACTCTTGCTTAATATGTTAACATTCTGTCTGTAAACTGTATATGCATAGCTACCTTTTTGAAGCAATATTGAGATTTACTTAAGAACGTGGGGCCCAATAAATACCATCAATGGTGCCCAGTCCAAGAGATGGTGGATCCTATAGGTAAACACCACCTCATCATGCACTAAAACTTACTAAAAAAAAAAAAAGATGTGAAGTTCACACATATAGAAAATGGACATTTTGTGAATACATATTACACGTATTGTAAAATAGATAGAGCTCATATGTAGAGTTTGTTTGATAAACTTTCCTACTACTTTGTCTAAATTAGAAGCAAATTGGTTGAACATTACTTCTACCTAAAATGGCAGAAAACGCACCTATCTTGGTGATGGACAGGACAGCTAGAGGGGATATGGAGGAGGCTGTTATTTTTTTTTTAATAGGTGTACTTTCACCAATTTGCTGATAATTCATTGAAAGTAGATGATCGGTACAATTGCTGCCAATGCATTTTTTAAAGCTGTATTGTCATGAGTCAAATTTGATCATGTTAGGTTCTTGCATAGGTCCTATAGCATTGATAAGTTTCCACCCTCTTTCCTACATACACACATCTCTCCTGCATACACACAACTCTACTACTATCACACACGCAATTTTCCGAAATACACACACAACTCTCCTCCATACACAAACACAGTTCTAACACATATAGCTTTTCTACAGCTTTGAAGTATGCACTCACACCTCTGTTACATACACGCACTGTTTTGCTACATACTTGTACACAGCTTTCTTACATACACCAACAGCTCTCTTATATACTCATGCAGCTCCACACACACAAACACTTATATATATATATATATATATATATATATGTACACTCATCCATCGTATACATTACCACATCTTGAAATTCCTTCCAGGAATGTGACTGATCACATGACCTGAAAGGTTCAATGGCTAATCAACAACTTTGTTTGATTGGGACCCTATCCATGCCACCTCACATATCAGGAGTGTCGTTCTTCTTTTCATAAAGAGGTCCAAGGGCTAGTCTTGCAGAAGTTTTTTCAGCTACACAGGATGCGCAACATCCGTGCAAGTCCTGGTGACTTTCTCCCCTGCACTGCACCGATCAGATAGATCAGTGTGGGGCAGGAGAAAGGAGAACAGTTCTTTCAGTGATCATGAAGGATGCTGTCATGTTTTCCTCCATCAGAATAAGCAGCCTCTAGACTGTAAGAAACACACACATTTTAACATCATTTTGATTGTCTAAAATTTACTGCAGCTAAAAATTACATTTGGTTTACAATGCATTTTGCCAGATATGTTGTCACTTGTCAAAGCTAAGAATTTTACATGCTGGGTTTTTTTATGGCACATTTAGCACTGATAAGTTGTCACACTCTTGCTTAATATGTTAACATTCTGTCTGTAAACTGTATATGCATAGCTACCTTTTTGAAGCAATATTGAGATTTACTTAAGAACGTGGGGCCCAATAAATACCATCAATGGTGCCCAGTCCAAGAGATGGTGGATCCTATAGGTAAACACCACCTCATCATGCACTAAAACTTACTAAAAAAAAAAAAAGATGTGAAGTTCACACATATAGAAAATGGACATTTTGTGAATACATATTACACGTATTGTAAAATAGATAGAGCTCATATGTAGAGTTTGTTTGATAAACTTTCCTACTACTTTGTCTAAATTAGAAGCAAATTGGTTGAACATTACTTCTACCTAAAATGGCAGAAAACGCACCTATCTTGGTGATGGACAGGACAGCTAGAGGGGATATGGAGGAGGCTGTTATTTTTTTTTTAATAGGTGTACTTTCACCAATTTGCTGATAATTCATTGAAAGTAGATGATCGGTACAATTGCTGCCAATGCATTTTTTAAAGCTGTATTGTCATGAGTCAAATTTGATCATGTTAGGTTCTTGCATAGGTCCTATAGCATTGATAAGTTTCCACCCTCTTTCCTACATACACACATCTCTCCTGCATACACACAACTCTACTACTATCACACACGCAATTTTCCGAAATACACACACAACTCTCCTCCATACACAAACACAGTTCTAACACATATAGCTTTTCTACAGCTTTGAAGTATGCACTCACACCTCTGTTACATACACGCACTGTTTTGCTACATACTTGTACACAGCTTTCTTACATACACCAACAGCTCTCTTATATACTCATGCAGCTCCACACACACAAACACTTATATATATATATATATATATATATATATGTACACTCATCCATCGTATACATTACCACATCTTGAAATTCCTTCCAGGAATGTGACTGATCACATGACCTGAAAGGTTCAATGGCTAATCAACAACTTTGTTTGATTGGGACCCTATCCATGCCACCTCACATATCAGGAGTGTCGTTCTTCTTTTCATAAAGAGGTCCAAGGGCTAGTCTTGCAGAAGTTTTTTCAGCTACACAGGATGCGCAACATCCGTGCAAGTCCTGGTGACTTTCTCTCCTGCACTGCACCGATCAGATAGATCAGTGTGGGGCAGGAGAAAGGAGAACAGTTCTTTCAGTGATCATGAAGGATGCTGTCATGTTTTCCTCCATCAGAATAAGCAGCCTCTAGACTGTAAGAAACACACACATTTTAACATCATTTTGATTGTCTAAAATTTACTGCAGCTAAAAATTACATTTGGTTTACAATGCATTTTGCCAGATATGTTGTCACTTGTCAAAGCTAAGAATTTTACATGCTGGGTTTTTTTATGGCACATTTAGCACTGATAAGTTGTCACACTCTTGCTTAATATGTTAACATTCTGTCTGTAAACTGTATATGCATAGCTACCTTTTTGAAGCAATATTGAGATTTACTTAAGAACGTGGGGCCCAATAAATACCATCAATGGTGCCCAGTCCAAGAGATGGTGGATCCTATAGGTAAACACCACCTCATCATGCACTAAAACTTACTAAAAAAAAAAAAAGATGTGAAGTTCACACATATAGAAAATGGACATTTTGTGAATACATATTACACGTATTGTAAAATAGATAGAGCTCATATGTAGAGTTTGTTTGATAAACTTTCCTACTACTTTGTCTAAATTAGAAGCAAATTGGTTGAACATTACTTCTACCTAAAATGGCAGAAAACGCACCTATCTTGGTGATGGACAGGACAGCTAGAGGGGATATGGAGGAGGCTGTTATTTTTTTTTTAATAGGTGTACTTTCACCAATTTGCTGATAATTCATTGAAAGTAGATGATCGGTACAATTGCTGCCAATGCATTTTTTAAAGCTGTATTGTCATGAGTCAAATTTGATCATGTTAGGTTCTTGCATAGGTCCTATAGCATTGATAAGTTTCCACCCTCTTTCCTACATACACACATCTCTCCTGCATACACACAACTCTACTACTATCACACACGCAATTTTCCGAAATACACACACAACTCTCCTCCATACACAAACACAGTTCTAACACATATAGCTTTTCTACAGCTTTGAAGTATGCACTCACACCTCTGTTACATACACGCACTGTTTTGCTACATACTTGTACACAGCTTTCTTACATACACCAACAGCTCTCTTATATACTCATGCAGCTCCACACACACAAACACTTATATATATATATATATATATATGTACACTCATCCATCGTATACATTACCACATCTTGAAATTCCTTCCAGGAATGTGACTGATCACATGACCTGAAAGGTTCAATGGCTAATCAACAACTTTGTTTGATTGGGACCCTATCCATGCCACCTCACATATCAGGAGTGTCGTTCTTCTTTTCATAAAGAGGTCCAAGGGCTAGTCTTGCAGAAGTTTTTTCAGCTACACAGGATGCGCAACATCCGTGCAAGTCCTGGTGACTTTCTCCCCTGCACTGCACCGATCAGATAGATCAGTGTGGGGCAGGAGAAAGGAGAACAGTTCTTTCAGTGATCATGAAGGATGCTGTCAGTGTTTTCCTCCATCAGAATAAGCAGCCTCTAGACTGTAAGAAACACACACATTTTAACATCATTTTGATTGTCTAAAATTTACTGCAGCTAAAAATTACATTTGGTTTACAATGCATTTTGCCAGATATGTTGTCACTTGTCAAAGCTAAGAATTTTACATGCTGGGTTTTTTTATGGCACATTTAGCACTGATAAGTTGTCACACTCTTGCTTAATATGTTAACATTCTGTCTGTAAACTGTATATGCATAGCTACCTTTTTGAAGCAATATTGAGATTTACTTAAGAACGTGGGGCCCAATAAATACCATCAATGGTGCCCAGTCCAAGAGATGGTGGATCCTATAGGTAAACACCACCTCATCATGCACTAAAACTTACTAAAAAAAAAAAAAGATGTGAAGTTCACACATATAGAAAATGGACATTTTGTGAATACATATTACACGTATTGTAAAATAGATAGAGCTCATATGTAGAGTTTGTTTGATAAACTTTCCTACTACTTTGTCTAAATTAGAAGCAAATTGGTTGAACATTACTTCTACCTAAAATGGCAGAAAACGCACCTATCTTGGTGATGGACAGGACAGCTAGAGGGGATATGGAGGAGGCTGTTATTTTTTTTTTAATAGGTGTACTTTCACCAATTTGCTGATAATTCATTGAAAGTAGATGATCGGTACAATTGCTGCCAATGCATTTTTTAAAGCTGTATTGTCATGAGTCAAATTTGATCATGTTAGGTTCTTGCATAGGTCCTATAGCATTGATAAGTTTCCACCCTCTTTCCTACATACACACATCTCTCCTGCATACACACAACTCTACTACTATCACACACGCAATTTTCCGAAATACACACACAACTCTCCTCCATACACAAACACAGTTCTAACACATATAGCTTTTCTACAGCTTTGAAGTATGCACTCACACCTCTGTTACATACACGCACTGTTTTGCTACATACTTGTACACAGCTTTCTTACATACACCAACAGCTCTCTTATATACTCATGCAGCTCCACACACACAAACACTTATATATATATATATATATATATATATATATGTACACTCATCCATCGTATACATTACCACATCTTGAAATTCCTTCCAGGAATGTGACTGATCACATGACCTGAAAGGTTCAATGGCTAATCAACAACTTTGTTTGATTGGGACCCTATCCATGCCACCTCACATATCAGGAGTGTCGTTCTTCTTTTCATAAAGAGGTCCAAGGGCTAGTCTTGCAGAAGTTTTTTCAGCTACACAGGATGCGCAACATCCGTGCAAGTCCTGGTGACTTTCTCCCCTGCACTGCACCGATCAGATAGATCAGTGTGGGGCAGGAGAAAGGAGAACAGTTCTTTCAGTGATCATGAAGGATGCTGTCAGTGTTTTCCTCCATCAGAATAAGCAGCCTCTAGACTGTAAGAAACACACACATTTTAACATCATTTTGATTGTCTAAAATTTACTGCAGCTAAAAATTACATTTGGTTTACAATGCATTTTGCCAGATATGTTGTCACTTGTCAAAGCTAAGAATTTTACATGCTGGGTTTTTTTATGGCACATTTAGCACTGATAAGTTGTCACACTCTTGCTTAATATGTTAACATTCTGTCTGTAAACTGTATATGCATAGCTACCTTTTTGAAGCAATATTGAGATTTACTTAAGAACGTGGGGCCCAATAAATACCATCAATGGTGCCCAGTCCAAGAGATGGTGGATCCTATAGGTAAACACCACCTCATCATGCACTAAAACTTACTAAAAAAAAAAAAAGATGTGAAGTTCACACATATAGAAAATGGACATTTTGTGAATACATATTACACGTATTGTAAAATAGATAGAGCTCATATGTAGAGTTTGTTTGATAAACTTTCCTACTACTTTGTCTAAATTAGAAGCAAATTGGTTGAACATTACTTCTACCTAAAATGGCAGAAAACGCACCTATCTTGGTGATGGACAGGACAGCTAGAGGGGATATGGAGGAGGCTGTTATTTTTTTTTTAATAGGTGTACTTTCACCAATTTGCTGATAATTCATTGAAAGTAGATGATCGGTACAATTGCTGCCAATGCATTTTTTAAAGCTGTATTGTCATGAGTCAAATTTGATCATGTTAGGTTCTTGCATAGGTCCTATAGCATTGATAAGTTTCCACCCTCTTTCCTACATACACACATCTCTCCTGCATACACACAACTCTACTACTATCACACACGCAATTTTCCGAAATACACACACAACTCTCCTCCATACACAAACACAGTTCTAACACATATAGCTTTTCTACAGCTTTGAAGTATGCACTCACACCTCTGTTACATACACGCACTGTTTTGCTACATACTTGTACACAGCTTTCTTACATACACCAACAGCTCTCTTATATACTCATGCAGCTCCACACACACAAACACTTATATATATATATATATATATATATATGTACACTCATCCATCGTATACATTACCACATCTTGAAATTCCTTCCAGGAATGTGACTGATCACATGACCTGAAAGGTTCAATGGCTAATCAACAACTTTGTTTGATTGGGACCCTATCCATGCCACCTCACATATCAGGAGTGTCGTTCTTCTTTTCATAAAGAGGTCCAAGGGCTAGTCTTGCAGAAGTTTTTTCAGCTACACAGGATGCGCAACATCCGTGCAAGTCCTGGTGACTTTCTCTCCTGCACTGCACCGATCAGATAGATCAGTGTGGGGCAGGAGAAAGGAGAACAGTTCTTTCAGTGATCATGAAGGATGCTGTCATGTTTTCCTCCATCAGAATAAGCAGCCTCTAGACTGTAAGAAACACACACATTTTAACATCATTTTGATTGTCTAAAATTTACTGCAGCTAAAAATTACATTTGGTTTACAATGCATTTTGCCAGATATGTTGTCACTTGTCAAAGCTAAGAATTTTACATGCTGGGTTTTTTTATGGCACATTTAGCACTGATAAGTTGTCACACTCTTGCTTAATATGTTAACATTCTGTCTGTAAACTGTATATGCATAGCTACCTTTTTGAAGCAATATTGAGATTTACTTAAGAACGTGGGGCCCAATAAATACCATCAATGGTGCCCAGTCCAAGAGATGGTGGATCCTATAGGTAAACACCACCTCATCATGCACTAAAACTTACTAAAAAAAAAAAAAGATGTGAAGTTCACACATATAGAAAATGGACATTTTGTGAATACATATTACACGTATTGTAAAATAGATAGAGCTCATATGTAGAGTTTGTTTGATAAACTTTCCTACTACTTTGTCTAAATTAGAAGCAAATTGGTTGAACATTACTTCTACCTAAAATGGCAGAAAACGCACCTATCTTGGTGATGGACAGGACAGCTAGAGGGGATATGGAGGAGGCTGTTATTTTTTTTTTAATAGGTGTACTTTCACCAATTTGCTGATAATTCATTGAAAGTAGATGATCGGTACAATTGCTGCCAATGCATTTTTTAAAGCTGTATTGTCATGAGTCAAATTTGATCATGTTAGGTTCTTGCATAGGTCCTATAGCATTGATAAGTTTCCACCCTCTTTCCTACATACACACATCTCTCCTGCATACACACAACTCTACTACTATCACACACGCAATTTTCCGAAATACACACACAACTCTCCTCCATACACAAACACAGTTCTAACACATATAGCTTTTCTACAGCTTTGAAGTATGCACTCACACCTCTGTTACATACACGCACTGTTTTGCTACATACTTGTACACAGCTTTCTTACATACACCAACAGCTCTCTTATATACTCATGCAGCTCCACACACACAAACACTTATATATATATATATATATATATGTACACTCATCCATCGTATACATTACCACATCTTGAAATTCCTTCCAGGAATGTGACTGATCACATGACCTGAAAGGTTCAATGGCTAATCAACAACTTTGTTTGATTGGGACCCTATCCATGCCACCTCACATATCAGGAGTGTCGTTCTTCTTTTCATAAAGAGGTCCAAGGGCTAGTCTTGCAGAAGTTTTTTCAGCTACACAGGATGCGCAACATCCGTGCAAGTCCTGGTGACTTTCTCCCCTGCACTGCACCGATCAGATAGATCAGTGTGGGGCAGGAGAAAGGAGAACAGTTCTTTCAGTGATCATGAAGGATGCTGTCAGTGTTTTCCTCCATCAGAATAAGCAGCCTCTAGACTGTAAGAAACACACACATTTTAACATCATTTTGATTGTCTAAAATTTACTGCAGCTAAAAATTACATTTGGTTTACAATGCATTTTGCCAGATATGTTGTCACTTGTCAAAGCTAAGAATTTTACATGCTGGGTTTTTTTATGGCACATTTAGCACTGATAAGTTGTCACACTCTTGCTTAATATGTTAACATTCTGTCTGTAAACTGTATATGCATAGCTACCTTTTTGAAGCAATATTGAGATTTACTTAAGAACGTGGGGCCCAATAAATACCATCAATGGTGCCCAGTCCAAGAGATGGTGGATCCTATAGGTAAACACCACCTCATCATGCACTAAAACTTACTAAAAAAAAAAAAAGATGTGAAGTTCACACATATAGAAAATGGACATTTTGTGAATACATATTACACGTATTGTAAAATAGATAGAGCTCATATGTAGAGTTTGTTTGATAAACTTTCCTACTACTTTGTCTAAATTAGAAGCAAATTGGTTGAACATTACTTCTACCTAAAATGGCAGAAAACGCACCTATCTTGGTGATGGACAGGACAGCTAGAGGGGATATGGAGGAGGCTGTTATTTTTTTTTTAATAGGTGTACTTTCACCAATTTGCTGATAATTCATTGAAAGTAGATGATCGGTACAATTGCTGCCAATGCATTTTTTAAAGCTGTATTGTCATGAGTCAAATTTGATCATGTTAGGTTCTTGCATAGGTCCTATAGCATTGATAAGTTTCCACCCTCTTTCCTACATACACACATCTCTCCTGCATACACACAACTCTACTACTATCACACACGCAATTTTCCGAAATACACACACAACTCTCCTCCATACACAAACACAGTTCTAACACATATAGCTTTTCTACAGCTTTGAAGTATGCACTCACACCTCTGTTACATACACGCACTGTTTTGCTACATACTTGTACACAGCTTTCTTACATACACCAACAGCTCTCTTATATACTCATGCAGCTCCACACACACAAACACTTATATATATATATATATATATATATATATATGTACACTCATCCATCGTATACATTACCACATCTTGAAATTCCTTCCAGGAATGTGACTGATCACATGACCTGAAAGGTTCAATGGCTAATCAACAACTTTGTTTGATTGGGACCCTATCCATGCCACCTCACATATCAGGAGTGTCGTTCTTCTTTTCATAAAGAGGTCCAAGGGCTAGTCTTGCAGAAGTTTTTTCAGCTACACAGGATGCGCAACATCCGTGCAAGTCCTGGTGACTTTCTCCCCTGCACTGCACCGATCAGATAGATCAGTGTGGGGCAGGAGAAAGGAGAACAGTTCTTTCAGTGATCATGAAGGATGCTGTCAGTGTTTTCCTCCATCAGAATAAGCAGCCTCTAGACTGTAAGAAACACACACATTTTAACATCATTTTGATTGTCTAAAATTTACTGCAGCTAAAAATTACATTTGGTTTACAATGCATTTTGCCAGATATGTTGTCACTTGTCAAAGCTAAGAATTTTACATGCTGGGTTTTTTTATGGCACATTTAGCACTGATAAGTTGTCACACTCTTGCTTAATATGTTAACATTCTGTCTGTAAACTGTATATGCATAGCTACCTTTTTGAAGCAATATTGAGATTTACTTAAGAACGTGGGGCCCAATAAATACCATCAATGGTGCCCAGTCCAAGAGATGGTGGATCCTATAGGTAAACACCACCTCATCATGCACTAAAACTTACTAAAAAAAAAAAAAGATGTGAAGTTCACACATATAGAAAATGGACATTTTGTGAATACATATTACACGTATTGTAAAATAGATAGAGCTCATATGTAGAGTTTGTTTGATAAACTTTCCTACTACTTTGTCTAAATTAGAAGCAAATTGGTTGAACATTACTTCTACCTAAAATGGCAGAAAACGCACCTATCTTGGTGATGGACAGGACAGCTAGAGGGGATATGGAGGAGGCTGTTATTTTTTTTTTAATAGGTGTACTTTCACCAATTTGCTGATAATTCATTGAAAGTAGATGATCGGTACAATTGCTGCCAATGCATTTTTTAAAGCTGTATTGTCATGAGTCAAATTTGATCATGTTAGGTTCTTGCATAGGTCCTATAGCATTGATAAGTTTCCACCCTCTTTCCTACATACACACATCTCTCCTGCATACACACAACTCTACTACTATCACACACGCAATTTTCCGAAATACACACACAACTCTCCTCCATACACAAACACAGTTCTAACACATATAGCTTTTCTACAGCTTTGAAGTATGCACTCACACCTCTGTTACATACACGCACTGTTTTGCTACATACTTGTACACAGCTTTCTTACATACACCAACAGCTCTCTTATATACTCATGCAGCTCCACACACACAAACACTTATATATATATATATATATATATATATATATGTACACTCATCCATCGTATACATTACCACATCTTGAAATTCCTTCCAGGAATGTGACTGATCACATGACCTGAAAGGTTCAATGGCTAATCAACAACTTTGTTTGATTGGGACCCTATCCATGCCACCTCACATATCAGGAGTGTCGTTCTTCTTTTCATAAAGAGGTCCAAGGGCTAGTCTTGCAGAAGTTTTTTCAGCTACACAGGATGCGCAACATCCGTGCAAGTCCTGGTGACTTTCTCTCCTGCACTGCACCGATCAGATAGATCAGTGTGGGGCAGGAGAAAGGAGAACAGTTCTTTCAGTGATCATGAAGGATGCTGTCATGTTTTCCTCCATCAGAATAAGCAGCCACTAGACTGTAAGAAACACACACATTTTAACATCATTTTGATTGTCTAAAATTTACTGCAGCTAAAAATTACATTTGGTTTACAATGCATTTTGCCAGATATGTTGTCACTTGTCAAAGCTAAGAATTTTACATGCTGGGTTTTTTTATGGCACATTTAGCACTGATAAGTTGTCACACTCTTGCTTAATATGTTAACATTCTGTCTGTAAACTGTATATGCATAGCTACCTTTTTGAAGCAATATTGAGATTTACTTAAGAACGTGGGGCCCAATAAATACCATCAATGGTGCCCAGTCCAAGAGATGGTGGATCCTATAGGTAAACACCACCTCATCATGCACTAAAACTTACTAAAAAAAAAAAAAGATGTGAAGTTCACACATATAGAAAATGGACATTTTGTGAATACATATTACACGTATTGTAAAATAGATAGAGCTCATATGTAGAGTTTGTTTGATAAACTTTCCTACTACTTTGTCTAAATTAGAAGCAAATTGGTTGAACATTACTTCTACCTAAAATGGCAGAAAACGCACCTATCTTGGTGATGGACAGGACAGCTAGAGGGGATATGGAGGAGGCTGTTATTTTTTTTTTAATAGGTGTACTTTCACCAATTTGCTGATAATTCATTGAAAGTAGATGATCGGTACAATTGCTGCCAATGCATTTTTTAAAGCTGTATTGTCATGAGTCAAATTTGATCATGTTAGGTTCTTGCATAGGTCCTATAGCATTGATAAGTTTCCACCCTCTTTCCTACATACACACATCTCTCCTGCATACACACAACTCTACTACTATCACACACGCAATTTTCCGAAATACACACACAACTCTCCTCCATACACAAACACAGTTCTAACACATATAGCTTTTCTACAGCTTTGAAGTATGCACTCACACCTCTGTTACATACACGCACTGTTTTGCTACATACTTGTACACAGCTTTCTTACATACACCAACAGCTCTCTTATATACTCATGCAGCTCCACACACACAAACACTTATATATATATATATATATATATATATATATGTACACTCATCCATCGTATACATTACCACATCTTGAAATTCCTTCCAGGAATGTGACTGATCACATGACCTGAAAGGTTCAATGGCTAATCAACAACTTTGTTTGATTGGGACCCTATCCATGCCACCTCACATATCAGGAGTGTCGTTCTTCTTTTCATAAAGAGGTCCAAGGGCTAGTCTTGCAGAAGTTTTTTCAGCTACACAGGATGCGCAACATCCGTGCAAGTCCTGGTGACTTTCTCCCCTGCACTGCACCGATCAGATAGATCAGTGTGGGGCAGGAGAAAGGAGAACAGTTCTTTCAGTGATCATGAAGGATGCTGTCAGTGTTTTCCTCCATCAGAATAAGCAGCCTCTAGACTGTAAGAAACACACACATTTTAACATCATTTTGATTGTCTAAAATTTACTGCAGCTAAAAATTACATTTGGTTTACAATGCATTTTGCCAGATATGTTGTCACTTGTCAAAGCTAAGAATTTTACATGCTGGGTTTTTTTATGGCACATTTAGCACTGATAAGTTGTCACACTCTTGCTTAATATGTTAACATTCTGTCTGTAAACTGTATATGCATAGCTACCTTTTTGAAGCAATATTGAGATTTACTTAAGAACGTGGGGCCCAATAAATACCATCAATGGTGCCCAGTCCAAGAGATGGTGGATCCTATAGGTAAACACCACCTCATCATGCACTAAAACTTACTAAAAAAAAAAAAAGATGTGAAGTTCACACATATAGAAAATGGACATTTTGTGAATACATATTACACGTATTGTAAAATAGATAGAGCTCATATGTAGAGTTTGTTTGATAAACTTTCCTACTACTTTGTCTAAATTAGAAGCAAATTGGTTGAACATTACTTCTACCTAAAATGGCAGAAAACGCACCTATCTTGGTGATGGACAGGACAGCTAGAGGGGATATGGAGGAGGCTGTTATTTTTTTTTTAATAGGTGTACTTTCACCAATTTGCTGATAATTCATTGAAAGTAGATGATCGGTACAATTGCTGCCAATGCATTTTTTAAAGCTGTATTGTCATGAGTCAAATTTGATCATGTTAGGTTCTTGCATAGGTCCTATAGCATTGATAAGTTTCCACCCTCTTTCCTACATACACACATCTCTCCTGCATACACACAACTCTACTACTATCACACACGCAATTTTCCGAAATACACACACAACTCTCCTCCATACACAAACACAGTTCTAACACATATAGCTTTTCTACAGCTTTGAAGTATGCACTCACACCTCTGTTACATACACGCACTGTTTTGCTACATACTTGTACACAGCTTTCTTACATACACCAACAGCTCTCTTATATACTCATGCAGCTCCACACACACAAACACTTATATATATATATATATATATATATATGTACACTCATCCATCGTATACATTACCACATCTTGAAATTCCTTCCAGGAATGTGACTGATCACATGACCTGAAAGGTTCAATGGCTAATCAACAACTTTGTTTGATTGGGACCCTATCCATGCCACCTCACATATCAGGAGTGTCGTTCTTCTTTTCATAAAGAGGTCCAAGGGCTAGTCTTGCAGAAGTTTTTTCAGCTACACAGGATGCGCAACATCCGTGCAAGTCCTGGTGACTTTCTCCCCTGCACTGCACCGATCAGATAGATCAGTGTGGGGCAGGAGAAAGGAGAACAGTTCTTTCAGTGATCATGAAGGATGCTGTCAGTGTTTTCCTCCATCAGAATAAGCAGCCTCTAGACTGTAAGAAACACACACATTTTAACATCATTTTGATTGTCTAAAATTTACTGCAGCTAAAAATTACATTTGGTTTACAATGCATTTTGCCAGATATGTTGTCACTTGTCAAAGCTAAGAATTTTACATGCTGGGTTTTTTTATGGCACATTTAGCACTGATAAGTTGTCACACTCTTGCTTAATATGTTAACATTCTGTCTGTAAACTGTATATGCATAGCTACCTTTTTGAAGCAATATTGAGATTTACTTAAGAACGTGGGGCCCAATAAATACCATCAATGGTGCCCAGTCCAAGAGATGGTGGATCCTATAGGTAAACACCACCTCATCATGCACTAAAACTTACTAAAAAAAAAAAAAGATGTGAAGTTCACACATATAGAAAATGGACATTTTGTGAATACATATTACACGTATTGTAAAATAGATAGAGCTCATATGTAGAGTTTGTTTGATAAACTTTCCTACTACTTTGTCTAAATTAGAAGCAAATTGGTTGAACATTACTTCTACCTAAAATGGCAGAAAACGCACCTATCTTGGTGATGGACAGGACAGCTAGAGGGGATATGGAGGAGGCTGTTATTTTTTTTTTAATAGGTGTACTTTCACCAATTTGCTGATAATTCATTGAAAGTAGATGATCGGTACAATTGCTGCCAATGCATTTTTTAAAGCTGTATTGTCATGAGTCAAATTTGATCATGTTAGGTTCTTGCATAGGTCCTATAGCATTGATAAGTTTCCACCCTCTTTCCTACATACACACATCTCTCCTGCATACACACAACTCTACTACTATCACACACGCAATTTTCCGAAATACACACACAACTCTCCTCCATACACAAACACAGTTCTAACACATATAGCTTTTCTACAGCTTTGAAGTATGCACTCACACCTCTGTTACATACACGCACTGTTTTGCTACATACTTGTACACAGCTTTCTTACATACACCAACAGCTCTCTTATATACTCATGCAGCTCCACACACACAAACACTTATATATATATATATATATATATATATATATATATATATGTACACTCATCCATCGTATACATTACCACATCTTGAAATTCCTTCCAGGAATGTGACTGATCACATGACCTGAAAGGTTCAATGGCTAATCAACAACTTTGTTTGATTGGGACCCTATCCATGCCACCTCACATATCAGGAGTGTCGTTCTTCTTTTCATAAAGAGGTCCAAGGGCTAGTCTTGCAGAAGTTTTTTCAGCTACACAGGATGCGCAACATCCGTGCAAGTCCTGGTGACTTTCTCCCCTGCACTGCACCGATCAGATAGATCAGTGTGGGGCAGGAGAAAGGAGAACAGTTCTTTCAGTGATCATGAAGGATGCTGTCAGTGTTTTCCTCCATCAGAATAAGCAGCCTCTAGACTGTAAGAAACACACACATTTTAACATCATTTTGATTGTCTAAAATTTACTGCAGCTAAAAATTACATTTGGTTTACAATGCATTTTGCCAGATATGTTGTCACTTGTCAAAGCTAAGAATTTTACATGCTGGGTTTTTTTATGGCACATTTAGCACTGATAAGTTGTCACACTCTTGCTTAATATGTTAACATTCTGTCTGTAAACTGTATATGCATAGCTACCTTTTTGAAGCAATATTGAGATTTACTTAAGAACGTGGGGCCCAATAAATACCATCAATGGTGCCCAGTCCAAGAGATGGTGGATCCTATAGGTAAACACCACCTCATCATGCACTAAAACTTACTAAAAAAAAAAAAAGATGTGAAGTTCACACATATAGAAAATGGACATTTTGTGAATACATATTACACGTATTGTAAAATAGATAGAGCTCATATGTAGAGTTTGTTTGATAAACTTTCCTACTACTTTGTCTAAATTAGAAGCAAATTGGTTGAACATTACTTCTACCTAAAATGGCAGAAAACGCACCTATCTTGGTGATGGACAGGACAGCTAGAGGGGATATGGAGGAGGCTGTTATTTTTTTTTTAATAGGTGTACTTTCACCAATTTGCTGATAATTCATTGAAAGTAGATGATCGGTACAATTGCTGCCAATGCATTTTTTAAAGCTGTATTGTCATGAGTCAAATTTGATCATGTTAGGTTCTTGCATAGGTCCTATAGCATTGATAAGTTTCCACCCTCTTTCCTACATACACACATCTCTCCTGCATACACACAACTCTACTACTATCACACACGCAATTTTCCGAAATACACACACAACTCTCCTCCATACACAAACACAGTTCTAACACATATAGCTTTTCTACAGCTTTGAAGTATGCACTCACACCTCTGTTACATACACGCACTGTTTTGCTACATACTTGTACACAGCTTTCTTACATACACCAACAGCTCTCTTATATACTCATGCAGCTCCACACACACAAACACTTATATATATATATATATATATATATATGTACACTCATCCATCGTATACATTACCACATCTTGAAATTCCTTCCAGGAATGTGACTGATCACATGACCTGAAAGGTTCAATGGCTAATCAACAACTTTGTTTGATTGGGACCCTATCCATGCCACCTCACATATCAGGAGTGTCGTTCTTCTTTTCATAAAGAGGTCCAAGGGCTAGTCTTGCAGAAGTTTTTTCAGCTACACAGGATGCGCAACATCCGTGCAAGTCCTGGTGACTTTCTCCCCTGCACTGCACCGATCAGATAGATCAGTGTGGGGCAGGAGAAAGGAGAACAGTTCTTTCAGTGATCATGAAGGATGCTGTCAGTGTTTTCCTCCATCAGAATAAGCAGCCTCTAGACTGTAAGAAACACACACATTTTAACATCATTTTGATTGTCTAAAATTTACTGCAGCTAAAAATTACATTTGGTTTACAATGCATTTTGCCAGATATGTTGTCACTTGTCAAAGCTAAGAATTTTACATGCTGGGTTTTTTTATGGCACATTTAGCACTGATAAGTTGTCACACTCTTGCTTAATATGTTAACATTCTGTCTGTAAACTGTATATGCATAGCTACCTTTTTGAAGCAATATTGAGATTTACTTAAGAACGTGGGGCCCAATAAATACCATCAATGGTGCCCAGTCCAAGAGATGGTGGATCCTATAGGTAAACACCACCTC
Organism: Phyllobates terribilis; assembly: GCF_046119375.1. Classification (NCBI taxonomy): domain Eukaryota; kingdom Metazoa; phylum Chordata; class Amphibia; order Anura; family Dendrobatidae; genus Phyllobates; species Phyllobates terribilis. Next base: position 309,008 of record NW_027363957.1, on the reverse strand, counting down.
ATCATGCACTAAAACTTACTAAAAAAAAAAAAAGATGTGAAGTTCACACATATAGAAAATGGACATTTTGTGAATACATATTACACGTATTGTAAAATAGATAGAGCTCATATGTAGAGTTTGTTTGATAAACTTTCCTACTACTTTGTCTAAATTAGAAGCAAATTGGTTGAACATTACTTCTACCTAAAATGGCAGAAAACGCACCTATCTTGGTGATGGACAGGACAGCTAGAGGGGATATGGAGGAGGCTGTTATTTTTTTTTTAATAGGTGTACTTTCACCAATTTGCTGATAATTCATTGAAAGTAGATGATCGGTACAATTGCTGCCAATGCATTTTTTAAAGCTGTATTGTCATGAGTCAAATTTGATCATGTTAGGTTCTTGCATAGGTCCTATAGCATTGATAAGTTTCCACCCTCTTTCCTACATACACACATCTCTCCTGCATACACACAACTCTACTACTATCACACACGCAATTTTCCGAAATACACACACAACTCTCCTCCATACACAAACACAGTTCTAACACATATAGCTTTTCTACAGCTTTGAAGTATGCACTCACACCTCTGTTACATACACGCACTGTTTTGCTACATACTTGTACACAGCTTTCTTACATACACCAACAGCTCTCTTATATACTCATGCAGCTCCACACACACAAACACTTATATATATATATATATATATATATATATATATATATGTACACTCATCCATCGTATACATTACCACATCTTGAAATTCCTTCCAGGAATGTGACTGATCACATGACCTGAAAGGTTCAATGGCTAATCAACAACTTTGTTTGATTGGGACCCTATCCATGCCACCTCACATATCAGGAGTGTCGTTCTTCTTTTCATAAAGAGGTCCAAGGGCTAGTCTTGCAGAAGTTTTTTCAGCTACACAGGATGCGCAACATCCGTGCAAGTCCTGGTGACTTTCTCTCCTGCACTGCACCGATCAGATAGATCAGTGTGGGGCAGGAGAAAGGAGAACAGTTCTTTCAGTGATCATGAAGGATGCTGTCATGTTTTCCTCCATCAGAATAAGCAGCCTCTAGACTGTAAGAAACACACACATTTTAACATCATTTTGATTGTCTAAAATTTACTGCAGCTAAAAATTACATTTGGTTTACAATGCATTTTGCCAGATATGTTGTCACTTGTCAAAGCTAAGAATTTTACATGCTGGGTTTTTTTATGGCACATTTAGCACTGATAAGTTGTCACACTCTTGCTTAATATGTTAACATTCTGTCTGTAAACTGTATATGCATAGCTACCTTTTTGAAGCAATATTGAGATTTACTTAAGAACGTGGGGCCCAATAAATACCATCAATGGTGCCCAGTCCAAGAGATGGTGGATCCTATAGGTAAACACCACCTCATCATGCACTAAAACTTACTAAAAAAAAAAAAAGATGTGAAGTTCACACATATAGAAAATGGACATTTTGTGAATACATATTACACGTATTGTAAAATAGATAGAGCTCATATGTAGAGTTTGTTTGATAAACTTTCCTACTACTTTGTCTAAATTAGAAGCAAATTGGTTGAACATTACTTCTACCTAAAATGGCAGAAAACGCACCTATCTTGGTGATGGACAGGACAGCTAGAGGGGATATGGAGGAGGCTGTTATTTTTTTTTTAATAGGTGTACTTTCACCAATTTGCTGATAATTCATTGAAAGTAGATGATCGGTACAATTGCTGCCAATGCATTTTTTAAAGCTGTATTGTCATGAGTCAAATTTGATCATGTTAGGTTCTTGCATAGGTCCTATAGCATTGATAAGTTTCCACCCTCTTTCCTACATACACACATCTCTCCTGCATACACACAACTCTACTACTATCACACACGCAATTTTCCGAAATACACACACAACTCTCCTCCATACACAAACACAGTTCTAACACATATAGCTTTTCTACAGCTTTGAAGTATGCACTCACACCTCTGTTACATACACGCACTGTTTTGCTACATACTTGTACACAGCTTTCTTACATACACCAACAGCTCTCTTATATACTCATGCAGCTCCACACACACAAACACTTATATATATATATATATATATATATATATATATGTACACTCATCCATCGTATACATTACCACATCTTGAAATTCCTTCCAGGAATGTGACTGATCACATGACCTGAAAGGTTCAATGGCTAATCAACAACTTTGTTTGATTGGGACCCTATCCATGCCACCTCACATATCAGGAGTGTCGTTCTTCTTTTCATAAAGAGGTCCAAGGGCTAGTCTTGCAGAAGTTTTTTCAGCTACACAGGATGCGCAACATCCGTGCAAGTCCTGGTGACTTTCTCCCCTGCACTGCACCGATCAGATAGATCAGTGTGGGGCAGGAGAAAGGAGAACAGTTCTTTCAGTGATCATGAAGGATGCTGTCAGTGTTTTCCTCCATCAGAATAAGCAGCCTCTAGACTGTAAGAAACACACACATTTTAACATCATTTTGATTGTCTAAAATTTACTGCAGCTAAAAATTACATTTGGTTTACAATGCATTTTGCCAGATATGTTGTCACTTGTCAAAGCTAAGAATTTTACATGCTGGGTTTTTTTATGGCACATTTAGCACTGATAAGTTGTCACACTCTTGCTTAATATGTTAACATTCTGTCTGTAAACTGTATATGCATAGCTACCTTTTTGAAGCAATATTGAGATTTACTTAAGAACGTGGGGCCCAATAAATACCATCAATGGTGCCCAGTCCAAGAGATGGTGGATCCTATAGGTAAACACCACCTCATCATGCACTAAAACTTACTAAAAAAAAAAAAAGATGTGAAGTTCACACATATAGAAAATGGACATTTTGTGAATACATATTACACGTATTGTAAAATAGATAGAGCTCATATGTAGAGTTTGTTTGATAAACTTTCCTACTACTTTGTCTAAATTAGAAGCAAATTGGTTGAACATTACTTCTACCTAAAATGGCAGAAAACGCACCTATCTTGGTGATGGACAGGACAGCTAGAGGGGATATGGAGGAGGCTGTTATTTTTTTTTTAATAGGTGTACTTTCACCAATTTGCTGATAATTCATTGAAAGTAGATGATCGGTACAATTGCTGCCAATGCATTTTTTAAAGCTGTATTGTCATGAGTCAAATTTGATCATGTTAGGTTCTTGCATAGGTCCTATAGCATTGATAAGTTTCCACCCTCTTTCCTACATACACACATCTCTCCTGCATACACACAACTCTACTACTATCACACACGCAATTTTCCGAAATACACACACAACTCTCCTCCATACACAAACACAGTTCTAACACATATAGCTTTTCTACAGCTTTGAAGTATGCACTCACACCTCTGTTACATACACGCACTGTTTTGCTACATACTTGTACACAGCTTTCTTACATACACCAACAGCTCTCTTATATACTCATGCAGCTCCACACACACAAACACTTATATATATATATATATATATATATATGTACACTCATCCATCGTATACATTACCACATCTTGAAATTCCTTCCAGGAATGTGACTGATCACATGACCTGAAAGGTTCAATGGCTAATCAACAACTTTGTTTGATTGGGACCCTATCCATGCCACCTCACATATCAGGAGTGTCGTTCTTCTTTTCATAAAGAGGTCCAAGGGCTAGTCTTGCAGAAGTTTTTTCAGCTACACAGGATGCGCAACATCCGTGCAAGTCCTGGTGACTTTCTCCCCTGCACTGCACCGATCAGATAGATCAGTGTGGGGCAGGAGAAAGGAGAACAGTTCTTTCAGTGATCATGAAGGATGCTGTCAGTGTTTTCCTCCATCAGAATAAGCAGCCTCTAGACTGTAAGAAACACACACATTTTAACATCATTTTGATTGTCTAAAATTTACTGCAGCTAAAAATTACATTTGGTTTACAATGCATTTTGCCAGATATGTTGTCACTTGTCAAAGCTAAGAATTTTACATGCTGGGTTTTTTTATGGCACATTTAGCACTGATAAGTTGTCACACTCTTGCTTAATATGTTAACATTCTGTCTGTAAACTGTATATGCATAGCTACCTTTTTGAAGCAATATTGAGATTTACTTAAGAACGTGGGGCCCAATAAATACCATCAATGGTGCCCAGTCCAAGAGATGGTGGATCCTATAGGTAAACACCACCTCATCATGCACTAAAACTTACTAAAAAAAAAAAAAGATGTGAAGTTCACACATATAGAAAATGGACATTTTGTGAATACATATTACACGTATTGTAAAATAGATAGAGCTCATATGTAGAGTTTGTTTGATAAACTTTCCTACTACTTTGTCTAAATTAGAAGCAAATTGGTTGAACATTACTTCTACCTAAAATGGCAGAAAACGCACCTATCTTGGTGATGGACAGGACAGCTAGAGGGGATATGGAGGAGGCTGTTATTTTTTTTTTAATAGGTGTACTTTCACCAATTTGCTGATAATTCATTGAAAGTAGATGATCGGTACAATTGCTGCCAATGCATTTTTTAAAGCTGTATTGTCATGAGTCAAATTTGATCATGTTAGGTTCTTGCATAGGTCCTATAGCATTGATAAGTTTCCACCCTCTTTCCTACATACACACATCTCTCCTGCATACACACAACTCTACTACTATCACACACGCAATTTTCCGAAATACACACACAACTCTCCTCCATACACAAACACAGTTCTAACACATATAGCTTTTCTACAGCTTTGAAGTATGCACTCACACCTCTGTTACATACACGCACTGTTTTGCTACATACTTGTACACAGCTTTCTTACATACACCAACAGCTCTCTTATATACTCATGCAGCTCCACACACACAAACACTTATATATATATATATATATATATATATATATATATATGTACACTCATCCATCGTATACATTACCACATCTTGAAATTCCTTCCAGGAATGTGACTGATCACATGACCTGAAAGGTTCAATGGCTAATCAACAACTTTGTTTGATTGGGACCCTATCCATGCCACCTCACATATCAGGAGTGTCGTTCTTCTTTTCATAAAGAGGTCCAAGGGCTAGTCTTGCAGAAGTTTTTTCAGCTACACAGGATGCGCAACATCCGTGCAAGTCCTGGTGACTTTCTCTCCTGCACTGCACCGATCAGATAGATCAGTGTGGGGCAGGAGAAAGGAGAACAGTTCTTTCAGTGATCATGAAGGATGCTGTCATGTTTTCCTCCATCAGAATAAGCAGCCTCTAGACTGTAAGAAACACACACATTTTAACATCATTTTGATTGTCTAAAATTTACTGCAGCTAAAAATTACATTTGGTTTACAATGCATTTTGCCAGATATGTTGTCACTTGTCAAAGCTAAGAATTTTACATGCTGGGTTTTTTTATGGCACATTTAGCACTGATAAGTTGTCACACTCTTGCTTAATATGTTAACATTCTGTCTGTAAACTGTATATGCATAGCTACCTTTTTGAAGCAATATTGAGATTTACTTAAGAACGTGGGGCCCAATAAATACCATCAATGGTGCCCAGTCCAAGAGATGGTGGATCCTATAGGTAAACACCACCTCATCATGCACTAAAACTTACTAAAAAAAAAAAAAGATGTGAAGTTCACACATATAGAAAATGGACATTTTGTGAATACATATTACACGTATTGTAAAATAGATAGAGCTCATATGTAGAGTTTGTTTGATAAACTTTCCTACTACTTTGTCTAAATTAGAAGCAAATTGGTTGAACATTACTTCTACCTAAAATGGCAGAAAACGCACCTATCTTGGTGATGGACAGGACAGCTAGAGGGGATATGGAGGAGGCTGTTATTTTTTTTTTAATAGGTGTACTTTCACCAATTTGCTGATAATTCATTGAAAGTAGATGATCGGTACAATTGCTGCCAATGCATTTTTTAAAGCTGTATTGTCATGAGTCAAATTTGATCATGTTAGGTTCTTGCATAGGTCCTATAGCATTGATAAGTTTCCACCCTCTTTCCTACATACACACATCTCTCCTGCATACACACAACTCTACTACTATCACACACGCAATTTTCCGAAATACACACACAACTCTCCTCCATACACAAACACAGTTCTAACACATATAGCTTTTCTACAGCTTTGAAGTATGCACTCACACCTCTGTTACATACACGCACTGTTTTGCTACATACTTGTACACAGCTTTCTTACATACACCAACAGCTCTCTTATATACTCATGCAGCTCCACACACACAAACACTTATATATATATATATATATATATATATATATATATGTACACTCATCCATCGTATACATTACCACATCTTGAAATTCCTTCCAGGAATGTGACTGATCACATGACCTGAAAGGTTCAATGGCTAATCAACAACTTTGTTTGATTGGGACCCTATCCATGCCACCTCACATATCAGGAGTGTCGTTCTTCTTTTCATAAAGAGGTCCAAGGGCTAGTCTTGCAGAAGTTTTTTCAGCTACACAGGATGCGCAACATCCGTGCAAGTCCTGGTGACTTTCTCCCCTGCACTGCACCGATCAGATAGATCAGTGTGGGGCAGGAGAAAGGAGAACAGTTCTTTCAGTGATCATGAAGGATGCTGTCAGTGTTTTCCTCCATCAGAATAAGCAGCCTCTAGACTGTAAGAAACACACACATTTTAACATCATTTTGATTGTCTAAAATTTACTGCAGCTAAAAATTACATTTGGTTTACAATGCATTTTGCCAGATATGTTGTCACTTGTCAAAGCTAAGAATTTTACATGCTGGGTTTTTTTATGGCACATTTAGCACTGATAAGTTGTCACACTCTTGCTTAATATGTTAACATTCTGTCTGTAAACTGTATATGCATAGCTACCTTTTTGAAGCAATATTGAGATTTACTTAAGAACGTGGGGCCCAATAAATACCATCAATGGTGCCCAGTCCAAGAGATGGTGGATCCTATAGGTAAACACCACCTCATCATGCACTAAAACTTACTAAAAAAAAAAAAAGATGTGAAGTTCACACATATAGAAAATGGACATTTTGTGAATACATATTACACGTATTGTAAAATAGATAGAGCTCATATGTAGAGTTTGTTTGATAAACTTTCCCACTACTTTGTCTAAATTAGAAGCAAATTGGTTGAACATTACTTCTACCTAAAATGGCAGAAAACGCACCTATCTTGGTGATGGACAGGACAGCTAGAGGGGATATGGAGGAGGCTGTTATTTTTTTTTTAATAGGTGTACTTTCACCAATTTGCTGATAATTCATTGAAAGTAGATGATCGGTACAATTGCTGCCAATGCATTTTTTAAAGCTGTATTGTCATGAGTCAAATTTGATCATGTTAGGTTCTTGCATAGGTCCTATAGCATTGATAAGTTTCCACCCTCTTTCCTACATACACACATCTCTCCTGCATACACACAACTCTACTACTATCACACACGCAATTTTCCGAAATACACACACAACTCTCCTCCATACACAAACACAGTTCTAACACATATAGCTTTTCTACAGCTTTGAAGTATGCACTCACACCTCTGTTACATACACGCACTGTTTTGCTACATACTTGTACACAGCTTTCTTACATACACCAACAGCTCTCTTATATACTCATGCAGCTCCACACACACAAACACTTATATATATATATATATATATATATGTACACTCATCCATCGTATACATTACCACATCTTGAAATTCCTTCCAGGAATGTGACTGATCACATGACCTGAAAGGTTCAATGGCTAATCAACAACTTTGTTTGATTGGGACCCTATCCATGCCACCTCACATATCAGGAGTGTCGTTCTTCTTTTCATAAAGAGGTCCAAGGGCTAGTCTTGCAGAAGTTTTTTCAGCTACACAGGATGCGCAACATCCGTGCAAGTCCTGGTGACTTTCTCCCCTGCACTGCACCGATCAGATAGATCAGTGTGGGGCAGGAGAAAGGAGAACAGTTCTTTCAGTGATCATGAAGGATGCTGTCAGTGTTTTCCTCCATCAGAATAAGCAGCCTCTAGACTGTAAGAAACACACACATTTTAACATCATTTTGATTGTCTAAAATTTACTGCAGCTAAAAATTACATTTGGTTTACAATGCATTTTGCCAGATATGTTGTCACTTGTCAAAGCTAAGAATTTTACATGCTGGGTTTTTTTATGGCACATTTAGCACTGATAAGTTGTCACACTCTTGCTTAATATGTTAACATTCTGTCTGTAAACTGTATATGCATAGCTACCTTTTTGAAGCAATATTGAGATTTACTTAAGAACGTGGGGCCCAATAAATACCATCAATGGTGCCCAGTCCAAGAGATGGTGGATCCTATAGGTAAACACCACCTCATCATGCACTAAAACTTACTAAAAAAAAAAAAAGATGTGAAGTTCACACATATAGAAAATGGACATTTTGTGAATACATATTACACGTATTGTAAAATAGATAGAGCTCATATGTAGAGTTTGTTTGATAAACTTTCCTACTACTTTGTCTAAATTAGAAGCAAATTGGTTGAACATTACTTCTACCTAAAATGGCAGAAAACGCACCTATCTTGGTGATGGACAGGACAGCTAGAGGGGATATGGAGGAGGCTGTTATTTTTTTTTTAATAGGTGTACTTTCACCAATTTGCTGATAATTCATTGAAAGTAGATGATCGGTACAATTGCTGCCAATGCATTTTTTAAAGCTGTATTGTCATGAGTCAAATTTGATCATGTTAGGTTCTTGCATAGGTCCTATAGCATTGATAAGTTTCCACCCTCTTTCCTACATACACACATCTCTCCTGCATACACACAACTCTACTACTATCACACACGCAATTTTCCGAAATACACACACAACTCTCCTCCATACACAAACACAGTTCTAACACATATAGCTTTTCTACAGCTTTGAAGTATGCACTCACACCTCTGTTACATACACGCACTGTTTTGCTACATACTTGTACACAGCTTTCTTACATACACCAACAGCTCTCTTATATACTCATGCAGCTCCACACACACAAACACTTATATATATATATATATATATATATATATATGTACACTCATCCATCGTATACATTACCACATCTTGAAATTCCTTCCAGGAATGTGACTGATCACATGACCTGAAAGGTTCAATGGCTAATCAACAACTTTGTTTGATTGGGACCCTATCCATGCCACCTCACATATCAGGAGTGTCGTTCTTCTTTTCATAAAGAGGTCCAAGGGCTAGTCTTGCAGAAGTTTTTTCAGCTACACAGGATGCGCAACATCCGTGCAAGTCCTGGTGACTTTCTCCCCTGCACTGCACCGATCAGATAGATCAGTGTGGGGCAGGAGAAAGGAGAACAGTTCTTTCAGTGATCATGAAGGATGCTGTCAGTGTTTTCCTCCATCAGAATAAGCAGCCTCTAGACTGTAAGAAACACACACATTTTAACATCATTTTGATTGTCTAAAATTTACTGCAGCTAAAAATTACATTTGGTTTACAATGCATTTTGCCAGATATGTTGTCACTTGTCAAAGCTAAGAATTTTACATGCTGGGTTTTTTTATGGCACATTTAGCACTGATAAGTTGTCACACTCTTGCTTAATATGTTAACATTCTGTCTGTAAACTGTATATGCATAGCTACCTTTTTGAAGCAATATTGAGATTTACTTAAGAACGTGGGGCCCAATAAATACCATCAATGGTGCCCAGTCCAAGAGATGGTGGATCCTATAGGTAAACACCACCTCATCATGCACTAAAACTTACTAAAAAAAAAAAAAGATGTGAAGTTCACACATATAGAAAATGGACATTTTGTGAATACATATTACACGTATTGTAAAATAGATAGAGCTCATATGTAGAGTTTGTTTGATAAACTTTCCTACTACTTTGTCTAAATTAGAAGCAAATTGGTTGAACATTACTTCTACCTAAAATGGCAGAAAACGCACCTATCTTGGTGATGGACAGGACAGCTAGAGGGGATATGGAGGAGGCTGTTATTTTTTTTTTAATAGGTGTACTTTCACCAATTTGCTGATAATTCATTGAAAGTAGATGATCGGTACAATTGCTGCCAATGCATTTTTTAAAGCTGTATTGTCATGAGTCAAATTTGATCATGTTAGGTTCTTGCATAGGTCCTATAGCATTGATAAGTTTCCACCCTCTTTCCTACATACACACATCTCTCCTGCATACACACAACTCTACTACTATCACACACGCAATTTTCCGAAATACACACACAACTCTCCTCCATACACAAACACAGTTCTAACACATATAGCTTTTCTACAGCTTTGAAGTATGCACTCACACCTCTGTTACATACACGCACTGTTTTGCTACATACTTGTACACAGCTTTCTTACATACACCAACAGCTCTCTTATATACTCATGCAGCTCCACACACACAAACACTTATATATATATATATATATATATATATATATATATATATGTACACTCATCCATCGTATACATTACCACATCTTGAAATTCCTTCCAGGAATGTGACTGATCACATGACCTGAAAGGTTCAATGGCTAATCAACAACTTTGTTTGATTGGGACCCTATCCATGCCACCTCACATATCAGGAGTGTCGTTCTTCTTTTCATAAAGAGGTCCAAGGGCTAGTCTTGCAGAAGTTTTTTCAGCTACACAGGATGCGCAACATCCGTGCAAGTCCTGGTGACTTTCTCCCCTGCACTGCACCGATCAGATAGATCAGTGTGGGGCAGGAGAAAGGAGAACAGTTCTTTCAGTGATCATGAAGGATGCTGTCAGTGTTTTCCTCCATCAGAATAAGCAGCCTCTAGACTGTAAGAAACACACACATTTTAACATCATTTTGATTGTCTAAAATTTACTGCAGCTAAAAATTACATTTGGTTTACAATGCATTTTGCCAGATATGTTGTCACTTGTCAAAGCTAAGAATTTTACATGCTGGGTTTTTTTATGGCACATTTAGCACTGATAAGTTGTCACACTCTTGCTTAATATGTTAACATTCTGTCTGTAAACTGTATATGCATAGCTACCTTTTTGAAGCAATATTGAGATTTACTTAAGAACGTGGGGCCCAATAAATACCATCAATGGTGCCCAGTCCAAGAGATGGTGGATCCTATAGGTAAACACCACCTCATCATGCACTAAAACTTACTAAAAAAAAAAAAAGATGTGAAGTTCACACATATAGAAAATGGACATTTTGTGAATACATATTACACGTATTGTAAAATAGATAGAGCTCATATGTAGAGTTTGTTTGATAAACTTTCCTACTACTTTGTCTAAATTAGAAGCAAATTGGTTGAACATTACTTCTACCTAAAATGGCAGAAAACGCACCTATCTTGGTGATGGACAGGACAGCTAGAGGGGATATGGAGGAGGCTGTTATTTTTTTTTTAATAGGTGTACTTTCACCAATTTGCTGATAATTCATTGAAAGTAGATGATCGGTACAATTGCTGCCAATGCATTTTTTAAAGCTGTATTGTCATGAGTCAAATTTGATCATGTTAGGTTCTTGCATAGGTCCTATAGCATTGATAAGTTTCCACCCTCTTTCCTACATACACACATCTCTCCTGCATACACACAACTCTACTACTATCACACACGCAATTTTCCGAAATACACACACAACTCTCCTCCATACACAAACACAGTTCTAACACATATAGCTTTTCTACAGCTTTGAAGTATGCACTCACACCTCTGTTACATACACGCACTGTTTTGCTACATACTTGTACACAGCTTTCTTACATACACCAACAGCTCTCTTATATACTCATGCAGCTCCACACACACAAACACTTATATATATATATATATATATATATGTACACTCATCCATCGTATACATTACCACATCTTGAAATTCCTTCCAGGAATGTGACTGATCACATGACCTGAAAGGTTCAATGGCTAATCAACAACTTTGTTTGATTGGGACCCTATCCATGCCACCTCACATATCAGGAGTGTCGTTCTTCTTTTCATAAAGAGGTCCAAGGGCTAGTCTTGCAGAAGTTTTTTCAGCTACACAGGATGCGCAACATCCGTGCAAGTCCTGGTGACTTTCTCCCCTGCACTGCACCGATCAGATAGATCAGTGTGGGGCAGGAGAAAGGAGAACAGTTCTTTCAGTGATCATGAAGGATGCTGTCAGTGTTTTCCTCCATCAGAATAAGCAGCCTCTAGACTGTAAGAAACACACACATTTTAACATCATTTTGATTGTCTAAAATTTACTGCAGCTAAAAATTACATTTGGTTTACAATGCATTTTGCCAGATATGTTGTCACTTGTCAAAGCTAAGAATTTTACATGCTGGGTTTTTTTATGGCACATTTAGCACTGATAAGTTGTCACACTCTTGCTTAATATGTTAACATTCTGTCTGTAAACTGTATATGCATAGCTACCTTTTTGAAGCAATATTGAGATTTACTTAAGAACGTGGGGCCCAATAAATACCATCAATGGTGCCCAGTCCAAGAGATGGTGGATCCTATAGGTAAACACCACCTCATCATGCACTAAAACTTACTAAAAAAAAAAAAAGATGTGAAGTTCACACATATAGAAAATGGACATTTTGTGAATACATATTACACGTATTGTAAAATAGATAGAGCTCATATGTAGAGTTTGTTTGATAAACTTTCCTACTACTTTGTCTAAATTAGAAGCAAATTGGTTGAACATTACTTCTACCTAAAATGGCAGAAAACGCACCTATCTTGGTGATGGACAGGACAGCTAGAGGGGATATGGAGGAGGCTGTTATTTTTTTTTTAATAGGTGTACTTTCACCAATTTGCTGATAATTCATTGAAAGTAGATGATCGGTACAATTGCTGCCAATGCATTTTTTAAAGCTGTATTGTCATGAGTCAAATTTGATCATGTTAGGTTCTTGCATAGGTCCTATAGCATTGATAAGTTTCCACCCTCTTTCCTACATACACACATCTCTCCTGCATACACACAACTCTACTACTATCACACACGCAATTTTCCGAAATACACACACAACTCTCCTCCATACACAAACACAGTTCTAACACATATAGCTTTTCTACAGCTTTGAAGTATGCACTCACACCTCTGTTACATACACGCACTGTTTTGCTACATACTTGTACACAGCTTTCTTACATACACCAACAGCTCTCTTATATACTCATGCAGCTCCACACACACAAACACTTATATATATATATATATATATATATATATATGTACACTCATCCATCGTATACATTACCACATCTTGAAATTCCTTCCAGGAATGTGACTGATCACATGACCTGAAAGGTTCAATGGCTAATCAACAACTTTGTTTGATTGGGACCCTATCCATGCCACCTCACATATCAGGAGTGTCGTTCTTCTTTTCATAAAGAGGTCCAAGGGCTAGTCTTGCAGAAGTTTTTTCAGCTACACAGGATGCGCAACATCCGTGCAAGTCCTGGTGACTTTCTCCCCTGCACTGCACCGATCAGATAGATCAGTGTGGGGCAGGAGAAAGGAGAACAGTTCTTTCAGTGATCATGAAGGATGCTGTCAGTGTTTTCCTCCATCAGAATAAGCAGCCTCTAGACTGTAAGAAACACACACATTTTAACATCATTTTGATTGTCTAAAATTTACTGCAGCTAAAAATTACATTTGGTTTACAATGCATTTTGCCAGATATGTTGTCACTTGTCAAAGCTAAGAATTTTACATGCTGGGTTTTTTTATGGCACATTTAGCACTGATAAGTTGTCACACTCTTGCTTAATGTTAACATTCTGTCTGTAAACTGTATATGCATAGCTACCTTTTTGAAGCAATATTGAGATTTACTTAAGAACGTGGGGCCCAATAAATACCATCAATGGTGCCCAGTCCAAGAGATGGTGGATCCTATAGGTAAACACCACCTCATCATGCACTAAAACTTACTAAAAAAAAAAAAAGATGTGAAGTTCACACATATAGAAAATGGACATTTTGTGAATACATATTACACGTATTGTAAAATAGATAGAGCTCATATGTAGAGTTTGTTTGATAAACTTTCCTACTACTTTGTCTAAATTAGAAGCAAATTGGTTGAACATTACTTCTACCTAAAATGGCAGAAAACGCACCTATCTTGGTGATGGACAGGACAGCTAGAGGGGATATGGAGGAGGCTGTTATTTTTTTTTTAATAGGTGTACTTTCACCAATTTGCTGATAATTCATTGAAAGTAGATGATCGGTACAATTGCTGCCAATGCATTTTTTAAAGCTGTATTGTCATGAGTCAAATTTGATCATGTTAGGTTCTTGCATAGGTCCTATAGCATTGATAAGTTTCCACCCTCTTTCCTACATACACACATCTCTCCTGCATACACACAACTCTACTACTATCACACACGCAATTTTCCGAAATACACACACAACTCTCCTCCATACACAAACACAGTTCTAACACATATAGCTTTTCTACAGCTTTGAAGTATGCACTCACACCTCTGTTACATACACGCACTGTTTTGCTACATACTTGTACACAGCTTTCTTACATACACCAACAGCTCTCTTATATACTCATGCAGCTCCACACACACAAACACTTATATATATATATATATATATATATATATATATGTACACTCATCCATCGTATACATTACCACATCTTGAAATTCCTTCCAGGAATGTGACTGATCACATGACCTGAAAGGTTCAATGGCTAATCAACAACTTTGTTTGATTGGGACCCTATCCATGCCACCTCACATATCAGGAGTGTCGTTCTTCTTTTCATAAAGAGGTCCAAGGGCTAGTCTTGCAGAAGTTTTTTCAGCTACACAGGATGCGCAACATCCGTGCAAGTCCTGGTGACTTTCTCCCCTGCACTGCACCGATCAGATAGATCAGTGTGGGGCAGGAGAAAGGAGAACAGTTCTTTCAGTGATCATGAAGGATGCTGTCAGTGTTTTCCTCCATCAGAATAAGCAGCCTCTAGACTGTAAGAAACACACACATTTTAACATCATTTTGATTGTCTAAAATTTACTGCAGCTAAAAATTACATTTGGTTTACAATGCATTTTGCCAGATATGTTGTCACTTGTCAAAGCTAAGAATTTTACATGCTGGGTTTTTTTATGGCACATTTAGCACTGATAAGTTGTCACACTCTTGCTTAATATGTTAACATTCTGTCTGTAAACTGTATATGCATAGCTACCTTTTTGAAGCAATATTGAGATTTACTTAAGAACGTGGGGCCCAATAAATACCATCAATGGTGCCCAGTCCAAGAGATGGTGGATCCTATAGGTAAACACCACCTCATCATGCACTAAAACTTACTAAAAAAAAAAAAAGATGTGAAGTTCACACATATAGAAAATGGACATTTTGTGAATACATATTACACGTATTGTAAAATAGATAGAGCTCATATGTAGAGTTTGTTTGATAAACTTTCCTACTACTTTGTCTAAATTAGAAGCAAATTGGTTGAACATTACTTCTACCTAAAATGGCAGAAAACGCACCTATCTTGGTGATGGACAGGACAGCTAGAGGGGATATGGAGGAGGCTGTTATTTTTTTTTTAATAGGTGTACTTTCACCAATTTGCTGATAATTCATTGAAAGTAGATGATCGGTACAATTGCTGCCAATGCATTTTTTAAAGCTGTATTGTCATGAGTCAAATTTGATCATGTTAGGTTCTTGCATAGGTCCTATAGCATTGATAAGTTTCCACCCTCTTTCCTACATACACACATCTCTCCTGCATACACACAACTCTACTACTATCACACACGCAATTTTCCGAAATACACACACAACTCTCCTCCATACACAAACACAGTTCTAACACATATAGCTTTTCTACCGCTTTGAAGTATGCACTCACACCTCTGTTACATACACGCACTGTTTTGCTACATACTTGTACACAGCTTTCTTACATACACCAACAGCTCTCTTATATACTCATGCAGCTCCACACACACAAACACTTATATATATATATATATATATATATATATATATATATATGTACACTCATCCATCGTATACATTACCACATCTTGAAATTCCTTCCAGGAATGTGACTGATCACATGACCTGAAAGGTTCAATGGCTAATCAACAACTTTGTTTGATTGGGACCCTATCCATGCCACCTCACATATCAGGAGTGTCGTTCTTCTTTTCATAAAGAGGTCCAAGGGCTAGTCTTGCAGAAGTTTTTTCAGCTACACAGGATGCGCAACATCCGTGCAAGTCCTGGTGACTTTCTCCCCTGCACTGCACCGATCAGATAGATCAGTGTGGGGCAGGAGAAAGGAGAACAGTTCTTTCAGTGATCATGAAGGATGCTGTCAGTGTTTTCCTCCATCAGAATAAGCAGCCTCTAGACTGTAAGAAACACACACATTTTAACATCATTTTGATTGTCTAAAATTTACTGCAGCTAAAAATTACATTTGGTTTACAATGCATTTTGCCAGATATGTTGTCACTTGTCAAAGCTAAGAATTTTACATGCTGGGTTTTTTATGGCACATTTAGCACTGATAAGTTGTCACACTCTTGCTTAATATGTTAACATTCTGTCTGTAAACTGTATATGCATAGCTACCTTTTTGAAGCAATATTGAGATTTACTTAAGAACGTGGGGCCCAATAAATACCATCAATGGTGCCCAGTCCAAGAGATGGTGGATCCTATAGGTAAACACCACCTCATCATGCACTAAAACTTACTAAAAAAAAAAAAGATGTGAAGTTCACACATATAGAAAATGGACATTTTGTGAATACATATTACACGTATTGTAAAATAGATAGAGCTCATATGTAGAGTTTGTTTGATAAACTTTCCTACTACTTTGTCTAAATTAGAAGCAAATTGGTTGAACATTACTTCTACCTAAAATGGCAGAAAACGCACCTATCTTGGTGATGGACAGGACAGCTAGAGGGGATATGGAGGAGGCTGTTATTTTTTTTTTTAATAGGTGTACTTTCACCAATTTGCTGATAATTCATTGAAAGTAGATGATCGGTACAATTGCTGCCAATGCATTTTTTAAAGCTGTATTGTCATGAGTCAAATTTGATCATGTTAGGTTCTTGCATAGGTCCTATAGCATTGATAAGTTTCCACCCTCTTTCCTACATACACACATCTCTCCTGCATACACACAACTCTACTACTATCACACACGCAATTTTCCGAAATACACACACAACTCTCCTCCATACACAAACACAGTTCTAACACATATAGCTTTTCTACAGCTTTGAAGTATGCACTCACACCTCTGTTACATACACGCACTGTTTTGCTACATACTTGTACACAGCTTTCTTACATACACCAACAGCTCTCTTATATACTCATGCAGCTCCACACACACAAACACTTATATATATATATATATATATATATATATATATATGTACACTCATCCATCGTATACATTACCACATCTTGAAATTCCTTCCAGGAATGTGACTGATCACATGACCTGAAAGGTTCAATGGCTAATCAACAACTTTGTTTGATTGGGACCCTATCCATGCCACCTCACATATCAGGAGTGTCGTTCTTCTTTTCATAAAGAGGTCCAAGGGCTAGTCTTGCAGAAGTTTTTTCAGCTACACAGGATGCGCAACATCCGTGCAAGTCCTGGTGACTTTCTCCCCTGCACTGCACCGATCAGATAGATCAGTGTGGGGCAGGAGAAAGGAGAACAGTTCTTTCAGTGATCGTGAAGGATGCTGTCAGTGTTTTCCTCCATCAGAATAAGCAGCCTCTAGACTGTAAGAAACACACACATTTTAACATCATTTTGATTGTCTAAAATTTACTGCAGCTAAAAATTACATTTGGTTTACAATGCATTTTGCCAGATATGTTGTCACTTGTCAAAGCTAAGAATTTTACATGCTGGGTTTTTTTATGGCACATTTAGCACTGATAAGTTGTCACACTCTTGCTTAATATGTTAACATTCTGTCTGTAAACTGTATATGCATAGCTACCTTTTTGAAGCAATATTGAGATTTACTTAAGAACGTGGGGCCCAATAAATACCATCAATGGTGCCCAGTCCAAGAGATGGTGGATCCTATAGGTAAACACCACCTCATCATGCACTAAAACTTACTAAAAAAAAAAAAAGATGTGAAGTTCACACATATAGAAAATGGACATTTTGTGAATACATATTACACGTATTGTAAAATAGATAGAGCTCATATGTAGAGTTTGTTTGATAAACTTTCCCACTACTTTGTCTAAATTAGAAGCAAATTGGTTGAACATTACTTCTACCTAAAATGGCAGAAAACGCACCTATCTTGGTGATGGACAGGACAGCTAGAGGGGATATGGAGGAGGCTGTTATTTTTTTTTTAATAGGTGTACTTTCACCAATTTGCTGATAATTCATTGAAAGTAGATGATCGGTACAATTGCTGCCAATGCATTTTTTAAAGCTGTATTGTCATGAGTCAAATTTGATCATGTTAGGTTCTTGCATAGGTCCTATAGCATTGATAAGTTTCCACCCTCTTTCCTACATACACACATCTCTCCTGCATACACACAACTCTACTACTATCACACACGCAATTTTCCGAAATACACACACAACTCTCCTCCATACACAAACACAGTTCTAACACATATAGCTTTTCTACAGCTTTGAAGTATGCACTCACACCTCTGTTACATACACGCACTGTTTTGCTACATACTTGTACACAGCTTTCTTACATACACCAACAGCTCTCTTATATACTCATGCAGCTCCACACACACAAACACTTATATATATATATATATATATATATATGTACACTCATCCATCGTATACATTACCACATCTTGAAATTCCTTCCAGGAATGTGACTGATCACATGACCTGAAAGGTTCAATGGCTAATCAACAACTTTGTTTGATTGGGACCCTATCCATGCCACCTCACATATCAGGAGTGTCGTTCTTCTTTTCATAAAGAGGTCCAAGGGCTAGTCTTGCAGAAGTTTTTTCAGCTACACAGGATGCGCAACATCCGTGCAAGTCCTGGTGACTTTCTCCCCTGCACTGCACCGATCAGATAGATCAGTGTGGGGCAGGAGAAAGGAGAACAGTTCTTTCAGTGATCATGAAGGATGCTGTCAGTGTTTTCCTCCATCAGAATAAGCAGCCTCTAGACTGTAAGAAACACACACATTTTAACATCATTTTGATTGTCTAAAATTTACTGCAGCTAAAAATTACATTTGGTTTACAATGCATTTTGCCAGATATGTTGTCACTTGTCAAAGCTAAGAATTTTACATGCTGGGTTTTTTTATGGCACATTTAGCACTGATAAGTTGTCACACTCTTGCTTAATATGTTAACATTCTGTCTGTAAACTGTATATGCATAGCTACCTTTTTGAAGCAATATTGAGATTTACTTAAGAACGTGGGGCCCAATAAATACCATCAATGGTGCCCAGTCCAAGAGATGGTGGATCCTATAGGTAAACACCACCTCATCATGCACTAAAACTTACTAAAAAAAAAAAAAGATGTGAAGTTCACACATATAGAAAATGGACATTTTGTGAATACATATTACACGTATTGTAAAATAGATAGAGCTCATATGTAGAGTTTGTTTGATAAACTTTCCTACTACTTTGTCTAAATTAGAAGCAAATTGGTTGAACATTACTTCTACCTAAAATGGCAGAAAACGCACCTATCTTGGTGATGGACAGGACAGCTAGAGGGGATATGGAGGAGGCTGTTATTTTTTTTTTAATAGGTGTACTTTCACCAATTTGCTGATAATTCATTGAAAGTAGATGATCGGTACAATTGCTGCCAATGCATTTTTTAAAGCTGTATTGTCATGAGTCAAATTTGATCATGTTAGGTTCTTGCATAGGTCCTATAGCATTGATAAGTTTCCACCCTCTTTCCTACATACACACATCTCTCCTGCATACACACAACTCTACTACTATCACACACGCAATTTTCCGAAATACACACACAACTCTCCTCCATACACAAACACAGTTCTAACACATATAGCTTTTCTACAGCTTTGAAGTATGCACTCACACCTCTGTTACATACACGCACTGTTTTGCTACATACTTGTACACAGCTTTCTTACATACACCAACAGCTCTCTTATATACTCATGCAGCTCCACACACACAAACACTTATATATATATATATATATATATATATATATATGTACACTCATCCATCGTATACATTACCACATCTTGAAATTCCTTCCAGGAATGTGACTGATCACATGACCTGAAAGGTTCAATGGCTAATCAACAACTTTGTTTGATTGGGACCCTATCCATGCCACCTCACATATCAGGAGTGTCGTTCTTCTTTTCATAAAGAGGTCCAAGGGCTAGTCTTGCAGAAGTTTTTTCAGCTACACAGGATGCGCAACATCCGTGCAAGTCCTGGTGACTTTCTCCCCTGCACTGCACCGATCAGATAGATCAGTGTGGGGCAGGAGAAAGGAGAACAGTTCTTTCAGTGATCGTGAAGGATGCTGTCAGTGTTTTCCTCCATCAGAATAAGCAGCCTCTAGACTGTAAGAAACACACACATTTTAACATCATTTTGATTGTCTAAAATTTACTGCAGCTAAAAATTACATTTGGTTTACAATGCATTTTGCCAGATATGTTGTCACTTGTCAAAGCTAAGAATTTTACATGCTGGGTTTTTTTATGGCACATTTAGCACTGATAAGTTGTCACACTCTTGCTTAATATGTTAACATTCTGTCTGTAAACTGTATATGCATAGCTACCTTTTTGAAGCAATATTGAGATTTACTTAAGAACGTGGGGCCCAATAAATACCATCAATGGTGCCCAGTCCAAGAGATGGTGGATCCTATAGGTAAACACCACCTCATCATGCACTAAAACTTACTAAAAAAAAAAAAAGATGTGAAGTTCACACATATAGAAAATGGACATTTTGTGAATACATATTACACGTATTGTAAAATAGATAGAGCTCATATGTAGAGTTTGTTTGATAAACTTTCCCACTACTTTGTCTAAATTAGAAGCAAATTGGTTGAACATTACTTCTACCTAAAATGGCAGAAAACGCACCTATCTTGGTGATGGACAGGACAGCTAGAGGGGATATGGAGGAGGCTGTTATTTTTTTTTTAATAGGTGTACTTTCACCAATTTGCTGATAATTCATTGAAAGTAGATGATCGGTACAATTGCTGCCAATGCATTTTTTAAAGCTGTATTGTCATGAGTCAAATTTGATCATGTTAGGTTCTTGCATAGGTCCTATAGCATTGATAAGTTTCCACCCTCTTTCCTACATACACACATCTCTCCTGCATACACACAACTCTACTACTATCACACACGCAATTTTCCGAAATACACACACAACTCTCCTCCATACACAAACACAGTTCTAACACATATAGCTTTTCTACAGCTTTGAAGTATGCACTCACACCTCTGTTACATACACGCACTGTTTTGCTACATACTTGTACACAGCTTTCTTACATACACCAACAGCTCTCTTATATACTCATGCAGCTCCACACACACAAACACTTATATATATATATATATATATATATATGTACACTCATCCATCGTATACATTACCACATCTTGAAATTCCTTCCAGGAATGTGACTGATCACATGACCTGAAAGGTTCAATGGCTAATCAACAACTTTGTTTGATTGGGACCCTATCCATGCCACCTCACATATCAGGAGTGTCGTTCTTCTTTTCATAAAGAGGTCCAAGGGCTAGTCTTGCAGAAGTTTTTTCAGCTACACAGGATGCGCAACATCCGTGCAAGTCCTGGTGACTTTCTCCCCTGCACTGCACCGATCAGATAGATCAGTGTGGGGCAGGAGAAAGGAGAACAGTTCTTTCAGTGATCATGAAGGATGCTGTCAGTGTTTTCCTCCATCAGAATAAGCAGCCTCTAGACTGTAAGAAACACACACATTTTAACATCATTTTGATTGTCTAAAATTTACTGCAGCTAAAAATTACATTTGGTTTACAATGCATTTTGCCAGATATGTTGTCACTTGTCAAAGCTAAGAATTTTACATGCTGGGTTTTTTTATGGCACATTTAGCACTGATAAGTTGTCACACTCTTGCTTAATATGTTAACATTCTGTCTGTAAACTGTATATGCATAGCTACCTTTTTGAAGCAATATTGAGATTTACTTAAGAACGTGGGGCCCAATAAATACCATCAATGGTGCCCAGTCCAAGAGATGGTGGATCCTATAGGTAAACACCACCTCATCATGCACTAAAACTTACTAAAAAAAAAAAAAGATGTGAAGTTCACACATATAGAAAATGGACATTTTGTGAATACATATTACACGTATTGTAAAATAGATAGAGCTCATATGTAGAGTTTGTTTGATAAACTTTCCTACTACTTTGTCTAAATTAGAAGCAAATTGGTTGAACATTACTTCTACCTAAAATGGCAGAAAACGCACCTATCTTGGTGATGGACAGGACAGCTAGAGGGGATATGGAGGAGGCTGTTATTTTTTTTTTAATAGGTGTACTTTCACCAATTTGCTGATAATTCATTGAAAGTAGATGATCGGTACAATTGCTGCCAATGCATTTTTTAAAGCTGTATTGTCATGAGTCAAATTTGATCATGTTAGGTTCTTGCATAGGTCCTATAGCATTGATAAGTTTCCACCCTCTTTCCTACATACACACATCTCTCCTGCATACACACAACTCTACTACTATCACACACGCAATTTTCCGAAATACACACACAACTCTCCTCCATACACAAACACAGTTCTAACACATATAGCTTTTCTACAGCTTTGAAGTATGCACTCACACCTCTGTTACATACACGCACTGTTTTGCTACATACTTGTACACAGCTTTCTTACATACACCAACAGCTCTCTTATATACTCATGCAGCTCCACACACACAAACACTTATATATATATATATATATATATATATATATATGTACACTCATCCATCGTATACATTACCACATCTTGAAATTCCTTCCAGGAATGTGACTGATCACATGACCTGAAAGGTTCAATGGCTAATCAACAACTTTGTTTGATTGGGACCCTATCCATGCCACCTCACATATCAGGAGTGTCGTTCTTCTTTTCATAAAGAGGTCCAAGGGCTAGTCTTGCAGAAGTTTTTTCAGCTACACAGGATGCGCAACATCCGTGCAAGTCCTGGTGACTTTCTCCCCTGCACTGCACCGATCAGATAGATCAGTGTGGGGCAGGAGAAAGGAGAACAGTTCTTTCAGTGATCATGAAGGATGCTGTCAGTGTTTTCCTCCATCAGAATAAGCAGCCTCTAGACTGTAAGAAACACACACATTTTAACATCATTTTGATTGTCTAAAATTTACTGCAGCTAAAAATTACATTTGGTTTACAATGCATTTTGCCAGATATGTTGTCACTTGTCAAAGCTAAGAATTTTACATGCTGGGTTTTTTTATGGCACATTTAGCACTGATAAGTTGTCACACTCTTGCTTAATATGTTAACATTCTGTCTGTAAACTGTATATGCATAGCTACCTTTTTGAAGCAATATTGAGATTTACTTAAGAACGTGGGGCCCAATAAATACCATCAATGGTGCCCAGTCCAAGAGATGGTGGATCCTATAGGTAAACACCACCTCATCATGCACTAAAACTTACTAAAAAAAAAAAAAGATGTGAAGTTCACACATATAGAAAATGGACATTTTGTGAATACATATTACACGTATTGTAAAATAGATAGAGCTCATATGTAGAGTTTGTTTGATAAACTTTCCTACTACTTTGTCTAAATTAGAAGCAAATTGGTTGAACATTACTTCTACCTAAAATGGCAGAAAACGCACCTATCTTGGTGATGGACAGGACAGCTAGAGGGGATATGGAGGAGGCTGTTATTTTTTTTTTAATAGGTGTACTTTCACCAATTTGCTGATAATTCATTGAAAGTAGATGATCGGTACAATTGCTGCCAATGCATTTTTTAAAGCTGTATTGTCATGAGTCAAATTTGATCATGTTAGGTTCTTGCATAGGTCCTATAGCATTGATAAGTTTCCACCCTCTTTCCTACATACACACATCTCTCCTGCATACACACAACTCTACTACTATCACACACGCAATTTTCCGAAATACACACACAACTCTCCTCCATACACAAACACAGTTCTAACACATATAGCTTTTCTACAGCTTTGAAGTATGCACTCACACCTCTGTTACATACACGCACTGTTTTGCTACATACTTGTACACAGCTTTCTTACATACACCAACAGCTCTCTTATATACTCATGCAGCTCCACACACACAAACACTTATATATATATATATATATATATGTACACTCATCCATCGTATACATTACCACATCTTGAAATTCCTTCCAGGAATGTGACTGATCACATGACCTGAAAGGTTCAATGGCTAATCAACAACTTTGTTTGATTGGGACCCTATCCATGCCACCTCACATATCAGGAGTGTCGTTCTTCTTTTCATAAAGAGGTCCAAGGGCTAGTCTTGCAGAAGTTTTTTCAGCTACACAGGATGCGCAACATCCGTGCAAGTCCTGGTGACTTTCTCCCCTGCACTGCACCGATCAGATAGATCAGTGTGGGGCAGGAGAAAGGAGAACAGTTCTTTCAGTGATCATGAAGGATGCTGTCAGTGTTTTCCTCCATCAGAATAAGCAGCCTCTAGACTGTAAGAAACACACACATTTTAACATCATTTTGATTGTCTAAAATTTACTGCAGCTAAAAATTACATTTGGTTTACAATGCATTTTGCCAGATATGTTGTCACTTGTCAAAGCTAAGAATTTTACATGCTGGGTTTTTTTATGGCACATTTAGCACTGATAAGTTGTCACACTCTTGCTTAATATGTTAACATTCTGTCTGTAAACTGTATATGCATAGCTACCTTTTTGAAGCAATATTGAGATTTACTTAAGAACGTGGGGCCCAATAAATACCATCAATGGTGCCCAGTCCAAGAGATGGTGGATCCTATAGGTAAACACCACCTCATCATGCACTAAAACTTACTAAAAAAAAAAAAAGATGTGAAGTTCACACATATAGAAAATGGACATTTTGTGAATACATATTACACGTATTGTAAAATAGATAGAGCTCATATGTAGAGTTTGTTTGATAAACTTTCCTACTACTTTGTCTAAATTAGAAGCAAATTGGTTGAACATTACTTCTACCTAAAATGGCAGAAAACGCACCTATCTTGGTGATGGACAGGACAGCTAGAGGGGATATGGAGGAGGCTGTTATTTTTTTTTTAATAGGTGTACTTTCACCAATTTGCTGATAATTCATTGAAAGTAGATGATCGGTACAATTGCTGCCAATGCATTTTTTAAAGCTGTATTGTCATGAGTCAAATTTGATCATGTTAGGTTCTTGCATAGGTCCTATAGCATTGATAAGTTTCCACCCTCTTTCCTACATACACACATCTCTCCTGCATACACACAACTCTACTACTATCACACACGCAATTTTCCGAAATACACACACAACTCTCCTCCATACACAAACACAGTTCTAACACATATAGCTTTTCTACAGCTTTGAAGTATGCACTCACACCTCTGTTACATACACGCACTGTTTTGCTACATACTTGTACACAGCTTTCTTACATACACCAACAGCTCTCTTATATACTCATGCAGCTCCACACACACAAACACTTATATATATATATATATATATATATATATATGTACACTCATCCATCGTATACATTACCACATCTTGAAATTCCTTCCAGGAATGTGACTGATCACATGACCTGAAAGGTTCAATGGCTAATCAACAACTTTGTTTGATTGGGACCCTATCCATGCCACCTCACATATCAGGAGTGTCGTTCTTCTTTTCATAAAGAGGTCCAAGGGCTAGTCTTGCAGAAGTTTTTTCAGCTACACAGGATGCGCAACATCCGTGCAAGTCCTGGTGACTTTCTCCCCTGCACTGCACCGATCAGATAGATCAGTGTGGGGCAGGAGAAAGGAGAACAGTTCTTTCAGTGATCATGAAGGATGCTGTCAGTGTTTTCCTCCATCAGAATAAGCAGCCTCTAGACTGTAAGAAACACACACATTTTAACATCATTTTGATTGTCTAAAATTTACTGCAGCTAAAAATTACATTTGGTTTACAATGCATTTTGCCAGATATGTTGTCACTTGTCAAAGCTAAGAATTTTACATGCTGGGTTTTTTTATGGCACATTTAGCACTGATAAGTTGTCACACTCTTGCTTAATATGTTAACATTCTGTCTGTAAACTGTATATGCATAGCTACCTTTTTGAAGCAATATTGAGATTTACTTAAGAACGTGGGGCCCAATAAATACCATCAATGGTGCCCAGTCCAAGAGATGGTGGATCCTATAGGTAAACACCACCTCATCATGCACTAAAACTTACTAAAAAAAAAAAAAGATGTGAAGTTCACACATATAGAAAATGGACATTTTGTGAATACATATTACACGTATTGTAAAATAGATAGAGCTCATATGTAGAGTTTGTTTGATAAACTTTCCTACTACTTTGTCTAAATTAGAAGCAAATTGGTTGAACATTACTTCTACCTAAAATGGCAGAAAACGCACCTATCTTGGTGATGGACAGGACAGCTAGAGGGGATATGGAGGAGGCTGTTATTTTTTTTTTAATAGGTGTACTTTCACCAATTTGCTGATAATTCATTGAAAGTAGATGATCGGTACAATTGCTGCCAATGCATTTTTTAAAGCTGTATTGTCATGAGTCAAATTTGATCATGTTAGGTTCTTGCATAGGTCCTATAGCATTGATAAGTTTCCACCCTCTTTCCTACATACACACATCTCTCCTGCATACACACAACTCTACTACTATCACACACGCAATTTTCCGAAATACACACACAACTCTCCTCCATACACAAACACAGTTCTAACACATATAGCTTTTCTACAGCTTTGAAGTATGCACTCACACCTCTGTTACATACACGCACTGTTTTGCTACATACTTGTACACAGCTTTCTTACATACACCAACAGCTCTCTTATATACTCATGCAGCTCCACACACACAAACACTTATATATATATATATATATATATATATATATATATATGTACACTCATCCATCGTATACATTACCACATCTTGAAATTCCTTCCAGGAATGTGACTGATCACATGACCTGAAAGGTTCAATGGCTAATCAACAACTTTGTTTGATTGGGACCCTATCCATGCCACCTCACATATCAGGAGTGTCGTTCTTCTTTTCATAAAGAGGTCCAAGGGCTAGTCTTGCAGAAGTTTTTTCAGCTACACAGGATGCGCAACATCCGTGCAAGTCCTGGTGACTTTCTCCCCTGCACTGCACCGATCAGATAGATCAGTGTGGGGCAGGAGAAAGGAGAACAGTTCTTTCAGTGATCATGAAGGATGCTGTCAGTGTTTTCCTCCATCAGAATAAGCAGCCTCTAGACTGTAAGAAACACACACATTTTAACATCATTTTGATTGTCTAAAATTTACTGCAGCTAAAAATTACATTTGGTTTACAATGCATTTTGCCAGATATGTTGTCACTTGTCAAAGCTAAGAATTTTACATGCTGGGTTTTTTATGGCACATTTAGCACTGATAAGTTGTCACACTCTTGCTTAATATGTTAACATTCTGTCTGTAAACTGTATATGCATAGCTACCTTTTTGAAGCAATATTGAGATTTACTTAAGAACGTGGGGCCCAATAAATACCATCAATGGTGCCCAGTCCAAGAGATGGTGGATCCTATAGGTAAACACCACCTCATCATGCACTAAAACTTACTAAAAAAAAAAAAGATGTGAAGTTCACACATATAGAAAATGGACATTTTGTGAATACATATTACACGTATTGTAAAATAGATAGAGCTCATATGTAGAGTTTGTTTGATAAACTTTCCTACTACTTTGTCTAAATTAGAAGCAAATTGGTTGAACATTACTTCTACCTAAAATGGCAGAAAACGCACCTATCTTGGTGATGGACAGGACAGCTAGAGGGGATATGGAGGAGGCTGTTATTTTTTTTTTTAATAGGTGTACTTTCACCAATTTGCTGATAATTCATTGAAAGTAGATGATCGGTACAATTGCTGCCAATGCATTTTTTAAAGCTGTATTGTCATGAGTCAAATTTGATCATGTTAGGTTCTTGCATAGGTCCTATAGCATTGATAAGTTTCCACCCTCTTTCCTACATACACACATCTCTCCTGCATACACACAACTCTACTACTATCACACACGCAATTTTCCGAAATACACACACAACTCTCCTCCATACACAAACACAGTTCTAACACATATAGCTTTTCTACAGCTTTGAAGTATGCACTCACACCTCTGTTACATACACGCACTGTTTTGCTACATACTTGTACACAGCTTTCTTACATACACCAACAGCTCTCTTATATACTCATGCAGCTCCACACACACAAACACTTATATATATATATATATATATATATATATATGTACACTCATCCATCGTATACATTACCACATCTTGAAATTCCTTCCAGGAATGTGACTGATCACATGACCTGAAAGGTTCAATGGCTAATCAACAACTTTGTTTGATTGGGACCCTATCCATGCCACCTCACATATCAGGAGTGTCGTTCTTCTTTTCATAAAGAGGTCCAAGGGCTAGTCTTGCAGAAGTTTTTTCAGCTACACAGGATGCGCAACATCCGTGCAAGTCCTGGTGACTTTCTCCCCTGCACTGCACCGATCAGATAGATCAGTGTGGGGCAGGAGAAAGGAGAACAGTTCTTTCAGTGATCATGAAGGATGCTGTCAGTGTTTTCCTCCATCAGAATAAGCAGCCTCTAGACTGTAAGAAACACACACATTTTAACATCATTTTGATTGTCTAAAATTTACTGCAGCTAAAAATTACATTTGGTTTACAATGCATTTTGCCAGATATGTTGTCACTTGTCAAAGCTAAGAATTTTACATGCTGGGTTTTTTTATGGCACATTTAGCACTGATAAGTTGTCACACTCTTGCTTAATATGTTAACATTCTGTCTGTAAACTGTATATGCATAGCTACCTTTTTGAAGCAATATTGAGATTTACTTAAGAACGTGGGGCCCAATAAATACCATCAATGGTGCCCAGTCCAAGAGATGGTGGATCCTATAGGTAAACACCACCTCATCATGCACTAAAACTTACTAAAAAAAAAAAAAGATGTGAAGTTCACACATATAGAAAATGGACATTTTGTGAATACATATTACACGTATTGTAAAATAGATAGAGCTCATATGTAGAGTTTGTTTGATAAACTTTCCTACTACTTTGTCTAAATTAGAAGCAAATTGGTTGAACATTACTTCTACCTAAAATGGCAGAAAACGCACCTATCTTGGTGATGGACAGGACAGCTAGAGGGGATATGGAGGAGGCTGTTATTTTTTTTTTAATAGGTGTACTTTCACCAATTTGCTGATAATTCATTGAAAGTAGATGATCGGTACAATTGCTGCCAATGCATTTTTTAAAGCTGTATTGTCATGAGTCAAATTTGATCATGTTAGGTTCTTGCATAGGTCCTATAGCATTGATAAGTTTCCACCCTCTTTCCTACATACACACATCTCTCCTGCATACACACAACTCTACTACTATCACACACGCAATTTTCCGAAATACACACACAACTCTCCTCCATACACAAACACAGTTCTAACACATATAGCTTTTCTACAGCTTTGAAGTATGCACTCACACCTCTGTTACATACACGCACTGTTTTGCTACATACTTGTACACAGCTTTCTTACATACACCAACAGCTCTCTTATATACTCATGCAGCTCCACACACACAAACACTTATATATATATATATATATATATATATGTACACTCATCCATCGTATACATTACCACATCTTGAAATTCCTTCCAGGAATGTGACTGATCACATGACCTGAAAGGTTCAATGGCTAATCAACAACTTTGTTTGATTGGGACCCTATCCATGCCACCTCACATATCAGGAGTGTCGTTCTTCTTTTCATAAAGAGG
Organism: Phyllobates terribilis; assembly: GCF_046119375.1. Taxonomy (NCBI): domain Eukaryota; kingdom Metazoa; phylum Chordata; class Amphibia; order Anura; family Dendrobatidae; genus Phyllobates; species Phyllobates terribilis. The sequence continues at coordinate 278,615 of NW_027363957.1, read as the reverse complement.
TCCAAGGGCTAGTCTTGCAGAAGTTTTTTCAGCTACACAGGATGCGCAACATCCGTGCAAGTCCTGGTGACTTTCTCCCCTGCACTGCACCGATCAGATAGATCAGTGTGGGGCAGGAGAAAGGAGAACAGTTCTTTCAGTGATCATGAAGGATGCTGTCAGTGTTTTCCTCCATCAGAATAAGCAGCCTCTAGACTGTAAGAAACACACACATTTTAACATCATTTTGATTGTCTAAAATTTACTGCAGCTAAAAATTACATTTGGTTTACAATGCATTTTGCCAGATATGTTGTCACTTGTCAAAGCTAAGAATTTTACATGCTGGGTTTTTTTATGGCACATTTAGCACTGATAAGTTGTCACACTCTTGCTTAATATGTTAACATTCTGTCTGTAAACTGTATATGCATAGCTACCTTTTTGAAGCAATATTGAGATTTACTTAAGAACGTGGGGCCCAATAAATACCATCAATGGTGCCCAGTCCAAGAGATGGTGGATCCTATAGGTAAACACCACCTCATCATGCACTAAAACTTACTAAAAAAAAAAAAAGATGTGAAGTTCACACATATAGAAAATGGACATTTTGTGAATACATATTACACGTATTGTAAAATAGATAGAGCTCATATGTAGAGTTTGTTTGATAAACTTTCCTACTACTTTGTCTAAATTAGAAGCAAATTGGTTGAACATTACTTCTACCTAAAATGGCAGAAAACGCACCTATCTTGGTGATGGACAGGACAGCTAGAGGGGATATGGAGGAGGCTGTTATTTTTTTTTTAATAGGTGTACTTTCACCAATTTGCTGATAATTCATTGAAAGTAGATGATCGGTACAATTGCTGCCAATGCATTTTTTAAAGCTGTATTGTCATGAGTCAAATTTGATCATGTTAGGTTCTTGCATAGGTCCTATAGCATTGATAAGTTTCCACCCTCTTTCCTACATACACACATCTCTCCTGCATACACACAACTCTACTACTATCACACACGCAATTTTCCGAAATACACACACAACTCTCCTCCATACACAAACACAGTTCTAACACATATAGCTTTTCTACAGCTTTGAAGTATGCACTCACACCTCTGTTACATACACGCACTGTTTTGCTACATACTTGTACACAGCTTTCTTACATACACCAACAGCTCTCTTATATACTCATGCAGCTCCACACACACAAACACTTATATATATATATATATGTACACTCATCCATCGTATACATTACCACATCTTGAAATTCCTTCCAGGAATGTGACTGATCACATGACCTGAAAGGTTCAATGGCTAATCAACAACTTTGTTTGATTGGGACCCTATCCATGCCACCTCACATATCAGGAGTGTCGTTCTTCTTTTCATAAAGAGGTCCAAGGGCTAGTCTTGCAGAAGTTTTTTCAGCTACACAGGATGCGCAACATCCGTGCAAGTCCTGGTGACTTTCTCCCCTGCACTGCACCGATCAGATAGATCAGTGTGGGGCAGGAGAAAGGAGAACAGTTCTTTCAGTGATCATGAAGGATGCTGTCAGTGTTTTCCTCCATCAGAATAAGCAGCCTCTAGACTGTAAGAAACACACACATTTTAACATCATTTTGATTGTCTAAAATTTACTGCAGCTAAAAATTACATTTGGTTTACAATGCATTTTGCCAGATATGTTGTCACTTGTCAAAGCTAAGAATTTTACATGCTGGGTTTTTTTATGGCACATTTAGCACTGATAAGTTGTCACACTCTTGCTTAATATGTTAACATTCTGTCTGTAAACTGTATATGCATAGCTACCTTTTTGAAGCAATATTGAGATTTACTTAAGAACGTGGGGCCCAATAAATACCATCAATGGTGCCCAGTCCAAGAGATGGTGGATCCTATAGGTAAACACCACCTCATCATGCACTAAAACTTACTAAAAAAAAAAAAGATGTGAAGTTCACACATATAGAAAATGGACATTTTGTGAATACATATTACACGTATTGTAAAATAGATAGAGCTCATATGTAGAGTTTGTTTGATAAACTTTCCTACTACTTTGTCTAAATTAGAAGCAAATTGGTTGAACATTACTTCTACCTAAAATGGCAGAAAACGCACCTATCTTGGTGATGGACAGGACAGCTAGAGGGGATATGGAGGAGGCTGTTATTTTTTTTTTAATAGGTGTACTTTCACCAATTTGCTGATAATTCATTGAAAGTAGATGATCGGTACAATTGCTGCCAATGCATTTTTTAAAGCTGTATTGTCATGAGTCAAATTTGATCATGTTAGGTTCTTGCATAGGTCCTATAGCATTGATAAGTTTCCACCCTCTTTCCTACATACACACATCTCTCCTGCATACACACAACTCTACTACTATCACACACGCAATTTTCCGAAATACACACACAACTCTCCTCCATACACAAACACAGTTCTAACACATATAGCTTTTCTACAGCTTTGAAGTATGCACTCACACCTCTGTTACATACACGCACTGTTTTGCTACATACTTGTACACAGCTTTCTTACATACACCAACAGCTCTCTTATATACTCATGCAGCTCCACACACACAAACACTTATATATATATATATATATATATATATATATATATGTACACTCATCCATCGTATACATTACCACATCTTGAAATTCCTTCCAGGAATGTGACTGATCACATGACCTGAAAGGTTCAATGGCTAATCAACAACTTTGTTTGATTGGGACCCTATCCATGCCACCTCACATATCAGGAGTGTCGTTCTTCTTTTCATAAAGAGGTCCAAGGGCTAGTCTTGCAGAAGTTTTTTCAGCTACACAGGATGCGCAACATCCGTGCAAGTCCTGGTGACTTTCTCCCCTGCACTGCACCGATCAGATAGATCAGTGTGGGGCAGGAGAAAGGAGAACAGTTCTTTCAGTGATCATGAAGGATGCTGTCAGTGTTTTCCTCCATCAGAATAAGCAGCCTCTAGACTGTAAGAAACACACACATTTTAACATCATTTTGATTGTCTAAAATTTACTGCAGCTAAAAATTACATTTGGTTTACAATGCATTTTGCCAGATATGTTGTCACTTGTCAAAGCTAAGAATTTTACATGCTGGGTTTTTTTATGGCACATTTAGCACTGATAAGTTGTCACACTCTTGCTTAATATGTTAACATTCTGTCTGTAAACTGTATATGCATAGCTACCTTTTTGAAGCAATATTGAGATTTACTTAAGAACGTGGGGCCCAATAAATACCATCAATGGTGCCCAGTCCAAGAGATGGTGGATCCTATAGGTAAACACCACCTCATCATGCACTAAAACTTACTAAAAAAAAAAAAGATGTGAAGTTCACACATATAGAAAATGGACATTTTGTGAATACATATTACACGTATTGTAAAATAGATAGAGCTCATATGTAGAGTTTGTTTGATAAACTTTCCTACTACTTTGTCTAAATTAGAAGCAAATTGGTTGAACATTACTTCTACCTAAAATGGCAGAAAACGCACCTATCTTGGTGATGGACAGGACAGCTAGAGGGGATATGGAGGAGGCTGTTATTTTTTTTTTAATAGGTGTACTTTCACCAATTTGCTGATAATTCATTGAAAGTAGATGATCGGTACAATTGCTGCCAATGCATTTTTTAAAGCTGTATTGTCATGAGTCAAATTTGATCATGTTAGGTTCTTGCATAGGTCCTATAGCATTGATAAGTTTCCACCCTCTTTCCTACATACACACATCTCTCCTGCATACACACAACTCTACTACTATCACACACGCAATTTTCCGAAATACACACACAACTCTCCTCCATACACAAACACAGTTCTAACACATATAGCTTTTCTACAGCTTTGAAGTATGCACTCACACCTCTGTTACATACACACACTGTTTTGCTACATACTTGTACACAGCTTTCTTACATACACCAACAGCTCTCTTATATACTCATGCAGCTCCACACACACAAACACTTATATATATATATATATATATATATATATATGTACACTCATCCATCGTATACATTACCACATCTTGAAATTCCTTCCAGGAATGTGACTGATCACATGACCTGAAAGGTTCAATGGCTAATCAACAACTTTGTTTGATTGGGACCCTATCCATGCCACCTCACATATCAGGAGTGTCGTTCTTCTTTTCATAAAGAGGTCCAAGGGCTAGTCTTGCAGAAGTTTTTTCAGCTACACAGGATGCGCAACATCCGTGCAAGTCCTGGTGACTTTCTCCCCTGCACTGCACCGATCAGATAGATCAGTGTGGGGCAGGAGAAAGGAGAACAGTTCTTTCAGTGATCATGAAGGATGCTGTCAGTGTTTTCCTCCATCAGAATAAGCAGCCTCTAGACTGTAAGAAACACACACATTTTAACATCATTTTGATTGTCTAAAATTTACTGCAGCTAAAAATTACATTTGGTTTACAATGCATTTTGCCAGATATGTTGTCACTTGTCAAAGCTAAGAATTTTACATGCTGGGTTTTTTTATGGCACATTTAGCACTGATAAGTTGTCACACTCTTGCTTAATATGTTAACATTCTGTCTGTAAACTGTATATGCATAGCTACCTTTTTGAAGCAATATTGAGATTTACTTAAGAACGTGGGGCCCAATAAATACCATCAATGGTGCCCAGTCCAAGAGATGGTGGATCCTATAGGTAAACACCACCTCATCATGCACTAAAACTTACTAAAAAAAAAAAAGATGTGAAGTTCACACATATAGAAAATGGACATTTTGTGAATACATATTACACGTATTGTAAAATAGATAGAGCTCATATGTAGAGTTTGTTTGATAAACTTTCCTACTACTTTGTCTAAATTAGAAGCAAATTGGTTGAACATTACTTCTACCTAAAATGGCAGAAAACGCACCTATCTTGGTGATGGACAGGACAGCTAGAGGGGATATGGAGGAGGCTGTTATTTTTTTTTTAATAGGTGTACTTTCACCAATTTGCTGATAATTCATTGAAAGTAGATGATCGGTACAATTGCTGCCAATGCATTTTTTAAAGCTGTATTGTCATGAGTCAAATTTGATCATGTTAGGTTCTTGCATAGGTCCTATAGCATTGATAAGTTTCCACCCTCTTTCCTACATACACACATCTCTCCTGCATACACACAACTCTACTACTATCACACACGCAATTTTCCGAAATACACACACAACTCTCCTCCATACACAAACACAGTTCTAACACATATAGCTTTTCTACAGCTTTGAAGTATGCACTCACACCTCTGTTACATACACACACTGTTTTGCTACATACTTGTACACAGCTTTCTTACATACACCAACAGCTCTCTTATATACTCATGCAGCTCCACACACACAAACACTTATATATATATATATATATATATATATATGTACACTCATCCATCGTATACATTACCACATCTTGAAATTCCTTCCAGGAATGTGACTGATCACATGACCTGAAAGGTTCAATGGCTAATCAACAACTTTGTTTGATTGGGACCCTATCCATGCCACCTCACATATCAGGAGTGTCGTTCTTCTTTTCATAAAGAGGTCCAAGGGCTAGTCTTGCAGAAGTTTTTTCAGCTACACAGGATGCGCAACATCCGTGCAAGTCCTGGTGACTTTCTCCCCTGCACTGCACCGATCAGATAGATCAGTGTGGGGCAGGAGAAAGGAGAACAGTTCTTTCAGTGATCATGAAGGATGCTGTCAGTGTTTTCCTCCATCAGAATAAGCAGCCTCTAGACTGTAAGAAACACACACATTTTAACATCATTTTGATTGTCTAAAATTTACTGCAGCTAAAAATTACATTTGGTTTACAATGCATTTTGCCAGATATGTTGTCACTTGTCAAAGCTAAGAATTTTACATGCTGGGTTTTTTTATGGCACATTTAGCACTGATAAGTTGTCACACTCTTGCTTAATATGTTAACATTCTGTCTGTAAACTGTATATGCATAGCTACCTTTTTGAAGCAATATTGAGATTTACTTAAGAACGTGGGGCCCAATAAATACCATCAATGGTGCCCAGTCCAAGAGATGGTGGATCCTATAGGTAAACACCACCTCATCATGCACTAAAACTTACTAAAAAAAAAAAAGATGTGAAGTTCACACATATAGAAAATGGACATTTTGTGAATACATATTACACGTATTGTAAAATAGATAGAGCTCATATGTAGAGTTTGTTTGATAAACTTTCCTACTACTTTGTCTAAATTAGAAGCAAATTGGTTGAACATTACTTCTACCTAAAATGGCAGAAAACGCACCTATCTTGGTGATGGACAGGACAGCTAGAGGGGATATGGAGGAGGCTGTTATTTTTTTTTTAATAGGTGTACTTTCACCAATTTGCTGATAATTCATTGAAAGTAGATGATCGGTACAATTGCTGCCAATGCATTTTTTAAAGCTGTATTGTCATGAGTCAAATTTGATCATGTTAGGTTCTTGCATAGGTCCTATAGCATTGATAAGTTTCCACCCTCTTTCCTACATACACACATCTCTCCTGCATACACACAACTCTACTACTATCACACACGCAATTTTCCGAAATACACACACAACTCTCCTCCATACACAAACACAGTTCTAACACATATAGCTTTTCTACAGCTTTGAAGTATGCACTCACACCTCTGTTACATACACGCACTGTTTTGCTACATACTTGTACACAGCTTTCTTACATACACCAACAGCTCTCTTATATACTCATGCAGCTCCACACACACAAACACTTATATATATATATATATATATATATATGTACACTCATCCATCGTATACATTACCACATCTTGAAATTCCTTCCAGGAATGTGACTGATCACATGACCTGAAAGGTTCAATGGCTAATCAACAACTTTGTTTGATTGGGACCCTATCCATGCCACCTCACATATCAGGAGTGTCGTTCTTCTTTTCATAAAGAGGTCCAAGGGCTAGTCTTGCAGAAGTTTTTTCAGCTACACAGGATGCGCAACATCCGTGCAAGTCCTGGTGACTTTCTCCCCTGCACTGCACCGATCAGATAGATCAGTGTGGGGCAGGAGAAAGGAGAACAGTTCTTTCAGTGATCATGAAGGATGCTGTCAGTGTTTTCCTCCATCAGAATAAGCAGCCTCTAGACTGTAAGAAACACACACATTTTAACATCATTTTGATTGTCTAAAATTTACTGCAGCTAAAAATTACATTTGGTTTACAATGCATTTTGCCAGATATGTTGTCACTTGTCAAAGCTAAGAATTTTACATGCTGGGTTTTTTTATGGCACATTTAGCACTGATAAGTTGTCACACTCTTGCTTAATATGTTAACATTCTGTCTGTAAACTGTATATGCATAGCTACCTTTTTGAAGCAATATTGAGATTTACTTAAGAACGTGGGGCCCAATAAATACCATCAATGGTGCCCAGTCCAAGAGATGGTGGATCCTATAGGTAAACACCACCTCATCATGCACTAAAACTTACTAAAAAAAAAAAAGATGTGAAGTTCACACATATAGAAAATGGACATTTTGTGAATACATATTACACGTATTGTAAAATAGATAGAGCTCATATGTAGAGTTTGTTTGATAAACTTTCCTACTACTTTGTCTAAATTAGAAGCAAATTGGTTGAACATTACTTCTACCTAAAATGGCAGAAAACGCACCTATCTTGGTGATGGACAGGACAGCTAGAGGGGATATGGAGGAGGCTGTTATTTTTTTTTTAATAGGTGTACTTTCACCAATTTACTGATAATTAATTGAAAGTAGATGATCGGTACAATTGCTGCCAATGCATTTTTTAAAGCTGTATTGTCATGAGTCAAATTTGATCATGTTAGGTTCTTGCATAGGTCCTATAGCATTGATAAGTTTCCACCCTCTTTCCTACATACACACATCTCTCCTGCATACACACAACTCTACTACTATCACACACGCAATTTTCCGAAATACACACACAACTCTCCTCCATACACAAACACAGTTCTAACACATATAGCTTTTCTACAGCTTTGAAGTATGCACTCACACCTCTGTTACATACACGCACTGTTTTGCTACATACTTGTACACAGCTTTCTTACATACACCAACAGCTCTCTTATATACTCATGCAGCTCCACACACACAAACACTTATATATATATATATATATATATATGTACACTCATCCATCGTATACATTACCACATCTTGAAATTCCTTCCAGGAATGTGACTGATCACATGACCTGAAAGGTTCAATGGCTAATCAACAACTTTGTTTGATTGGGACCCTATCCATGCCACCTCACATATCAGGAGTGTCGTTCTTCTTTTCATAAAGAGGTCCAAGGGCTAGTCTTGCAGAAGTTTTTTCAGCTACACAGGATGCGCAACATCCGTGCAAGTCCTGGTGACTTTCTCCCCTGCACTGCACCGATCAGATAGATCAGTGTGGGGCAGGAGAAAGGAGAACAGTTCTTTCAGTGATCATGAAGGATGCTGTCAGTGTTTTCCTCCATCAGAATAAGCAGCCTCTAGACTGTAAGAAACACACACATTTTAACATCATTTTGATTGTCTAAAATTTACTGCAGCTAAAAATTACATTTGGTTTACAATGCATTTTGCCAGATATGTTGTCACTTGTCAAAGCTAAGAATTTTACATGCTGGGTTTTTTTATGGCACATTTAGCACTGATAAGTTGTCACACTCTTGCTTAATATGTTAACATTCTGTCTGTAAACTGTATATGCATAGCTACCTTTTTGAAGCAATATTGAGATTTACTTAAGAACGTGGGGCCCAATAAATACCATCAATGGTGCCCAGTCCAAGAGATGGTGGATCCTATAGGTAAACACCACCTCATCATGCACTAAAACTTACTAAAAAAAAAAAAAAGATGTGAAGTTCACACATATAGAAAATGGACATTTTGTGAATACATATTACACGTATTGTAAAATAGATAGAGCTCATATGTAGAGTTTGTTTGATAAACTTTCCTACTACTTTGTCTAAATTAGAAGCAAATTGGTTGAACATTACTTCTACCTAAAATGGCAGAAAACGCACCTATCTTGGTGATGGACAGGACAGCTAGAGGGGATATGGAGGAGGCTGTTATTTTTTTTTTAATAGGTGTACTTTCACCAATTTGCTGATAATTCATTGAAAGTAGATGATCGGTACAATTGCTGCCAATGCATTTTTTAAAGCTGTATTGTCATGAGTCAAATTTGATCATGTTAGGTTCTTGCATAGGTCCTATAGCATTGATAAGTTTCCACCCTCTTTCCTACATACACACATCTCTCCTGCATACACACAACTCTACTACTATCACACACGCAATTTTCCGAAATACACACACAACTCTCCTCCATACACAAACACAGTTCTAACACATATAGCTTTTCTACAGCTTTGAAGTATGCACTCACACCTCTGTTACATACACGCACTGTTTTGCTACATACTTGTACACAGCTTTCTTACATACACCAACAGCTCTCTTATATACTCATGCAGCTCCACACACACAAACACTTATATATATATATATATATATATATATGTACACTCATCCATCGTATACATTACCACATCTTGAAATTCCTTCCAGGAATGTGACTGATCACATGACCTGAAAGGTTCAATGGCTAATCAACAACTTTGTTTGATTGGGACCCTATCCATGCCACCTCACATATCAGGAGTGTCGTTCTTCTTTTCATAAAGAGGTCCAAGGGCTAGTCTTGCAGAAGTTTTTTCAGCTACACAGGATGCGCAACATCCGTGCAAGTCCTGGTGACTTTCTCCCCTGCACTGCACCGATCAGATAGATCAGTGTGGGGCAGGAGAAAGGAGAACAGTTCTTTCAGTGATCATGAAGGATGCTGTCAGTGTTTTCCTCCATCAGAATAAGCAGCCTCTAGACTGTAAGAAACACACACATTTTAACATCATTTTGATTGTCTAAAATTTACTGCAGCTAAAAATTACATTTGGTTTACAATGCATTTTGCCAGATATGTTGTCACTTGTCAAAGCTAAGAATTTTACATGCTGGGTTTTTTTATGGCACATTTAGCACTGATAAGTTGTCACACTCTTGCTTAATATGTTAACATTCTGTCTGTAAACTGTATATGCATAGCTACCTTTTTGAAGCAATATTGAGATTTACTTAAGAACGTGGGGCCCAATAAATACCATCAATGGTGCCCAGTCCAAGAGATGGTGGATCCTATAGGTAAACACCACCTCATCATGCACTAAAACTTACTAAAAAAAAAAAAAAGATGTGAAGTTCACACATATAGAAAATGGACATTTTGTGAATACATATTACACGTATTGTAAAATAGATAGAGCTCATATGTAGAGTTTGTTTGATAAACTTTCCTACTACTTTGTCTAAATTAGAAGCAAATTGGTTGAACATTACTTCTACCTAAAATGGCAGAAAACGCACCTATCTTGGTGATGGACAGGACAGCTAGAGGGGATATGGAGGAGGCTGTTATTTTTTTTTTAATAGGTGTACTTTCACCAATTTGCTGATAATTCATTGAAAGTAGATGATCGGTACAATTGCTGCCAATGCATTTTTTAAAGCTGTATTGTCATGAGTCAAATTTGATCATGTTAGGTTCTTGCATAGGTCCTATAGCATTGATAAGTTTCCACCCTCTTTCCTACATACACACATCTCTCCTGCATACACACAACTCTACTACTATCACACACGCAATTTTCCGAAATACACACACAACTCTCCTCCATACACAAACACAGTTCTAACACATATAGCTTTTCTACAGCTTTGAAGTATGCACTCACACCTCTGTTACATACACGCACTGTTTTGCTACATACTTGTACACAGCTTTCTTACATACACCAACAGCTCTCTTATATACTCATGCAGCTCCACACACACAAACACTTATATATATATATATATATATATATATATATATATATATGTACACTCATCCATCGTATACATTACCACATCTTGAAATTCCTTCCAGGAATGTGACTGATCACATGACCTGAAAGGTTCAATGGCTAATCAACAACTTTGTTTGATTGGGACCCTATCCATGCCACCTCACATATCAGGAGTGTCGTTCTTCTTTTCATAAAGAGGTCCAAGGGCTAGTCTTGCAGAAGTTTTTTCAGCTACACAGGATGCGCAACATCCGTGCAAGTCCTGGTGACTTTCTCCCCTGCACTGCACCGATCAGATAGATCAGTGTGGGGCAGGAGAAAGGAGAACAGTTCTTTCAGTGATCATGAAGGATGCTGTCAGTGTTTTCCTCCATCAGAATAAGCAGCCTCTAGACTGTAAGAAACACACACATTTTAACATCATTTTGATTGTCTAAAATTTACTGCAGCTAAAAATTACATTTGGTTTACAATGCATTTTGCCAGATATGTTGTCACTTGTCAAAGCTAAGAATTTTACATGCTGGGTTTTTTTATGGCACATTTAGCACTGATAAGTTGTCACACTCTTGCTTAATATGTTAACATTCTGTCTGTAAACTGTATATGCATAGCTACCTTTTTGAAGCAATATTGAGATTTACTTAAGAACGTGGGGCCCAATAAATACCATCAATGGTGCCCAGTCCAAGAGATGGTGGATCCTATAGGTAAACACCACCTCATCATGCACTAAAACTTACTAAAAAAAAAAAAAGATGTGAAGTTCACACATATAGAAAATGGACATTTTGTGAATACATATTACACGTATTGTAAAATAGATAGAGCTCATATGTAGAGTTTGTTTGATAAACTTTCCTACTACTTTGTCTAAATTAGAAGCAAATTGGTTGAACATTACTTCTACCTAAAATGGCAGAAAACGCACCTATCTTGGTGATGGACAGGACAGCTAGAGGGGATATGGAGGAGGCTGTTATTTTTTTTTAATAGGTGTACTTTCACCAATTTGCTGATAATTCATTGAAAGTAGATGATCGGTACAATTGCTGCCAATGCATTTTTTAAAGCTGTATTGTCATGAGTCAAATTTGATCATGTTAGGTTCTTGCATAGGTCCTATAGCATTGATAAGTTTCCACCCTCTTTCCTACATACACACATCTCTCCTGCATACACACAACTCTACTACTATCACACACGCAATTTTCCGAAATACACACACAACTCTCCTCCATACACAAACACAGTTCTAACACATATAGCTTTTCTACAGCTTTGAAGTATGCACTCACACCTCTGTTACATACACGCACTGTTTTGCTACATACTTGTACACAGCTTTCTTACATACACCAACAGCTCTCTTATATACTCATGCAGCTCCACACACACAAACACTTATATATATATATATATATATATATATGTACACTCATCCATCGTATACATTACCACATCTTGAAATTCCTTCCAGGAATGTGACTGATCACATGACCTGAAAGGTTCAATGGCTAATCAACAACTTTGTTTGATTGGGACCCTATCCATGCCACCTCACATATCAGGAGTGTCGTTCTTCTTTTCATAAAGAGGTCCAAGGGCTAGTCTTGCAGAAGTTTTTTCAGCTACACAGGATGCGCAACATCCGTGCAAGTCCTGGTGACTTTCTCCCCTGCACTGCACCGATCAGATAGATCAGTGTGGGGCAGGAGAAAGGAGAACAGTTCTTTCAGTGATCATGAAGGATGCTGTCAGTGTTTTCCTCCATCAGAATAAGCAGCCTCTAGACTGTAAGAAACACACACATTTTAACATCATTTTGATTGTCTAAAATTTACTGCAGCTAAAAATTACATTTGGTTTACAATGCATTTTGCCAGATATGTTGTCACTTGTCAAAGCTAAGAATTTTACATGCTGGGTTTTTTTATGGCACATTTAGCACTGATAAGTTGTCACACTCTTGCTTAATATGTTAACATTCTGTCTGTAAACTGTATATGCATAGCTACCTTTTTGAAGCAATATTGAGATTTACTTAAGAACGTGGGGCCCAATAAATACCATCAATGGTGCCCAGTCCAAGAGATGGTGGATCCTATAGGTAAACACCACCTCATCATGCACTAAAACTTACTAAAAAAAAAAAAAAGATGTGAAGTTCACACATATAGAAAATGGACATTTTGTGAATACATATTACACGTATTGTAAAATAGATAGAGCTCATATGTAGAGTTTGTTTGATAAACTTTCCTACTACTTTGTCTAAATTAGAAGCAAATTGGTTGAACATTACTTCTACCTAAAATGGCAGAAAACGCACCTATCTTGGTGATGGACAGGACAGCTAGAGGGGATATGGAGGAGGCTGTTATTTTTTTTTTAATAGGTGTACTTTCACCAATTTGCTGATAATTCATTGAAAGTAGATGATCGGTACAATTGCTGCCAATGCATTTTTTAAAGCTGTATTGTCATGAGTCAAATTTGATCATGTTAGGTTCTTGCATAGGTCCTATAGCATTGATAAGTTTCCACCCTCTTTCCTACATACACACATCTCTCCTGCATACACACAACTCTACTACTATCACACACGCAATTTTCCGAAATACACACACAACTCTCCTCCATACACAAACACAGTTCTAACACATATAGCTTTTCTACAGCTTTGAAGTATGCACTCACACCTCTGTTACATACACGCACTGTTTTGCTACATACTTGTACACAGCTTTCTTACATACACCAACAGCTCTCTTATATACTCATGCAGCTCCACACACACAAACACTTATATATATATATATATATATATATATGTACACTCATCCATCGTATACATTACCACATCTTGAAATTCCTTCCAGGAATGTGACTGATCACATGACCTGAAAGGTTCAATGGCTAATCAACAACTTTGTTTGATTGGGACCCTATCCATGCCACCTCACATATCAGGAGTGTCGTTCTTCTTTTCATAAAGAGGTCCAAGGGCTAGTCTTGCAGAAGTTTTTTCAGCTACACAGGATGCGCAACATCCGTGCAAGTCCTGGTGACTTTCTCCCCTGCACTGCACCGATCAGATAGATCAGTGTGGGGCAGGAGAAAGGAGAACAGTTCTTTCAGTGATCATGAAGGATGCTGTCAGTGTTTTCCTCCATCAGAATAAGCAGCCTCTAGACTGTAAGAAACACACACATTTTAACATCATTTTGATTGTCTAAAATTTACTGCAGCTAAAAATTACATTTGGTTTACAATGCATTTTGCCAGATATGTTGTCACTTGTCAAAGCTAAGAATTTTACATGCTGGGTTTTTTTATGGCACATTTAGCACTGATAAGTTGTCACACTCTTGCTTAATATGTTAACATTCTGTCTGTAAACTGTATATGCATAGCTACCTTTTTGAAGCAATATTGAGATTTACTTAAGAACGTGGGGCCCAATAAATACCATCAATGGTGCCCAGTCCAAGAGATGGTGGATCCTATAGGTAAACACCACCTCATCATGCACTAAAACTTACTAAAAAAAAAAAAAGATGTGAAGTTCACACATATAGAAAATGGACATTTTGTGAATACATATTACACGTATTGTAAAATAGATAGAGCTCATATGTAGAGTTTGTTTGATAAACTTTCCTACTACTTTGTCTAAATTAGAAGCAAATTGGTTGAACATTACTTCTACCTAAAATGGCAGAAAACGCACCTATCTTGGTGATGGACAGGACAGCTAGAGGGGATATGGAGGAGGCTGTTATTTTTTTTTAATAGGTGTACTTTCACCAATTTGCTGATAATTCATTGAAAGTAGATGATCGGTACAATTGCTGCCAATGCATTTTTTAAAGCTGTATTGTCATGAGTCAAATTTGATCATGTTAGGTTCTTGCATAGGTCCTATAGCATTGATAAGTTTCCACCCTCTTTCCTACATACACACATCTCTCCTGCATACACACAACTCTACTACTATCACACATGCAATTTTCCGAAATACACACACAACTCTCCTCCATACACAAACACAGTTCTAACACATATAGCTTTTCTACAGCTTTGAAGTATGCACTCACACCTCTGTTACATACACGCACTGTTTTGCTACATACTTGTACACAGCTTTCTTACATACCATACACCAACAGCTCTCTTATATACTCATGCAGCTCCACACACACAAACACTTATATATATATATATATATGTACACTCATCCATCGTATACATTACCACATCTTGAAATTCCTTCCAGGAATGTGACTGATCACATGACCTGAAAGGTTCAATGGCTAATCAACAACTTTGTTTGATTGGGACCCTATCCATGCCACCTCACATATCAGGAGTGTCGTTCTTCTTTTCATAAAGAGGTCCAAGGGCTAGTCTTGCAGAAGTTTTTTCAGCTACACAGGATGCGCAACATCCGTGCAAGTCCTGGTGACTTTCTCCCCTGCACTGCACCGATCAGATAGATCAGTGTGGGGCAGGAGAAAGGAGAACAGTTCTTTCAGTGATCATGAAGGATGCTGTCAGTGTTTTCCTCCATCAGAATAAGCAGCCTCTAGACTGTAAGAAACACACACATTTTAACATCATTTTGATTGTCTAAAATTTACTGCAGCTAAAAATTACATTTGGTTTACAATGCATTTTGCCAGATATGTTGTCACTTGTCAAAGCTAAGAATTTTACATGCTGGGTTTTTTTATGGCACATTTAGCACTGATAAGTTGTCACACTCTTGCTTAATATGTTAACATTCTGTCTGTAAACTGTATATGCATAGCTACCTTTTTGAAGCAATATTGAGATTTACTTAAGAACGTGGGGCCCAATAAATACCATCAATGGTGCCCAGTCCAAGAGATGGTGGATCCTATAGGTAAACACCACCTCATCATGCACTAAAACTTACTAAAAAAAAAAAAAGATGTGAAGTTCACACATATAGAAAATGGACATTTTGTGAATACATATTACACGTATTGTAAAATAGATAGAGCTCATATGTAGAGTTTGTTTGATAAACTTTCCTACTACTTTGTCTAAATTAGAAGCAAATTGGTTGAACATTACTTCTACCTAAAATGGCAGAAAACGCACCTATCTTGGTGATGGACAGGACAGCTAGAGGGGATATGGAGGAGGCTGTTATTTTTTTTTAATAGGTGTACTTTCACCAATTTGCTGATAATTCATTGAAAGTAGATGATCGGTACAATTGCTGCCAATGCATTTTTTAAAGCTGTATTGTCATGAGTCAAATTTGATCATGTTAGGTTCTTGCATAGGTCCTATAGCATTGATAAGTTTCCACCCTCTTTCCTACATACACACATCTCTCCTGCATACACACAACTCTACTACTATCACACACGCAATTTTCCGAAATACACACACAACTCTCCTCCATACACAAACACAGTTCTAACACATATAGCTTTTCTACAGCTTTGAAGTATGCACTCACACCTCTGTTACATACACGCACTGTTTTGCTACATACTTGTACACAGCTTTCTTACATACCATACACCAACAGCTCTCTTATATACTCATGCAGCTCCACACACACAAACACTTATATATATATATATATATGTACACTCATCCATCGTATACATTACCACATCTTGAAATTCCTTCCAGGAATGTGACTGATCACATGACCTGAAAGGTTCAATGGCTAATCAACAACTTTGTTTGATTGGGACCCTATCCATGCCACCTCACATATCAGGAGTGTCGTTCTTCTTTTCATAAAGAGGTCCAAGGGCTAGTCTTGCAGAAGTTTTTTCAGCTACACAGGATGCGCAACATCCGTGCAAGTCCTGGTGACTTTCTCCCCTGCACTGCACCGATCAGATAGATCAGTGTGGGGCAGGAGAAAGGAGAACAGTTCTTTCAGTGATCATGAAGGATGCTGTCAGTGTTTTCCTCCATCAGAATAAGCAGCCTCTAGACTGTAAGAAACACACACATTTTAACATCATTTTGATTGTCTAAAATTTACTGCAGCTAAAAATTACATTTGGTTTACAATGCATTTTGCCAGATATGTTGTCACTTGTCAAAGCTAAGAATTTTACATGCTGGGTTTTTTTATGGCACATTTAGCACTGATAAGTTGTCACACTCTTGCTTAATATGTTAACATTCTGTCTGTAAACTGTATATGCATAGCTACCTTTTTGAAGCAATATTGAGATTTACTTAAGAACGTGGGGCCCAATAAATACCATCAATGGTGCCCAGTCCAAGAGATGGTGGATCCTATAGGTAAACACCACCTCATCATGCACTAAAACTTACTAAAAAAAAAAAAAGATGTGAAGTTCACACATATAGAAAATGGACATTTTGTGAATACATATTACACGTATTGTAAAATAGATAGAGCTCATATGTAGAGTTTGTTTGATAAACTTTCCTACTACTTTGTCTAAATTAGAAGCAAATTGGTTGAACATTACTTCTACCTAAAATGGCAGAAAACGCACCTATCTTGGTGATGGACAGGACAGCTAGAGGGGATATGGAGGAGGCTGTTATTTTTTTTTAATAGGTGTACTTTCACCAATTTGCTGATAATTCATTGAAAGTAGATGATCGGTACAATTGCTGCCAATGCATTTTTTAAAGCTGTATTGTCATGAGTCAAATTTGATCATGTTAGGTTCTTGCATAGGTCCTATAGCATTGATAAGTTTCCACCCTCTTTCCTACATACACACATCTCTCCTGCATACACACAACTCTACTACTATCACACACGCAATTTTCCGAAATACACACACAACTCTCCTCCATACACAAACACAGTTCTAACACATATAGCTTTTCTACAGCTTTGAAGTATGCACTCACACCTCTGTTACATACACGCACTGTTTTGCTACATACTTGTACACAGCTTTCTTACATACCATACACCAACAGCTCTCTTATATACTCATGCAGCTCCACACACACAAACACATATATATATATATATATGTACACTCATCCATCGTATACATTACCACATCTTGAAATTCCTTCCAGGAATGTGACTGATCACATGACCTGAAAGGTTCAATGGCTAATCAACAACTTTGTTTGATTGGGACCCTATCCATGCCACCTCACATATCAGGAGTGTCGTTCTTCTTTTCATAAAGAGGTCCAAGGGCTAGTCTTGCAGAAGTTTTTTCAGCTACACAGGATGCGCAACATCCGTGCAAGTCCTGGTGACTTTCTCCCCTGCACTGCACCGATCAGATAGATCAGTGTGGGGCAGGAGAAAGGAGAACAGTTCTTTCAGTGATCATGAAGGATGCTGTCAGTGTTTTCCTCCATCAGAATAAGCAGCCTCTAGACTGTAAGAAACACACACATTTTAACATCATTTTGATTGTCTAAAATTTACTGCAGCTAAAAATTACATTTGGTTTACAATGCATTTTGCCAGATATGTTGTCACTTGTCAAAGCTAAGAATTTTACATGCTGGGTTTTTTTATGGCACATTTAGCACTGATAAGTTGTCACACTCTTGCTTAATATGTTAACATTCTGTCTGTAAACTGTATATGCATAGCTACCTTTTTGAAGCAATATTGAGATTTACTTAAGAACGTGGGGCCCAATAAATACCATCAATGGTGCCCAGTCCAAGAGATGGTGGATCCTATAGGTAAACACCACCTCATCATGCACTAAAACTTACTAAAAAAAAAAAAAGATGTGAAGTTCACACATATAGAAAATGGACATTTTGTGAATACATATTACACGTATTGTAAAATAGATAGAGCTCATATGTAGAGTTTGTTTGATAAACTTTCCTACTACTTTGTCTAAATTAGAAGCAAATTGGTTGAACATTACTTCTACCTAAAATGGCAGAAAACGCACCTATCTTGGTGATGGACAGGACAGCTAGAGGGGATATGGAGGAGGCTGTTATTTTTTTTTAATAGGTGTACTTTCACCAATTTGCTGATAATTCATTGAAAGTAGATGATCGGTACAATTGCTGCCAATGCATTTTTTAAAGCTGTATTGTCATGAGTCAAATTTGATCATGTTAGGTTCTTGCATAGGTCCTATAGCATTGATAAGTTTCCACCCTCTTTCCTACATACACACATCTCTCCTGCATACACACAACTCTACTACTATCACACACGCAATTTTCCGAAATACACACACAACTCTCCTCCATACACAAACACAGTTCTAACACATATAGCTTTTCTACAGCTTTGAAGTATGCACTCACACCTCTGTTACATACACGCACTGTTTTGCTACATACTTGTACACAGCTTTCTTACATACCATACACCAACAGCTCTCTTATATACTCATGCAGCTCCACACACACAAACACTTATATATATATATATATATGTACACTCATCCATCGTATACATTACCACATCTTGAAATTCCTTCCAGGAATGTGACTGATCACATGACCTGAAAGGTTCAATGGCTAATCAACAACTTTGTTTGATTGGGACCCTATCCATGCCACCTCACATATCAGGAGTGTCGTTCTTCTTTTCATAAAGAGGTCCAAGGGCTAGTCTTGCAGAAGTTTTTTCAGCTACACAGGATGCGCAACATCCGTGCAAGTCCTGGTGACTTTCTCCCCTGCACTGCACCGATCAGATAGATCAGTGTGGGGCAGGAGAAAGGAGAACAGTTCTTTCAGTGATCATGAAGGATGCTGTCAGTGTTTTCCTCCATCAGAATAAGCAGCCTCTAGACTGTAAGAAACACACACATTTTAACATCATTTTGATTGTCTAAAATTTACTGCAGCTAAAAATTACATTTGGTTTACAATGCATTTTGCCAGATATGTTGTCACTTGTCAAAGCTAAGAATTTTACATGCTGGGTTTTTTTATGGCACATTTAGCACTGATAAGTTGTCACACTCTTGCTTAATATGTTAACATTCTGTCTGTAAACTGTATATGCATAGCTACCTTTTTGAAGCAATATTGAGATTTACTTAAGAACGTGGGGCCCAATAAATACCATCAATGGTGCCCAGTCCAAGAGATGGTGGATCCTATAGGTAAACACCACCTCATCATGCACTAAAACTTACTAAAAAAAAAAAAAGATGTGAAGTTCACACATATAGAAAATGGACATTTTGTGAATACATATTACACGTATTGTAAAATAGATAGAGCTCATATGTAGAGTTTGTTTGATAAACTTTCCTACTACTTTGTCTAAATTAGAAGCAAATTGGTTGAACATTACTTCTACCTAAAATGGCAGAAAACGCACCTATCTTGGTGATGGACAGGACAGCTAGAGGGGATATGGAGGAGGCTGTTATTTTTTTTTAATAGGTGTACTTTCACCAATTTGCTGATAATTCATTGAAAGTAGATGATCGGTACAATTGCTGCCAATGCATTTTTTAAAGCTGTATTGTCATGAGTCAAATTTGATCATGTTAGGTTCTTGCATAGGTCCTATAGCATTGATAAGTTTCCACCCTCTTTCCTACATACACACATCTCTCCTGCATACACACAACTCTACTACTATCACACACGCAATTTTCCGAAATACACACACAACTCTCCTCCATACACAAACACAGTTCTAACACATATAGCTTTTCTACAGCTTTGAAGTATGCACTCACACCTCTGTTACATACACGCACTGTTTTGCTACATACTTGTACACAGCTTTCTTACATACCATACACCAACAGCTCTCTTATATACTCATGCAGCTCCACACACACAAACACTTATATATATATATATATATATGTACACTCATCCATCGTATACATTACCACATCTTGAAATTCCTTCCAGGAATGTGACTGATCACATGACCTGAAAGGTTCAATGGCTAATCAACAACTTTGTTTGATTGGGACCCTATCCATGCCACCTCACATATCAGGAGTGTCGTTCTTCTTTTCATAAAGAGGTCCAAGGGCTAGTCTTGCAGAAGTTTTTTCAGCTACACAGGATGCGCAACATCCGTGCAAGTCCTGGTGACTTTCTCCCCTGCACTGCACCGATCAGATAGATCAGTGTGGGGCAGGAGAAAGGAGAACAGTTCTTTCAGTGATCATGAAGGATGCTGTCAGTGTTTTCCTCCATCAGAATAAGCAGCCTCTAGACTGTAAGAAACACACACATTTTAACATCATTTTGATTGTCTAAAATTTACTGCAGCTAAAAATTACATTTGGTTTACAATGCATTTTGCCAGATATGTTGTCACTTGTCAAAGCTAAGAATTTTACATGCTGGGTTTTTTTATGGCACATTTAGCACTGATAAGTTGTCACACTCTTGCTTAATATGTTAACATTCTGTCTGTAAACTGTATATGCATAGCTACCTTTTTGAAGCAATATTGAGATTTACTTAAGAACGTGGGGCCCAATAAATACCATCAATGGTGCCCAGTCCAAGAGATGGTGGATCCTATAGGTAAACACCACCTCATCATGCACTAAAACTTACTAAAAAAAAAAAAAGATGTGAAGTTCACACATATAGAAAATGGACATTTTGTGAATACATATTACACGTATTGTAAAATAGATAGAGCTCATATGTAGAGTTTGTTTGATAAACTTTCCTACTACTTTGTCTAAATTAGAAGCAAATTGGTTGAACATTACTTCTACCTAAAATGGCAGAAAACGCACCTATCTTGGTGATGGACAGGACAGCTAGAGGGGATATGGAGGAGGCTGTTATTTTTTTTTAATAGGTGTACTTTCACCAATTTGCTGATAATTCATTGAAAGTAGATGATCGGTACAATTGCTGCCAATGCATTTTTTAAAGCTGTATTGTCATGAGTCAAATTTGATCATGTTAGGTTCTTGCATAGGTCCTATAGCATTGATAAGTTTCCACCCTCTTTCCTACATACACACATCTCTCCTGCATACACACAACTCTACTACTATCACACACGCAATTTTCCGAAATACACACACAACTCTCCTCCATACACAAACACAGTTCTAACACATATAGCTTTTCTACAGCTTTGAAGTATGCACTCACACCTCTGTTACATACACGCACTGTTTTGCTACATACTTGTACACAGCTTTCTTACATACCATACACCAACAGCTCTCTTATATACTCATGCAGCTCCACACACACAAACACTTATATATATATATATATATGTACACTCATCCATCGTATACATTACCACATCTTGAAATTCCTTCCAGGAATGTGACTGATCACATGACCTGAAAGGTTCAATGGCTAATCAACAACTTTGTTTGATTGGGACCCTATCCATGCCACCTCACATATCAGGAGTGTCGTTCTTCTTTTCATAAAGAGGTCCAAGGGCTAGTCTTGCAGAAGTTTTTTCAGCTACACAGGATGCGCAACATCCGTGCAAGTCCTGGTGACTTTCTCCCCTGCACTGCACCGATCAGATAGATCAGTGTGGGGCAGGAGAAAGGAGAACAGTTCTTTCAGTGATCATGAAGGATGCTGTCAGTGTTTTCCTCCATCAGAATAAGCAGCCTCTAGACTGTAAGAAACACACACATTTTAACATCATTTTGATTGTCTAAAATTTACTGCAGCTAAAAATTACATTTGGTTTACAATGCATTTTGCCAGATATGTTGTCACTTGTCAAAGCTAAGAATTTTACATGCTGGGTTTTTTTATGGCACATTTAGCACTGATAAGTTGTCACACTCTTGCTTAATATGTTAACATTCTGTCTGTAAACTGTATATGCATAGCTACCTTTTTGAAGCAATATTGAGATTTACTTAAGAACGTGGGGCCCAATAAATACCATCAATGGTGCCCAGTCCAAGAGATGGTGGATCCTATAGGTAAACACCACCTCATCATGCACTAAAACTTACTAAAAAAAAAAAAAGATGTGAAGTTCACACATATAGAAAATGGACATTTTGTGAATACATATTACACGTATTGTAAAATAGATAGAGCTCATATGTAGAGTTTGTTTGATAAACTTTCCTACTACTTTGTCTAAATTAGAAGCAAATTAGTTGAACATTACTTCTACCTAAAATGGCAGAAAACGCACCTATCTTGGTGATGGACAGGACAGCTAGAGGGGATATGGAGGAGGCTGTTATTTTTTTTTAATAGGTGTACTTTCACCAATTTGCTGATAATTCATTGAAAGTAGATGATCGGTACAATTGCTGCCAATGCATTTTTTAAAGCTGTACTGTCATGAGTCAAATTTGATCATGTTAGGTTCTTGCATAGGTCCTATAGCATTGATAAGTTTCCACCCTCTTTCCTACATACACACATCTCTCCTGCATACACACAACTCTACTACTATCACACACGCAATTTTCCGAAATACACACACAACTCTCCTCCATACACAAACACAGTTCTAACACATATAGCTTTTCTACAGCTTTGAAGTATGCACTCACACCTCTGTTACATACACGCACTGTTTTGCTACATACTTGTACACAGCTTTCTTACATACCATACACCAACAGCTCTCTTATATACTCATGCAGCTCCACACACACAAACACTTATATATATATATATATATGTACACTCATCCATCGTATACATTACCACATCTTGAAATTCCTTCCAGGAATGTGACTGATCACATGACCTGAAAGGTTCAATGGCTAATCAACAACTTTGTTTGATTGGGACCCTATCCATGCCACCTCACATATCAGGAGTGTCGTTCTTCTTTTCATAAAGAGGTCCAAGGGCTAGTCTTGCAGAAGTTTTTTCAGCTACACAGGATGCGCAACATCCGTGCAAGTCCTGGTGACTTTCTCCCCTGCACTGCACCGATCAGATAGATCAGTGTGGGGCAGGAGAAAGGAGAACAGTTCTTTCAGTGATCATGAAGGATGCTGTCAGTGTTTTCCTCCATCAGAATAAGCAGCCTCTAGACTGTAAGAAACACACACATTTTAACATCATTTTGATTGTCTAAAATTTACTGCAGCTAAAAATTACATTTGGTTTACAATGCATTTTGCCAGATATGTTGTCACTTGTCAAAGCTAAGAATTTTACATGCTGGGTTTTTTTATGGCACATTTAGCACTGATAAGTTGTCACACTCTTGCTTAATATGTTAACATTCTGTCTGTAAACTGTATATGCATAGCTACCTTTTTGAAGCAATATTGAGATTTACTTAAGAACGTGGGGCCCAATAAATACCATCAATGGTGCCCAGTCCAAGAGATGGTGGATCCTATAGGTAAACACCACCTCATCATGCACTAAAACTTACTAAAAAAAAAAAAAGATGTGAAGTTCACACATATAGAAAATGGACATTTTGTGAATACATATTACACGTATTGTAAAATAGATAGAGCTCATATGTAGAGTTTGTTTGATAAACTTTCCTACTACTTTGTCTAAATTAGAAGCAAATTGGTTGAACATTACTTCTACCTAAAATGGCAGAAAACGCACCTATCTTGGTGATGGACAGGACAGCTAGAGGGGATATGGAGGAGGCTGTTATTTTTTTTTAATAGGTGTACTTTCACCAATTTGCTGATAATTCATTGAAAGTAGATGATCGGTACAATTGCTGCCAATGCATTTTTTAAAGCTGTATTGTCATGAGTCAAATTTGATCATGTTAGGTTCTTGCATAGGTCCTATAGCATTGATAAGTTTCCACCCTCTTTCCTACATACACACATCTCTCCTGCATACACACAACTCTACTACTATCACACACGCAATTTTCCGAAATACACACACAACTCTCCTCCATACACAAACACAGTTCTAACACATATAGCTTTTCTACAGCTTTGAAGTATGCACTCACACCTCTGTTACATACACGCACTGTTTTGCTACATACTTGTACACAGCTTTCTTACATACCATACACCAACAGCTCTCTTATATACTCATGCAGCTCCACACACACAAACACTTATATATATATATATATATGTACACTCATCCATCGTATACATTACCACATCTTGAAATTCCTTCCAGGAATGTGACTGATCACATGACCTGAAAGGTTCAATGGCTAATCAACAACTTTGTTTGATTGGGACCCTATCCATGCCACCTCACATATCAGGAGTGTCGTTCTTCTTTTCATAAAGAGGTCCAAGGGCTAGTCTTGCAGAAGTTTTTTCAGCTACACAGGATGCGCAACATCCGTGCAAGTCCTGGTGACTTTCTCCCCTGCACTGCACCGATCAGATAGATCAGTGTGGGGCAGGAGAAAGGAGAACAGTTCTTTCAGTGATCATGAAGGATGCTGTCAGTGTTTTCCTCCATCAGAATAAGCAGCCTCTAGACTGTAAGAAACACACACATTTTAACATCATTTTGATTGTCTAAAATTTACTGCAGCTAAAAATTACATTTGGTTTACAATGCATTTTGCCAGATATGTTGTCACTTGTCAAAGCTAAGAATTTTACATGCTGGGTTTTTTTATGGCACATTTAGCACTGATAAGTTGTCACACTCTTGCTTAATATGTTAACATTCTGTCTGTAAACTGTATATGCATAGCTACCTTTTTGAAGCAATATTGAGATTTACTTAAGAACGTGGGGCCCAATAAATACCATCAATGGTGCCCAGTCCAAGAGATGGTGGATCCTATAGGTAAACACCACCTCATCATGCACTAAAACTTACTAAAAAAAAAAAAAGATGTGAAGTTCACACATATAGAAAATGGACATTTTGTGAATACATATTACACGTATTGTAAAATAGATAGAGCTCATATGTAGAGTTTGTTTGATAAACTTTCCTACTACTTTGTCTAAATTAGAAGCAAATTGGTTGAACATTACTTCTACCTAAAATGGCAGAAAACGCACCTATCTTGGTGATGGACAGGACAGCTAGAGGGGATATGGAGGAGGCTGTTATTTTTTTTTAATAGGTGTACTTTCACCAATTTGCTGATAATTCATTGAAAGTAGATGATCGGTACAATTGCTGCCAATGCATTTTTTAAAGCTGTATTGTCATGAGTCAAATTTGATCATGTTAGGTTCTTGCATAGGTCCTATAGCATTGATAAGTTTCCACCCTCTTTCCTACATACACACATCTCTCCTGCATACACACAACTCTACTACTATCACACACGCAATTTTCCGAAATACACACACAACTCTCCTCCATACACAAACACAGTTCTAACACATATAGCTTTTCTACAGCTTTGAAGTATGCACTCACACCTCTGTTACATACACGCACTGTTTTGCTACATACTTGTACACAGCTTTCTTACATACCATACACCAACAGCTCTCTTATATACTCATGCAGCTCCACACACACAAACACTTATATATATATATATATATATGTACACTCATCCATCGTATACATTACCACATCTTGAAATTCCTTCCAGGAATGTGACTGATCACATGACCTGAAAGGTTCAATGGCTAATCAACAACTTTGTTTGATTGGGACCCTATCCATGCCACCTCACATATCAGGAGTGTCGTTCTTCTTTTCATAAAGAGGTCCAAGGGCTAGTCTTGCAGAAGTTTTTTCAGCTACACAGGATGCGCAACATCCGTGCAAGTCCTGGTGACTTTCTCCCCTGCACTGCACCGATCAGATAGATCAGTGTGGGGCAGGAGAAAGGAGAACAGTTCTTTCAGTGATCATGAAGGATGCTGTCAGTGTTTTCCTCCATCAGAATAAGCAGCCTCTAGACTGTAAGAAACACACACATTTTAACATCATTTTGATTGTCTAAAATTTACTGCAGCTAAAAATTACATTTGGTTTACAATGCATTTTGCCAGATATGTTGTCACTTGTCAAAGCTAAGAATTTTACATGCTGGGTTTTTTTATGGCACATTTAGCACTGATAAGTTGTCACACTCTTGCTTAATATGTTAACATTCTGTCTGTAAACTGTATATGCATAGCTACCTTTTTGAAGCAATATTGAGATTTACTTAAGAACGTGGGGCCCAATAAATACCATCAATGGTGCCCAGTCCAAGAGATGGTGGATCCTATAGGTAAACACCACCTCATCATGCACTAAAACTTACTAAAAAAAAAAAAAGATGTGAAGTTCACACATATAGAAAATGGACATTTTGTGAATACATATTACACGTATTGTAAAATAGATAGAGCTCATATGTAGAGTTTGTTTGATAAACTTTCCTACTACTTTGTCTAAATTAGAAGCAAATTGGTTGAACATTACTTCTACCTAAAATGGCAGAAAACGCACCTATCTTGGTGATGGACAGGACAGCTAGAGGGGATATGGAGGAGGCTGTTATTTTTTTTTAATAGGTGTACTTTCACCAATTTGCTGATAATTCATTGAAAGTAGATGATCGGTACAATTGCTGCCAATGCATTTTTTAAAGCTGTATTGTCATGAGTCAAATTTGATCATGTTAGGTTCTTGCATAGGTCCTATAGCATTGATAAGTTTCCACCCTCTTTCCTACATACACACATCTCTCCTGCATACACACAACTCTACTACTATCACACACGCAATTTTCCGAAATACACACACAACTCTCCTCCATACACAAACACAGTTCTAACACATATAGCTTTTCTACAGCTTTGAAGTATGCACTCACACCTCTGTTACATACACGCACTGTTTTGCTACATACTTGTACACAGCTTTCTTACATACCATACACCAACAGCTCTCTTATATACTCATGCAGCTCCACACACACAAACACTTATATATATATATATATATATATGTACACTCATCCATCGTATACATTACCACATCTTGAAATTCCTTCCAGGAATGTGACTGATCACATGACCTGAAAGGTTCAATGGCTAATCAACAACTTTGTTTGATTGGGACCCTATCCATGCCACCTCACATATCAGGAGTGTCGTTCTTCTTTTCATAAAGAGGTCCAAGGGCTAGTCTTGCAGAAGTTTTTTCAGCTACACAGGATGCGCAACATCCGTGCAAGTCCTGGTGACTTTCTCCCCTGCACTGCACCGATCAGATAGATCAGTGTGGGGCAGGAGAAAGGAGAACAGTTCTTTCAGTGATCATGAAGGATGCTGTCAGTGTTTTCCTCCATCAGAATAAGCAGCCTCTAGACTGTAAGAAACACACACATTTTAACATCATTTTGATTGTCTAAAATTTACTGCAGCTAAAAATTACATTTGGTTTACAATGCATTTTGCCAGATATGTTGTCACTTGTCAAAGCTAAGAATTTTACATGCTGGGTTTTTTTATGGCACATTTAGCACTGATAAGTTGTCACACTCTTGCTTAATATGTTAACATTCTGTCTGTAAACTGTATATGCATAGCTACCTTTTTGAAGCAATATTGAGATTTACTTAAGAACGTGGGGCCCAATAAATACCATCAATGGTGCCCAGTCCAAGAGATGGTGGATCCTATAGGTAAACACCACCTCATCATGCACTAAAACTTACTAAAAAAAAAAAAAGATGTGAAGTTCACACATATAGAAAATGGACATTTTGTGAATACATATTACACGTATTGTAAAATAGATAGAGCTCATATGTAGAGTTTGTTTGATAAACTTTCCTACTACTTTGTCTAAATTAGAAGCAAATTGGTTGAACATTACTTCTACCTAAAATGGCAGAAAACGCACCTATCTTGGTGATGGACAGGACAGCTAGAGGGGATATGGAGGAGGCTGTTATTTTTTTTTAATAGGTGTACTTTCACCAATTTGCTGATAATTCATTGAAAGTAGATGATCGGTACAATTGCTGCCAATGCATTTTTTAAAGCTGTATTGTCATGAGTCAAATTTGATCATGTTAGGTTCTTGCATAGGTCCTATAGCATTGATAAGTTTCCACCCTCTTTCCTACATACACACATCTCTCCTGCATACACACAACTCTACTACTATCACACACGCAATTTTCCGAAATACACACACAACTCTCCTCCATACACAAACACAGTTCTAACACATATAGCTTTTCTACAGCTTTGAAGTATGCACTCACACCTCTGTTACATACACGCACTGTTTTGCTACATACTTGTACACAGCTTTCTTACATACCATACACCAACAGCTCTCTTATATACTCATGCAGCTCCACACACACAAACACTTATATATATATATATATATATATATGTACACTCATCCATCGTATACATTACCACATCTTGAAATTCCTTCCAGGAATGTGACTGATCACATGACCTGAAAGGTTCAATGGCTAATCAACAACTTTGTTTGATTGGGACCCTATCCATGCCACCTCACATATCAGGAGTGTCGTTCTTCTTTTCATAAAGAGGTCCAAGGGCTAGTCTTGCAGAAGTTTTTTCAGCTACACAGGATGCGCAACATCCGTGCAAGTCCTGGTGACTTTCTCCCCTGCACTGCACCGATCAGATAGATCAGTGTGGGGCAGGAGAAAGGAGAACAGTTCTTTCAGTGATCATGAAGGATGCTGTCAGTGTTTTCCTCCATCAGAATAAGCAGCCTCTAGACTGTAAGAAACACACACATTTTAACATCATTTTGATTGTCTAAAATTTACTGCAGCTAAAAATTACATTTGGTTTACAATGCATTTTGCCAGATATGTTGTCACTTGTCAAAGCTAAGAATTTTACATGCTGGGTTTTTTTATGGCACATTTAGCACTGATAAGTTGTCACACTCTTGCTTAATATGTTAACATTCTGTCTGTAAACTGTATATGCATAGCTACCTTTTTGAAGCAATATTGAGATTTACTTAAGAACGTGGGGCCCAATAAATACCATCAATGGTGCCCAGTCCAAGAGATGGTGGATCCTATAGGTAAACACCACCTCATCATGCACTAAAACTTACTAAAAAAAAAAAAAGATGTGAAGTTCACACATATAGAAAATGGACATTTTGTGAATACATATTACACGTATTGTAAAATAGATAGAGCTCATATGTAGAGTTTGTTTGATAAACTTTCCTACTACTTTGTCTAAATTAGAAGCAAATTGGTTGAACATTACTTCTACCTAAAATGGCAGAAAACGCACCTATCTTGGTGATGGACAGGACAGCTAGAGGGGATATGGAGGAGGCTGTTATTTTTTTTTAATAGGTGTACTTTCACCAATTTGCTGATAATTCATTGAAAGTAGATGATCGGTACAATTGCTGCCAATGCATTTTTTAAAGCTGTATTGTCATGAGTCAAATTTGATCATGTTAGGTTCTTGCATAGGTCCTATAGCATTGATAAGTTTCCACCCTCTTTCCTACATACACACATCTCTCCTGCATACACACAACTCTACTACTATCACACACGCAATTTTCCGAAATACACACACAACTCTCCTCCATACACAAACACAGTTCTAACACATATAGCTTTTCTACAGCTTTGAAGTATGCACTCACACCTCTGTTACATACACGCACTGTTTTGCTACATACTTGTACACAGCTTTCTTACATACCATACACCAACAGCTCTCTTATATACTCATGCAGCTCCACACACACAAACACTTATATATATATATATATATGTACACTCATCCATCGTATACATTACCACATCTTGAAATTCCTTCCAGGAATGTGACTGATCACATGACCTGAAAGGTTCAATGGCTAATCAACAACTTTGTTTGATTGGGACCCTATCCATGCCACCTCACATATCAGGAGTGTCGTTCTTCTTTTCATAAAGAGGTCCAAGGGCTAGTCTTGCAGAAGTTTTTTCAGCTACACAGGATGCGCAACATCCGTGCAAGTCCTGGTGACTTTCTCCCCTGCACTGCACCGATCAGATAGATCAGTGTGGGGCAGGAGAAAGGAGAACAGTTCTTTCAGTGATCATGAAGGATGCTGTCAGTGTTTTCCTCCATCAGAATAAGCAGCCTCTAGACTGTAAGAAACACACACATTTTAACATCATTTTGATTGTCTAAAATTTACTGCAGCTAAAAATTACATTTGGTTTACAATGCATTTTGCCAGATATGTTGTCACTTGTCAAAGCTAAGAATTTTACATGCTGGGTTTTTTTATGGCACATTTAGCACTGATAAGTTGTCACACTCTTGCTTAATATGTTAACATTCTGTCTGTAAACTGTATATGCATAGCTACCTTTTTGAAGCAATATTGAGATTTACTTAAGAACGTGGGGCCCAATAAATACCATCAATGGTGCCCAGTCCAAGAGATGGTGGATCCTATAGGTAAACACCACCTCATCATGCACTAAAACTTACTAAAAAAAAAAAAAAGATGTGAAGTTCACACATATAGAAAATGGACATTTTGTGAATACATATTACACGTATTGTAAAATAGATAGAGCTCATATGTAGAGTTTGTTTGATAAACTTTCCTACTACTTTGTCTAAATTAGAAGCATATTGGTTGAACATTACTTCTACCTAAAATGGCAGAAAACGCACCTATCTTGGTGATGGACAGGACAGCTAGAGGGGATATGGAGGAGGCTGTTATTTTTTTTTTAATAGGTGTACTTTCACCAATTTGCTGATAATTCATTGAAAGTAGATGATCGGTACAATTGCTGCCAATGCATTTTTTAAAGCTGTATTGTCATGAGTCAAATTTGATCATGTTAGGTTCTTGCATAGGTCCTATAGCATTGATAAGTTTCCACCCTCTTTCCTACATACACACATCTCTCCTGCATACACACAACTCTACTACTATCACACACGCAATTTTCCGAAATACACACACAACTCTCCTCCATACACAAACACAGTTCTAACACATATAGCTTTTCTACAGCTTTGAAGTATGCACTCACACCTCTGTTACATACACGCACTGTTTTGCTACATACTTGTACACAGCTTTCTTACATACACCAACAGCTCTCTTATATACTCATGCAGCTCCACACACACAAACACTTATATATATATATATATGTACACTCATCCATCGTATACATTACCACATCTTGAAATTCCTTCCAGGAATGTGACTGATCACATGACCTGAAAGGTTCAATGGCTAATCAACAACTTTGTTTGATTGGGACCCTATCCATGCCACCTCACATATCAGGAGTGTCGTTCTTCTTTTCATAAAGAGGTCCAAGGGCTAGTCTTGCAGAAGTTTTTTCAGCTACACAGGATGCGCAACATCCGTGCAAGTCCTGGTGACTTTCTCCCCTGCACTGCACCGATCAGATAGATCAGTGTGGGGCAGGAGAAAGGAGAACAGTTCTTTCAGTGATCATGAAGGATGCTGTCAGTGTTTTCCTCCATCAGAATAAGCAGCCTCTAGACTGTAAGAAACACACACATTTTAACATCATTTTGATTGTCTAAAATTTACTGCAGCTAAAAATTACATTTGGTTTACAATGCATTTTGCCAGATATGTTGTCACTTGTCAAAGCTAAGAATTTTACATGCTGGGTTTTTTTATGGCACATTTAGCACTGATAAGTTGTCACACTCTTGCTTAATATGTTAACATTCTGTCTGTAAACTGTATATGCATAGCTACCTTTTTGAAGCAATATTGAGATTTACTTAAGAACGTGGGGCCCAATAAATACCATCAATGGTGCCCAGTCCAAGAGATGGTGGATCCTATAGGTAAACACCACCTCATCATGCACTAAAACTTACTAAAAAAAAAAAAAGATGTGAAGTTCACACATATAGAAAATGGACATTTTGTGAATACATATTACACGTATTGTAAAATAGATAGAGCTCATATGTAGAGTTTGTTTGATAAACTTTCCTACTACTTTGTCTAAATTAGAAGCAAATTGGTTGAACATTACTTCTACCTAAAATGGCAGAAAACGCACCTATCTTGGTGATGGACAGGACAGCTAGAGGGGATATGGAGGAGGCTGTTATTTTTTTTTAATAGGTGTACTTTCACCAATTTGCTGATAATTCATTGAAAGTAGATGATCGGTACAATTGCTGCCAATGCATTTTTTAAAGCTGTATTGTCATGAGTCAAATTTGATCATGTTAGGTTCTTGCATAGGTCCTATAGCATTGATAAGTTTCCACCCTCTTTCCTACATACACACATCTCTCCTGCATACACACAACTCTACTACTATCACACACGCAATTTTCCGAAATACACACACAACTCTCCTCCATACACAAACACAGTTCTAACACATATAGCTTTTCTACAGCTTTGAAGTATGCACTCACACCTCTGTTACATACACGCACTGTTTTGCTACATACTTGTACACAGCTTTCTTACATACCATACACCAACAGCTCTCTTATATACTCATGCAGCTCCACACACACAAACACTTATATATATATATATATATGTACACTCATCCATCGTATACATTACCACATCTTGAAATTCCTTCCAGGAATGTGACTGATCACATGACCTGAAAGGTTCAATGGCTAATCAACAACTTTGTTTGATTGGGACCCTATCCATGCCACCTCACATATCAGGAGTGTCGTTCTTCTTTTCATAAAGAGGTCCAAGGGCTAGTCTTGCAGAAGTTTTTTCAGCTACACAGGATGCGCAACATCCGTGCAAGTCCTGGTGACTTTCTCCCCTGCACTGCACCGATCAGATAGATCAGTGTGGGGCAGGAGAAAGGAGAACAGTTCTTTCAGTGATCATGAAGGATGCTGTCAGTGTTTTCCTCCATCAGAATAAGCAGCCTCTAGACTGTAAGAAACACACACATTTTAACATCATTTTGATTGTCTAAAATTTACTGCAGCTAAAAATTACATTTGGTTTACAATGCATTTTGCCAGATATGTTGTCACTTGTCAAAGCTAAGAATTTTACATGCTGGGTTTTTTTATGGCACATTTAGCACTGATAAGTTGTCACACTCTTGCTTAATATGTTAACATTCTGTCTGTAAACTGTATATGCATAGCTACCTTTTTGAAGCAATATTGAGATTTACTTAAGAACGTGGGGCCCAATAAATACCATCAATGGTGCCCAGTCCAAGAGATGGTGGATCCTATAGGTAAACACCACCTCATCATGCACTAAAACTTACTAAAAAAAAAAAAAAGATGTGAAGTTCACACATATAGAAAATGGACATTTTGTGAATACATATTACACGTATTGTAAAATAGATAGAGCTCATATGTAGAGTTTGTTTGATAAACTTTCCTACTACTTTGTCTAAATTAGAAGCATATTGGTTGAACATTACTTCTACCTAAAATGGCAGAAAACGCACCTATCTTGGTGATGGACAGGACAGCTAGAGGGGATATGGAGGAGGCTGTTATTTTTTTTTTAATAGGTGTACTTTCACCAATTTGCTGATAATTCATTGAAAGTAGATGATCGGTACAATTGCTGCCAATGCATTTTTTAAAGCTGTATTGTCATGAGTCAAATTTGATCATGTTAGGTTCTTGCATAGGTCCTATAGCATTGATAAGTTTCCACCCTCTTTCCTACATACACACATCTCTCCTGCATACACACAACTCTACTACTATCACACACGCAATTTTCCGAAATACACACACAACTCTCCTCCATACACAAACACAGTTCTAACACATATAGCTTTTCTACAGCTTTGAAGTATGCACTCACACCTCTGTTACATACACGCACTGTTTTGCTACATACTTGTACACAGCTTTCTTACATACACCAACAGCTCTCTTATATACTCATGCAGCTCCACACACACAAACACTTATATATATATATATATGTACACTCATCCATCGTATACATTACCACATCTTGAAATTCCTTCCAGGAATGTGACTGATCACATGACCTGAAAGGTTCAATGGCTAATCAACAACTTTGTTTGATTGGGACCCTATCCATGCCACCTCACATATCAGGAGTGTCGTTCTTCTTTTCATAAAGAGGTCCAAGGGCTAGTCTTGCAGAAGTTTTTTCAGCTACACAGGATGCGCAACATCCGTGCAAGTCCTGGTGACTTTCTCCCCTGCACTGCACCGATCAGATAGATCAGTGTGGGGCAGGAGAAAGGAGAACAGTTCTTTCAGTGATCATGAAGGATGCTGTCAGTGTTTTCCTCCATCAGAATAAGCAGCCTCTAGACTGTAAGAAACACACACATTTTAACATCATTTTGATTGTCTAAAATTTACTGCAGCTAAAAATTACATTTGGTTTACAATGCATTTTGCCAGATATGTTGTCACTTGTCAAAGCTAAGAATTTTACATGCTCGGTTTTTTTATGGCACATTTAGCACTGATAAGTTGTCACACTCTTGCTTAATATGTTAACATTCTGTCTGTAAACTGTATATGCATAGCTACCTTTTTGAAGCAATATTGAGATTTACTTAAGAACGTGGGGCCCAATAAATACCATCAATGGTGCCCAGTCCAAGAGATGGTGGATCCTATAGGTAAACACCACCTCATCATGCACTAAAACTTACTAAAAAAAAAAAAAGATGTGAAGTTCACACATATAGAAAATGGACATTTTGTGAATACATATTACACGTATTGTAAAATAGATAGAGCTCATATGTAGAGTTTGTTTGATAAACTTTCCTACTACTTTGTCTAAATTAGAAGCAAATTGGTTGAACATTACTTCTACCTAAAATGGCAGAAAACGCACCTATCTTGGTGATGGACAGGACAGCTAGAGGGGATATGGAGGAGGCTGCTATTTTTTTTTAATAGGTGTACTTTCACCAATTTGCTGATAATTCATTGAAAGTAGATGATCGGTACAATTGCTGCCAATGCATTTTTTAAAGCTGTATTGTCATGAGTCAAATTTGATCATGTTAGGTTCTTGCATAGGTCCTATAGCATTGATAAGTTTCCACCCTCTTTCCTACATACACACATCTCTCCTGCATACACACAACTCTACTACTATCACACACGCAATTTTCCGAAATACACACACAACTCTCCTCCATACACAAACACAGTTCTAACACATATAGCTTTTCTACAGCTTTGAAGTATGCACTCACACCTCTGTTACATACACGCACTGTTTTGCTACATACTTGTACACAGCTTTCTTACATACCATACACCAACAGCTCTCTTATATACTCATGCAGCTCCACACACACAAACACTTATATATATATATATATATGTACACTCATCCATCGTATACATTACCACATCTTGAAATTCCTTCCAGGAATGTGACTGATCACATGACCTGAAAGGTTCAATGGCTAATCAACAACTTTGTTTGATTGGGACCCTATCCATGCCACCTCACATATCAGGAGTGTCGTTCTTCTTTTCATAAAGAGGTCCAAGGGCTAGTCTTGCAGAAGTTTTTTCAGCTACACAGGATGCGCAACATCCGTGCAAGTCCTGGTGACTTTCTCCCCTGCACTGCACCGATCAGATAGATCAGTGTGGGGCAGGAGAAAGGAGAACAGTTCTTTCAGTGATCATGAAGGATGCTGTCAGTGTTTTCCTCCATCAGAATAAGCAGCCTCTAGACTGTAAGAAACACACACATTTTAACATCATTTTGATTGTCTAAAATTTACTGCAGCTAAAAATTACATTTGGTTTACAATGCATTTTGCCAGATATGTTGTCACTTGTCAAAGCTAAGAATTTTACATGCTGGGTTTTTTTATGGCACATTTAGCACTGATAAGTTGTCACACTCTTGCTTAATATGTTAACATTCTGTCTGTAAACTGTATATGCATAGCTACCTTTTTGAAGCAATATTGAGATTTACTTAAGAACGTGGGGCCCAATAAATACCATCAATGGTGCCCAGTCCAAGAGATGGTGGATCCTATAGGTAAACACCACCTCATCATGCACTAAAACTTACTAAAAAAAAAAAAAGATGTGAAGTTCACACATATAGAAAATGGACATTTTGTGAATACATATTACACGTATTGTAAAATAGATAGAGCTCATATGTAGAGTTTGTTTGATAAACTTTCCTACTACTTTGTCTAAATTAGAAGCAAATTGGTTGAACATTACTTCTACCTAAAATGGCAGAAAACGCACCTATCTTGGTGATGGACAGGACAGCTAGAGGGGATATGGAGGAGGCTGTTATTTTTTTTTAATAGGTGTACTTTCACCAATTTGCTGATAATTCATTGAAAGTAGATGATCGGTACAATTGCTGCCAATGCATTTTTTAAAGCTGTATTGTCATGAGTCAAATTTGATCATGTTAGGTTCTTGCATAGGTCCTATAGCATTGATAAGTTTCCACCCTCTTTCCTACATACACACATCTCTCCTGCATACACACAACTCTACTACTATCACACACGCAATTTTCCGAAATACACACACAACTCTCCTCCATACACAAACACAGTTCTAACACATATAGCTTTTCTACAGCTTTGAAGTATGCACTCACACCTCTGTTACATACACGCACTGTTTTGCTACATACTTGTACACAGCTTTCTTACATACCATACACCAACAGCTCTCTTATATACTCATGCAGCTCCACACACACAAACACTTATATATATATATATATATATGTACACTCATCCATCGTATACATTACCACATCTTGAAATTCCTTCCAGGAATGTGACTGATCACATGACCTGAAAGGTTCAATGGCTAATCAACAACTTTGTTTGATTGGGACCCTATCCATGCCACCTCACATATCAGGAGTGTCGTTCTTCTTTTCATAAAGAGGTCCAAGGGCTAGTCTTGCAGAAGTTTTTTCAGCTACACAGGATGCGCAACATCCGTGCAAGTCCTGGTGACTTTCTCCCCTGCACTGCACCGATCAGATAGATCAGTGTGGGGCAGGAGAAAGGAGAACAGTTCTTTCAGTGATCATGAAGGATGCTGTCAGTGTTTTCCTCCATCAGAATAAGCAGCCTCTAGACTGTAAGAAACACACACATTTTAACATCATTTTGATTGTCTAAAATTTACTGCAGCTAAAAATTACATTTGGTTTACAATGCATTTTGCCAGATATGTTGTCACTTGTCAAAGCTAAGAATTTTACATGCTGGGTTTTTTTATGGCACATTTAGCACTGATAAGTTGTCACACTCTTGCTTAATATGTTAACATTCTGTCTGTAAACTGTATATGCATAGCTACCTTTTTGAAGCAATATTGAGATTTACTTAAGAACGTGGGGCCCAATAAATACCATCAATGGTGCCCAGTCCAAGAGATGGTGGATCCTATAGGTAAACACCACCTCATCATGCACTAAAACTTACTAAAAAAAAAAAAAAGATGTGAAGTTCACACATATAGAAAATGGACATTTTGTGAATACATATTACACGTATTGTAAAATAGATAGAGCTCATATGTAGAGTTTGTTTGATAAACTTTCCTACTACTTTGTCTAAATTAGAAGCATATTGGTTGAACATTACTTCTACCTAAAATGGCAGAAAACGCACCTATCTTGGTGATGGACAGGACAGCTAGAGGGGATATGGAGGAGGCTGTTATTTTTTTTTTAATAGGTGTACTTTCACCAATTTGCTGATAATTCATTGAAAGTAGATGATCGGTACAATTGCTGCCAATGCATTTTTTAAAGCTGTATTGTCATGAGTCAAATTTGATCATGTTAGGTTCTTGCATAGGTCCTATAGCATTGATAAGTTTCCACCCTCTTTCCTACATACACACATCTCTCCTGCATACACACAACTCTACTACTATCACACACGCAATTTTCCGAAATACACACACAACTCTCCTCCATACACAAACACAGTTCTAACACATATAGCTTTTCTACAGCTTTGAAGTATGCACTCACACCTCTGTTACATACACGCACTGTTTTGCTACATACTTGTACACAGCTTTCTTACATACACCAACAGCTCTCTTATATACTCATGCAGCTCCACACACACAAACACTTATATATATATATATATATATATATATATATGTACACTCATCCATCGTATACATTACCACATCTTGAAATTCCTTCCAGGAATGTGACTGATCACATGACCTGAAAGGTTCAATGGCTAATCAACAACTTTGTTTGATTGGGACCCTATCCATGCCACCTCACATATCAGGAGTGTCGTTCTTCTTTTCATAAAGAGGTCCAAGGGCTAGTCTTGCAGAAGTTTTTTCAGCTACACAGGATGCGCAACATCCGTGCAAGTCCTGGTGACTTTCTCCCCTGCACTGCACCGATCAGATAGATCAGTGTGGGGCAGGAGAAAGGAGAACAGTTCTTTCAGTGATCATGAAGGATGCTGTCAGTGTTTTCCTCCATCAGAATAAGCAGCCTCTAGACTGTAAGAAACACACACATTTTAACATCATTTTGATTGTCTAAAATTTACTGCAGCTAAAAATTACATTTGGTTTACAATGCATTTTGCCAGATATGTTGTCACTTGTCAAAGCTAAGAATTTTACATGCTCGGTTTTTTTATGGCACATTTAGCACTGATAAGTTGTCACACTCTTGCTTAATATGTTAACATTCTGTCTGTAAACTGTATATGCATAGCTACCTTTTTGAAGCAATATTGAGATTTACTTAAGAACGTGGGGCCCAATAAATACCATCAATGGTGCCCAGTCCAAGAGATGGTGGATCCTATAGGTAAACACCACCTCATCATGCACTAAAACTTACTAAAAAAAAAAAAAGATGTGAAGTTCACACATATAGAAAATGGACATTTTGTGAATACATATTACACGTATTGTAAAATAGATAGAGCTCATATGTAGAGTTTGTTTGATAAACTTTCCTACTACTTTGTCTAAATTAGAAGCAAATTGGTTGAACATTACTTCTACCTAAAATGGCAGAAAACGCACCTATCTTGGTGATGGACAGGACAGCTAGAGGGGATATGGAGGAGGCTGCTATTTTTTTTTAATAGGTGTACTTTCACCAATTTGCTGATAATTCATTGAAAGTAGATGATCGGTACAATTGCTGCCAATGCATTTTTTAAAGCTGTATTGTCATGAGTCAAATTTGATCATGTTAGGTTCTTGCATAGGTCCTATAGCATTGATAAGTTTCCACCCTCTTTCCTACATACACACATCTCTCCTGCATACACACAACTCTACTACTATCACACACGCAATTTTCCGAAATACACACACAACTCTCCTCCATACACAAACACAGTTCTAACACATATAGCTTTTCTACAGCTTTGAAGTATGCACTCACACCTCTGTTACATACACGCACTGTTTTGCTACATACTTGTACACAGCTTTCTTACATACCATACACCAACAGCTCTCTTATATACTCATGCAGCTCCACACACAC
The DNA here is from genome assembly GCF_046119375.1 of Phyllobates terribilis. Lineage (NCBI taxonomy): Eukaryota > Metazoa > Chordata > Amphibia > Anura > Dendrobatidae > Phyllobates > Phyllobates terribilis. The sequence continues at coordinate 238,231 of NW_027363957.1, read as the reverse complement.
AAACACTTATATATATATATATATATGTACACTCATCCATCGTATACATTACCACATCTTGAAATTCCTTCCAGGAATGTGACTGATCACATGACCTGAAAGGTTCAATGGCTAATCAACAACTTTGTTTGATTGGGACCCTATCCATGCCACCTCACATATCAGGAGTGTCGTTCTTCTTTTCATAAAGAGGTCCAAGGGCTAGTCTTGCAGAAGTTTTTTCAGCTACACAGGATGCGCAACATCCGTGCAAGTCCTGGTGACTTTCTCCCCTGCACTGCACCGATCAGATAGATCAGTGTGGGGCAGGAGAAAGGAGAACAGTTCTTTCAGTGATCATGAAGGATGCTGTCAGTGTTTTCCTCCATCAGAATAAGCAGCCTCTAGACTGTAAGAAACACACACATTTTAACATCATTTTGATTGTCTAAAATTTACTGCAGCTAAAAATTACATTTGGTTTACAATGCATTTTGCCAGATATGTTGTCACTTGTCAAAGCTAAGAATTTTACATGCTGGGTTTTTTTATGGCACATTTAGCACTGATAAGTTGTCACACTCTTGCTTAATATGTTAACATTCTGTCTGTAAACTGTATATGCATAGCTACCTTTTTGAAGCAATATTGAGATTTACTTAAGAACGTGGGGCCCAATAAATACCATCAATGGTGCCCAGTCCAAGAGATGGTGGATCCTATAGGTAAACACCACCTCATCATGCACTAAAACTTACTAAAAAAAAAAAAAGATGTGAAGTTCACACATATAGAAAATGGACATTTTGTGAATACATATTACACGTATTGTAAAATAGATAGAGCTCATATGTAGAGTTTGTTTGATAAACTTTCCTACTACTTTGTCTAAATTAGAAGCAAATTGGTTGAACATTACTTCTACCTAAAATGGCAGAAAACGCACCTATCTTGGTGATGGACAGGACAGCTAGAGGGGATATGGAGGAGGCTGTTATTTTTTTTTAATAGGTGTACTTTCACCAATTTGCTGATAATTCATTGAAAGTAGATGATCGGTACAATTGCTGCCAATGCATTTTTTAAAGCTGTATTGTCATGAGTCAAATTTGATCATGTTAGGTTCTTGCATAGGTCCTATAGCATTGATAAGTTTCCACCCTCTTTCCTACATACACACATCTCTCCTGCATACACACAACTCTACTACTATCACACACGCAATTTTCCGAAATACACACACAACTCTCCTCCATACACAAACACAGTTCTAACACATATAGCTTTTCTACAGCTTTGAAGTATGCACTCACACCTCTGTTACATACACGCACTGTTTTGCTACATACTTGTACACAGCTTTCTTACATACCATACACCAACAGCTCTCTTATATACTCATGCAGCTCCACACACACAAACACTTATATATATATATATATATATGTACACTCATCCATCGTATACATTACCACATCTTGAAATTCCTTCCAGGAATGTGACTGATCACATGACCTGAAAGGTTCAATGGCTAATCAACAACTTTGTTTGATTGGGACCCTATCCATGCCACCTCACATATCAGGAGTGTCGTTCTTCTTTTCATAAAGAGGTCCAAGGGCTAGTCTTGCAGAAGTTTTTTCAGCTACACAGGATGCGCAACATCCGTGCAAGTCCTGGTGACTTTCTCCCCTGCACTGCACCGATCAGATAGATCAGTGTGGGGCAGGAGAAAGGAGAACAGTTCTTTCAGTGATCATGAAGGATGCTGTCAGTGTTTTCCTCCATCAGAATAAGCAGCCTCTAGACTGTAAGAAACACACACATTTTAACATCATTTTGATTGTCTAAAATTTACTGCAGCTAAAAATTACATTTGGTTTACAATGCATTTTGCCAGATATGTTGTCACTTGTCAAAGCTAAGAATTTTACATGCTGGGTTTTTTTATGGCACATTTAGCACTGATAAGTTGTCACACTCTTGCTTAATATGTTAACATTCTGTCTGTAAACTGTATATGCATAGCTACCTTTTTGAAGCAATATTGAGATTTACTTAAGAACGTGGGGCCCAATAAATACCATCAATGGTGCCCAGTCCAAGAGATGGTGGATCCTATAGGTAAACACCACCTCATCATGCACTAAAACTTACTAAAAAAAAAAAAAGATGTGAAGTTCACACATATAGAAAATGGACATTTTGTGAATACATATTACACGTATTGTAAAATAGATAGAGCTCATATGTAGAGTTTGTTTGATAAACTTTCCTACTACTTTGTCTAAATTAGAAGCAAATTGGTTGAACATTACTTCTACCTAAAATGGCAGAAAACGCACCTATCTTGGTGATGGACAGGACAGCTAGAGGGGATATGGAGGAGGCTGTTATTTTTTTTTAATAGGTGTACTTTCACCAATTTGCTGATAATTCATTGAAAGTAGATGATCGGTACAATTGCTGCCAATGCATTTTTTAAAGCTGTATTGTCATGAGTCAAATTTGATCATGTTAGGTTCTTGCATAGGTCCTATAGCATTGATAAGTTTCCACCCTCTTTCCTACATACACACATCTCTCCTGCATACACACAACTCTACTACTATCACACACGCAATTTTCCGAAATACACACACAACTCTCCTCCATACACAAACACAGTTCTAACACATATAGCTTTTCTACAGCTTTGAAGTATGCACTCACACCTCTGTTACATACACGCACTGTTTTGCTACATACTTGTACACAGCTTTCTTACATACCATACACCAACAGCTCTCTTATATACTCATGCAGCTCCACACACACAAACACTTATATATATATATATATATGTACACTCATCCATCGTATACATTACCACATCTTGAAATTCCTTCCAGGAATGTGACTGATCACATGACCTGAAAGGTTCAATGGCTAATCAACAACTTTGTTTGATTGGGACCCTATCCATGCCACCTCACATATCAGGAGTGTCGTTCTTCTTTTCATAAAGAGGTCCAAGGGCTAGTCTTGCAGAAGTTTTTTCAGCTACACAGGATGCGCAACATCCGTGCAAGTCCTGGTGACTTTCTCCCCTGCACTGCACCGATCAGATAGATCAGTGTGGGGCAGGAGAAAGGAGAACAGTTCTTTCAGTGATCATGAAGGATGCTGTCAGTGTTTTCCTCCATCAGAATAAGCAGCCTCTAGACTGTAAGAAACACACACATTTTAACATCATTTTGATTGTCTAAAATTTACTGCAGCTAAAAATTACATTTGGTTTACAATGCATTTTGCCAGATATGTTGTCACTTGTCAAAGCTAAGAATTTTACATGCTGGGTTTTTTTATGGCACATTTAGCACTGATAAGTTGTCACACTCTTGCTTAATATGTTAACATTCTGTCTGTAAACTGTATATGCATAGCTACCTTTTTGAAGCAATATTGAGATTTACTTAAGAACGTGGGGCCCAATAAATACCATCAATGGTGCCCAGTCCAAGAGATGGTGGATCCTATAGGTAAACACCACCTCATCATGCACTAAAACTTACTAAAAAAAAAAAAAGATGTGAAGTTCACACATATAGAAAATGGACATTTTGTGAATACATATTACACGTATTGTAAAATAGATAGAGCTCATATGTAGAGTTTGTTTGATAAACTTTCCTACTACTTTGTCTAAATTAGAAGCAAATTGGTTGAACATTACTTCTACCTAAAATGGCAGAAAACGCACCTATCTTGGTGATGGACAGGACAGCTAGAGGGGATATGGAGGAGGCTGTTATTTTTTTTTAATAGGTGTACTTTCACCAATTTGCTGATAATTCATTGAAAGTAGATGATCGGTACAATTGCTGCCAATGCATTTTTTAAAGCTGTATTGTCATGAGTCAAATTTGATCATGTTAGGTTCTTGCATAGGTCCTATAGCATTGATAAGTTTCCACCCTCTTTCCTACATACACACATCTCTCCTGCATACACACAACTCTACTACTATCACACACGCAATTTTCCGAAATACACACACAACTCTCCTCCATACACAAACACAGTTCTAACACATATAGCTTTTCTACAGCTTTGAAGTATGCACTCACACCTCTGTTACATACACGCACTGTTTTGCTACATACTTGTACACAGCTTTCTTACATACCATACACCAACAGCTCTCTTATATACTCATGCAGCTCCACACACACAAACACTTATATATATATATATATATGTACACTCATCCATCGTATACATTACCACATCTTGAAATTCCTTCCAGGAATGTGACTGATCACATGACCTGAAAGGTTCAATGGCTAATCAACAACTTTGTTTGATTGGGACCCTATCCATGCCACCTCACATATCAGGAGTGTCGTTCTTCTTTTCATAAAGAGGTCCAAGGGCTAGTCTTGCAGAAGTTTTTTCAGCTACACAGGATGCGCAACATCCGTGCAAGTCCTGGTGACTTTCTCCCCTGCACTGCACCGATCAGATAGATCAGTGTGGGGCAGGAGAAAGGAGAACAGTTCTTTCAGTGATCATGAAGGATGCTGTCAGTGTTTTCCTCCATCAGAATAAGCAGCCTCTAGACTGTAAGAAACACACACATTTTAACATCATTTTGATTGTCTAAAATTTACTGCAGCTAAAAATTACATTTGGTTTACAATGCATTTTGCCAGATATGTTGTCACTTGTCAAAGCTAAGAATTTTACATGCTGGGTTTTTTTATGGCACATTTAGCACTGATAAGTTGTCACACTCTTGCTTAATATGTTAACATTCTGTCTGTAAACTGTATATGCATAGCTACCTTTTTGAAGCAATATTGAGATTTACTTAAGAACGTGGGGCCCAATAAATACCATCAATGGTGCCCAGTCCAAGAGATGGTGGATCCTATAGGTAAACACCACCTCATCATGCACTAAAACTTACTAAAAAAAAAAAAAGATGTGAAGTTCACACATATAGAAAATGGACATTTTGTGAATACATATTACACGTATTGTAAAATAGATAGAGCTCATATGTAGAGTTTGTTTGATAAACTTTCCTACTACTTTGTCTAAATTAGAAGCAAATTGGTTGAACATTACTTCTACCTAAAATGGCAGAAAACGCACCTATCTTGGTGATGGACAGGACAGCTAGAGGGGATATGGAGGAGGCTGTTATTTTTTTTTAATAGGTGTACTTTCACCAATTTGCTGATAATTCATTGAAAGTAGATGATCGGTACAATTGCTGCCAATGCATTTTTTAAAGCTGTATTGTCATGAGTCAAATTTGATCATGTTAGGTTCTTGCATAGGTCCTATAGCATTGATAAGTTTCCACCCTCTTTCCTACATACACACATCTCTCCTGCATACACACAACTCTACTACTATCACACACGCAATTTTCCGAAATACACACACAACTCTCCTCCATACACAAACACAGTTCTAACACATATAGCTTTTCTACAGCTTTGAAGTATGCACTCACACCTCTGTTACATACACGCACTGTTTTGCTACATACTTGTACACAGCTTTCTTACATACCATACACCAACAGCTCTCTTATATACTCATGCAGCTCCACACACACAAACACTTATATATATATATATATATGTACACTCATCCATCGTATACATTACCACATCTTGAAATTCCTTCCAGGAATGTGACTGATCACATGACCTGAAAGGTTCAATGGCTAATCAACAACTTTGTTTGATTGGGACCCTATCCATGCCACCTCACATATCAGGAGTGTCGTTCTTCTTTTCATAAAGAGGTCCAAGGGCTAGTCTTGCAGAAGTTTTTTCAGCTACACAGGATGCGCAACATCCGTGCAAGTCCTGGTGACTTTCTCCCCTGCACTGCACCGATCAGATAGATCAGTGTGGGGCAGGAGAAAGGAGAACAGTTCTTTCAGTGATCATGAAGGATGCTGTCAGTGTTTTCCTCCATCAGAATAAGCAGCCTCTAGACTGTAAGAAACACACACATTTTAACATCATTTTGATTGTCTAAAATTTACTGCAGCTAAAAATTACATTTGGTTTACAATGCATTTTGCCAGATATGTTGTCACTTGTCAAAGCTAAGAATTTTACATGCTGGGTTTTTTTATGGCACATTTAGCACTGATAAGTTGTCACACTCTTGCTTAATATGTTAACATTCTGTCTGTAAACTGTATATGCATAGCTACCTTTTTGAAGCAATATTGAGATTTACTTAAGAACGTGGGGCCCAATAAATACCATCAATGGTGCCCAGTCCAAGAGATGGTGGATCCTATAGGTAAACACCACCTCATCATGCACTAAAACTTACTAAAAAAAAAAAAGATGTGAAGTTCACACATATAGAAGATGGACATTTTGTGAATACATATTACACGTATTGTAAAATAGATAGAGCTCATATGTAGAGTTTGTTTGATAAACTTTCCTACTACTTTGTCTAAATTAGAAGCAAATTGGTTGAACATTACTTCTACCTAAAATGGCAGAAAACGCACCTATCTTGGTGATGGACAGGACAGCTAGAGGGGATATGGAGGAGGCTGTTATTTTTTTTTTAATAGGTGTACTTTCACCAATTTGCTGATAATTCATTGAAAGTAGATGATCGGTACAATTGCTGCCAATGCATTTTTTAAAGCTGTATTGTCATGAGTCAAATTTGATCATGTTAGGTTCTTGCATAGGTCCTATAGCATTGATAAGTTTCCACCCTCTTTCCTACATACACACATCTCTCCTGCATACACACAACTCTACTACTATCACACACGCAATTTTCCGAAATACACACACAACTCTCCTCCATACACAAACACAGTTCTAACACATATAGCTTTTCTACAGCTTTGAAGTATGCACTCACACCTCTGTTACATACACGCACTGTTTTGCTACATACTTGTACACAGCTTTCTTACATACACCAACAGCTCTCTTATATACTCATGCAGCTCCACACACACAAACACTTATATATATATATATATATATATATATATATATATATATATATATGTACACTCATCCATCGTATACATTACCACATCTTGAAATTCCTTCCAGGAATGTGACTGATCACATGACCTGAAAGGTTCAATGGCTAATCAACAACTTTGTTTGATTGGGACCCTATCCATGCCACCTCACATATCAGGAGTGTCGTTCTTCTTTTCATAAAGAGGTCCAAGGGCTAGTCTTGCAGAAGTTTTTTCAGCTACACAGGATGCGCAACATCCGTGCAAGTCCTGGTGACTTTCTCCCCTGCACTGCACCGATCAGATAGATCAGTGTGGGGCAGGAGAAAGGAGAACAGTTCTTTCAGTGATCATGAAGGATGCTGTCAGTGTTTTCCTCCATCAGAATAAGCAGCCTCTAGACTGTAAGAAACACACACATTTTAACATCATTTTGATTGTCTAAAATTTACTGCAGCTAAAAATTACATTTGGTTTACAATGCATTTTGCCAGATATGTTGTCACTTGTCAAAGCTAAGAATTTTACATGCTGGGTTTTTTTATGGCACATTTAGCACTGATAAGTTGTCACACTCTTGCTTAATATGTTAACATTCTGTCTGTAAACTGTATATGCATAGCTACCTTTTTGAAGCAATATTGAGATTTACTTAAGAACGTGGGGCCCAATAAATACCATCAATGGTGCCCAGTCCAAGAGATGGTGGATCCTATAGGTAAACACCACCTCATCATGCACTAAAACTTACTAAAAAAAAAAAAAGATGTGAAGTTCACACATATAGAAAATGGACATTTTGTGAATACATATTACACGTATTGTAAAATAGATAGAGCTCATATGTAGAGTTTGTTTGATAAACTTTCCTACTACTTTGTCTAAATTAGAAGCAAATTGGTTGAACATTACTTCTACCTAAAATGGCAGAAAACGCACCTATCTTGGTGATGGACAGGACAGCTAGAGGGGATATGGAGGAGGCTGTTATTTTTTTTTAATAGGTGTACTTTCACCAATTTGCTGATAATTCATTGAAAGTAGATGATCGGTACAATTGCTGCCAATGCATTTTTTAAAGCTGTATTGTCATGAGTCAAATTTGATCATGTTAGGTTCTTGCATAGGTCCTATAGCATTGATAAGTTTCCACCCTCTTTCCTACATACACACATCTCTCCTGCATACACACAACTCTACTACTATCACACACGCAATTTTCCGAAATACACACACAACTCTCCTCCATACACAAACACAGTTCTAACACATATAGCTTTTCTACAGCTTTGAAGTATGCACTCACACCTCTGTTACATACACGCACTGTTTTGCTACATACTTGTACACAGCTTTCTTACATACCATACACCAACAGCTCTCTTATATACTCATGCAGCTCCACACACACAAACACTTATATATATATATATATATGTACACTCATCCATCGTATACATTACCACATCTTGAAATTCCTTCCAGGAATGTGACTGATCACATGACCTGAAAGGTTCAATGGCTAATCAACAACTTTGTTTGATTGGGACCCTATCCATGCCACCTCACATATCAGGAGTGTCGTTCTTCTTTTCATAAAGAGGTCCAAGGGCTAGTCTTGCAGAAGTTTTTTCAGCTACACAGGATGCGCAACATCCGTGCAAGTCCTGGTGACTTTCTCCCCTGCACTGCACCGATCAGATAGATCAGTGTGGGGCAGGAGAAAGGAGAACAGTTCTTTCAGTGATCATGAAGGATGCTGTCAGTGTTTTCCTCCATCAGAATAAGCAGCCTCTAGACTGTAAGAAACACACACATTTTAACATCATTTTGATTGTCTAAAATTTACTGCAGCTAAAAATTACATTTGGTTTACAATGCATTTTGCCAGATATGTTGTCACTTGTCAAAGCTAAGAATTTTACATGCTGGGTTTTTTTATGGCACATTTAGCACTGATAAGTTGTCACACTCTTGCTTAATATGTTAACATTCTGTCTGTAAACTGTATATGCATAGCTACCTTTTTGAAGCAATATTGAGATTTACTTAAGAACGTGGGGCCCAATAAATACCATCAATGGTGCCCAGTCCAAGAGATGGTGGATCCTATAGGTAAACACCACCTCATCATGCACTAAAACTTACTAAAAAAAAAAAAAGATGTGAAGTTCACACATATAGAAAATGGACATTTTGTGAATACATATTACACGTATTGTAAAATAGATAGAGCTCATATGTAGAGTTTGTTTGATAAACTTTCCTACTACTTTGTCTAAATTAGAAGCAAATTGGTTGAACATTACTTCTACCTAAAATGGCAGAAAACGCACCTATCTTGGTGATGGACAGGACAGCTAGAGGGGATATGGAGGAGGCTGTTATTTTTTTTTAATAGGTGTACTTTCACCAATTTGCTGATAATTCATTGAAAGTAGATGATCGGTACAATTGCTGCCAATGCATTTTTTAAAGCTGTATTGTCATGAGTCAAATTTGATCATGTTAGGTTCTTGCATAGGTCCTATAGCATTGATAAGTTTCCACCCTCTTTCCTACATACACACATCTCTCCTGCATACACACAACTCTACTACTATCACACACGCAATTTTCCGAAATACACACACAACTCTCCTCCATACACAAACACAGTTCTAACACATATAGCTTTTCTACAGCTTTGAAGTATGCACTCACACCTCTGTTACATACACGCACTGTTTTGCTACATACTTGTACACAGCTTTCTTACATACCATACACCAACAGCTCTCTTATATACTCATGCAGCTCCACACACACAAACACTTATATATATATATATATATGTACACTCATCCATCGTATACATTACCACATCTTGAAATTCCTTCCAGGAATGTGACTGATCACATGACCTGAAAGGTTCAATGGCTAATCAACAACTTTGTTTGATTGGGACCCTATCCATGCCACCTCACATATCAGGAGTGTCGTTCTTCTTTTCATAAAGAGGTCCAAGGGCTAGTCTTGCAGAAGTTTTTTCAGCTACACAGGATGCGCAACATCCGTGCAAGTCCTGGTGACTTTCTCCCCTGCACTGCACCGATCAGATAGATCAGTGTGGGGCAGGAGAAAGGAGAACAGTTCTTTCAGTGATCATGAAGGATGCTGTCAGTGTTTTCCTCCATCAGAATAAGCAGCCTCTAGACTGTAAGAAACACACACATTTTAACATCATTTTGATTGTCTAAAATTTACTGCAGCTAAAAATTACATTTGGTTTACAATGCATTTTGCCAGATATGTTGTCACTTGTCAAAGCTAAGAATTTTACATGCTGGGTTTTTTTATGGCACATTTAGCACTGATAAGTTGTCACACTCTTGCTTAATATGTTAACATTCTGTCTGTAAACTGTATATGCATAGCTACCTTTTTGAAGCAATATTGAGATTTACTTAAGAACGTGGGGCCCAATAAATACCATCAATGGTGCCCAGTCCAAGAGATGGTGGATCCTATAGGTAAACACCACCTCATCATGCACTAAAACTTACTAAAAAAAAAAAAAGATGTGAAGTTCACACATATAGAAAATGGACATTTTGTGAATACATATTACACGTATTGTAAAATAGATAGAGCTCATATGTAGAGTTTGTTTGATAAACTTTCCTACTACTTTGTCTAAATTAGAAGCAAATTGGTTGAACATTACTTCTACCTAAAATGGCAGAAAACGCACCTATCTTGGTGATGGACAGGACAGCTAGAGGGGATATGGAGGAGGCTGTTATTTTTTTTTAATAGGTGTACTTTCACCAATTTGCTGATAATTCATTGAAAGTAGATGATCGGTACAATTGCTGCCAATGCATTTTTTAAAGCTGTATTGTCATGAGTCAAATTTGATCATGTTAGGTTCTTGCATAGGTCCTATAGCATTGATAAGTTTCCACCCTCTTTCCTACATACACACATCTCTCCTGCATACACACAACTCTACTACTATCACACACGCAATTTTCCGAAATACACACACAACTCTCCTCCATACACAAACACAGTTCTAACACATATAGCTTTTCTACAGCTTTGAAGTATGCACTCACACCTCTGTTACATACACGCACTGTTTTGCTACATACTTGTACACAGCTTTCTTACATACCATACACCAACAGCTCTCTTATATACTCATGCAGCTCCACACACACAAACACTTATATATATATATATATATGTACACTCATCCATCGTATACATTACCACATCTTGAAATTCCTTCCAGGAATGTGACTGATCACATGACCTGAAAGGTTCAATGGCTAATCAACAACTTTGTTTGATTGGGACCCTATCCATGCCACCTCACATATCAGGAGTGTCGTTCTTCTTTTCATAAAGAGGTCCAAGGGCTAGTCTTGCAGAAGTTTTTTCAGCTACACAGGATGCGCAACATCCGTGCAAGTCCTGGTGACTTTCTCCCCTGCACTGCACCGATCAGATAGATCAGTGTGGGGCAGGAGAAAGGAGAACAGTTCTTTCAGTGATCATGAAGGATGCTGTCAGTGTTTTCCTCCATCAGAATAAGCAGCCTCTAGACTGTAAGAAACACACACATTTTAACATCATTTTGATTGTCTAAAATTTACTGCAGCTAAAAATTACATTTGGTTTACAATGCATTTTGCCAGATATGTTGTCACTTGTCAAAGCTAAGAATTTTACATGCTGGGTTTTTTTATGGCACATTTAGCACTGATAAGTTGTCACACTCTTGCTTAATATGTTAACATTCTGTCTGTAAACTGTATATGCATAGCTACCTTTTTGAAGCAATATTGAGATTTACTTAAGAACGTGGGGCCCAATAAATACCATCAATGGTGCCCAGTCCAAGAGATGGTGGATCCTATAGGTAAACACCACCTCATCATGCACTAAAACTTACTAAAAAAAAAAAAGATGTGAAGTTCACACATATAGAAGATGGACATTTTGTGAATACATATTACACGTATTGTAAAATAGATAGAGCTCATATGTAGAGTTTGTTTGATAAACTTTCCTACTACTTTGTCTAAATTAGAAGCAAATTGGTTGAACATTACTTCTACCTAAAATGGCAGAAAACGCACCTATCTTGGTGATGGACAGGACAGCTAGAGGGGATATGGAGGAGGCTGTTATTTTTTTTTTTAATAGGTGTACTTTCACCAATTTGCTGATAATTCATTGAAAGTAGATGATCGGTACAATTGCTGCCAATGCATTTTTTAAAGCTGTATTGTCATGAGTCAAATTTGATCATGTTAGGTTCTTGCATAGGTCCTATAGCATTGATAAGTTTCCACCCTCTTTCCTACATACACACATCTCTCCTGCATACACACAACTCTACTACTATCACACACGCAATTTTCCGAAATACACACACAACTCTCCTCCATACACAAACACAGTTCTAACACATATAGCTTTTCTACAGCTTTGAAGTATGCACTCACACCTCTGTTACATACACGCACTGTTTTGCTACATACTTGTACACAGCTTTCTTACATACCATACACCAACAGCTCTCTTATATACTCATGCAGCTCCACACACACAAACACTTATATATATATATATATATATGTACACTCATCCATCGTATACATTACCACATCTTGAAATTCCTTCCAGGAATGTGACTGATCACATGACCTGAAAGGTTCAATGGCTAATCAACAACTTTGTTTGATTGGGACCCTATCCATGCCACCTCACATATCAGGAGTGTCGTTCTTCTTTTCATAAAGAGGTCCAAGGGCTAGTCTTGCAGAAGTTTTTTCAGCTACACAGGATGCGCAACATCCGTGCAAGTCCTGGTGACTTTCTCCCCTGCACTGCACCGATCAGATAGATCAGTGTGGGGCAGGAGAAAGGAGAACAGTTCTTTCAGTGATCATGAAGGATGCTGTCAGTGTTTTCCTCCATCAGAATAAGCAGCCTCTAGACTGTAAGAAACATACACATTTTAACATCATTTTGATTGTCTAAAATTTACTGCAGCTAAAAATTACATTTGGTTTACAATGCATTTTGCCAGATATGTTGTCACTTGTCAAAGCTAAGAATTTTACATGCTGGGTTTTTTTATGGCACATTTAGCACTGATAAGTTGTCACACTCTTGCTTAATATGTTAACATTCTGTCTGTAAACTGTATATGCATAGCTACCTTTTTGAAGCAATATTGAGATTTACTTAAGAACGTGGGGCCCAATAAATACCATCAATGGTGCCCAGTCCAAGAGATGGTGGATCCTATAGGTAAACACCACCTCATCATGCACTAAAACTTACTAAAAAAAAAAAAGATGTGAAGTTCACACATATAGAAGATGGACATTTTGTGAATACATATTACACGTATTGTAAAATAGATAGAGCTCATATGTAGAGTTTGTTTGATAAACTTTCCTACTACTTTGTCTAAATTAGAAGCAAATTGGTTGAACATTACTTCTACCTAAAATGGCAGAAAACGCACCTATCTTGGTGATGGACAGGACAGCTAGAGGGGATATGGAGGAGGCTGTTATTTTTTTTTTAATAGGTGTACTTTCACCAATTTGCTGATAATTCATTGAAAGTAGATGATCGGTACAATTGCTGCCAATGCATTTTTTAAAGCTGTATTGTCATGAGTCAAATTTGATCATGTTAGGTTCTTGCATAGGTCCTATAGCATTGATAAGTTTCCACCCTCTTTCCTACATACACACATCTCTCCTGCATACACACAACTCTACTACTATCACACACGCAATTTTCCGAAATACACACACAACTCTCCTCCATACACAAACACAGTTCTAACACATATAGCTTTTCTACAGCTTTGAAGTATGCACTCACACCTCTGTTACATACACGCACTGTTTTGCTACATACTTGTACACAGCTTTCTTACATACACCAACAGCTCTCTTATATACTCATGCAGCTCCACACACACAAACACTTATATATATATATATATATATGTATATATATATGTACACTCATCCATCGTATACATTACCACATCTTGAAATTCCTTCCAGGAATGTGACTGATCACATGACCTGAAAGGTTCAATGGTTAATCAACAACTTTGTTTGATTGGGACCCTATCCATGCCACCTCACATATCAGGAGTGTCGTTCTTCTTTTCATAAAGAGGTCCAAGGGCTAGTCTTGCAGAAGTTTTTTCAGCTACACAGGATGCGCAACATCCGTGCAAGTCCTGGTGACTTTCTCCCCTGCACTGCACCGATCAGATAGATCAGTGTGGGGCAGGAGAAAGGAGAACAGTTCTTTCAGTGATCATGAAGGATGCTGTCAGTGTTTTCCTCCATCAGAATAAGCAGCCTCTAGACTGTAAGAAACACACACATTTTAACATCATTTTAATTGTCTAAAATTTACTGCAGCTAAAAATTACATTTGGTTTACAATGCATTTTGCCAGATATGTTGTCACTTGTCAAAGCTAAGAATTTTACATGCTGGGTTTTTTTATGGCACATTTAGCACTGATAAGTTGTCACACTCTTGCTTAATATGTTAACATTCTGTCTGTAAACTGTATATGCATAGCTACCTTTTTGAAGCAATATTGAGATTTACTTAAGAACGTGGGGCCCAATAAATACCATCAATGGTGCCCAGTCCAAGAGATGGTGGATCCTATAGGTAAACACCACCTCATCATGCACTAAAACTTACTAAAAAAAAAAAAGATGTGAAGTTCACACATATAGAAAATGGACATTTTGTGAATACATATTACACGTATTGTAAAATAGATAGAGCTCATATGTAGAGTTTGTTTGATAAACTTTCCTACTACTTTGTCTAAATTAGAAGCAAATTGGTTGAACATTACTTCTACCTAAAATGGCAGAAAACGCACCTATCTTGGTGATGGATAGGACAGCTAGAGGGGATATGGAGGAGGCTGTTATTTTTTTTTTAATAGGTGTACTTTCACCAATTTGCTGATAATTCATTGAAAGTAGATGATCGGTACAATTGCTGCCAATGCATTTTTTAAAGCTGTATTGTCATGAGTCAAATTTGATCATGTTAGGTTCTTGCATAGGTCCTATAGCATTGATAAGTTTCCACCCTCTTTCCTACATACACACATCTCTCCTGCATACACACAACTCTACTACTATCACACACGCAATTTTCCGAAATACACACACAACTCTCCTCCATACACAAACACAGTTCTAACACATATAGCTTTTCTACAGCTTTGAAGTATGCACTCACACCTCTGTTACATACACGCACTGTTTTGCTACATACTTGTACACAGCTTTCTTACATACCATACACCAACAGCTCTCTTATATACTCATGCAGCTCCACACACACAAACACTTATATATATATATATATATATATATGTACACTCATCCATCGTATACATTACCACATCTTGAAATTCCTTCCAGGAATGTGACTGATCACATGACCTGAAAGGTTCAATGGCTAATCAACAACTTTGTTTGATTGGGACCCTATCCATGCCACCTCACATATCAGGAGTGTCGTTCTTCTTTTCATAAAGAGGTCCAAGGGCTAGTCTTGCAGAAGTTTTTTCAGCTACACAGGATGCGCAACATCCGTGCAAGTCCTGGTGACTTTCTCCCCTGCACTGCACCGATCAGATAGATCAGTGTGGGGCAGGAGAAAGGAGAACAGTTCTTTCAGTGATCATGAAGGATGCTGTCAGTGTTTTCCTCCATCAGAATAAGCAGCCTCTAGACTGTAAGAAACACACACATTTTAACATCATTTTGATTGTCTAAAATTTACTGCAGCTAAAAATTACATTTGGTTTACAATGCATTTTGCCAGATATGTTGTCACTTGTCAAAGCTAAGAATTTTACATGCTGGGTTTTTTTATGGCACATTTAGCACTGATAAGTTGTCACACTCTTGCTTAATATGTTAACATTCTGTCTGTAAACTGTATATGCATAGCTACCTTTTTGAAGCAATATTGAGATTTACTTAAGAACGTGGGGCCCAATAAATACCATCAATGGTGCCCAGTCCAAGAGATGGTGGATCCTATAGGTAAACACCACCTCATCATGCACTAAAACTTACTAAAAAAAAAAAAGATGTGAAGTTCACACATATAGAAGATGGACATTTTGTGAATACATATTACACGTATTGTAAAATAGATAGAGCTCATATGTAGAGTTTGTTTGATAAACTTTCCTACTACTTTGTCTAAATTAGAAGCAAATTGGTTGAACATTACTTCTACCTAAAATGGCAGAAAACGCACCTATCTTGGTGATGGATAGGACAGCTAGAGGGGATATGGAGGAGGCTGTTATTTTTTTTTTAATAGGTGTACTTTCACCAATTTGCTGATAATTCATTGAAAGTAGATGATCGGTACAATTGCTGCCAATGCATTTTTTAAAGCTGTATTGTCATGAGTCAAATTTGATCATGTTAGGTTCTTGCATAGGTCCTATAGCATTGATAAGTTTCCACCCTCTTTCCTACATACACACATCTCTCCTGCATACAC
Organism: Phyllobates terribilis; assembly: GCF_046119375.1. Taxonomy (NCBI): domain Eukaryota; kingdom Metazoa; phylum Chordata; class Amphibia; order Anura; family Dendrobatidae; genus Phyllobates; species Phyllobates terribilis. Next base: position 221,647 of record NW_027363957.1, on the reverse strand, counting down.
ACAACTCTACTACTATCACACACGCAATTTTCCGAAATACACACACAACTCTCCTCCATACACAAACACAGTTCTAACACATATAGCTTTTCTACAGCTTTGAAGTATGCACTCACACCTCTGTTACATACACGCACTGTTTTGCTACATACTTGTACACAGCTTTCTTACATACCATACACCAACAGCTCTCTTATATACTCATGCAGCTCCACACACACAAACACTTATATATATATATATATATATGTACACTCATCCATCGTATACATTACCACATCTTGAAATTCCTTCCAGGAATGTGACTGATCACATGACCTGAAAGGTTCAATGGCTAATCAACAACTTTGTTTGATTGGGACCCTATCCATGCCACCTCACATATCAGGAGTGTCGTTCTTCTTTTCATAAAGAGGTCCAAGGGCTAGTCTTGCAGAAGTTTTTTCAGCTACACAGGATGCGCAACATCCGTGCAAGTCCTGGTGACTTTCTCCCCTGCACTGCACCGATCAGATAGATCAGTGTGGGGCAGGAGAAAGGAGAACAGTTCTTTCAGTGATCATGAAGGATGCTGTCAGTGTTTTCCTCCATCAGAATAAGCAGCCTCTAGACTGTAAGAAACACACACATTTTAACATCATTTTAATTGTCTAAAATTTACTGCAGCTAAAAATTACATTTGGTTTACAATGCATTTTGCCAGATATGTTGTCACTTGTCAAAGCTAAGAATTTTACATGCTGGGTTTTTTTATGGCACATTTAGCACTGATAAGTTGTCACACTCTTGCTTAATATGTTAACATTCTGTCTGTAAACTGTATATGCATAGCTACCTTTTTGAAGCAATATTGAGATTTACTTAAGAACGTGGGGCCCAATAAATACCATCAATGGTGCCCAGTCCAAGAGATGGTGGATCCTATAGGTAAACACCACCTCATCATGCACTAAAACTTACTAAAAAAAAAAAAGATGTGAAGTTCACACATATAGAAAATGGACATTTTGTGAATACATATTACACGTATTGTAAAATAGATAGAGCTCATATGTAGAGTTTGTTTGATAAACTTTCCTACTACTTTGTCTAAATTAGAAGCAAATTGGTTGAACATTACTTCTACCTAAAATGGCAGAAAACGCACCTATCTTGGTGATGGATAGGACAGCTAGAGGGGATATGGAGGAGGCTGTTATTTTTTTTTTAATAGGTGTACTTTCACCAATTTGCTGATAATTCATTGAAAGTAGATGATCGGTACAATTGCTGCCAATGCATTTTTTAAAGCTGTATTGTCATGAGTCAAATTTGATCATGTTAGGTTCTTGCATAGGTCCTATAGCATTGATAAGTTTCCACCCTCTTTCCTACATACACACATCTCTCCTGCATACACACAACTCTACTACTATCACACACGCAATTTTCCGAAATACACACACAACTCTCCTCCATACACAAACACAGTTCTAACACATATAGCTTTTCTACAGCTTTGAAGTATGCACTCACACCTCTGTTACATACACGCACTGTTTTGCTACATACTTGTACACAGCTTTCTTACATACCATACACCAACAGCTCTCTTATATACTCATGCAGCTCCACACACACAAACACTTATATATATATATATATATATATATGTACACTCATCCATCGTATACATTACCACATCTTGAAATTCCTTCCAGGAATGTGACTGATCACATGACCTGAAAGGTTCAATGGCTAATCAACAACTTTGTTTGATTGGGACCCTATCCATGCCACCTCACATATCAGGAGTGTCGTTCTTCTTTTCATAAAGAGGTCCAAGGGCTAGTCTTGCAGAAGTTTTTTCAGCTACACAGGATGCGCAACATCCGTGCAAGTCCTGGTGACTTTCTCCCCTGCACTGCACCGATCAGATAGATCAGTGTGGGGCAGGAGAAAGGAGAACAGTTCTTTCAGTGATCATGAAGGATGCTGTCAGTGTTTTCCTCCATCAGAATAAGCAGCCTCTAGACTGTAAGAAACACACACATTTTAACATCATTTTGATTGTCTAAAATTTACTGCAGCTAAAAATTACATTTGGTTTACAATGCATTTTGCCAGATATGTTGTCACTTGTCAAAGCTAAGAATTTTACATGCTGGGTTTTTTTATGGCACATTTAGCACTGATAAGTTGTCACACTCTTGCTTAATATGTTAACATTCTGTCTGTAAACTGTATATGCATAGCTACCTTTTTGAAGCAATATTGAGATTTACTTAAGAACGTGGGGCCCAATAAATACCATCAATGGTGCCCAGTCCAAGAGATGGTGGATCCTATAGGTAAACACCACCTCATCATGCACTAAAACTTACTAAAAAAAAAAAAGATGTGAAGTTCACACATATAGAAGATGGACATTTTGTGAATACATATTACACGTATTGTAAAATAGATAGAGCTCATATGTAGAGTTTGTTTGATAAACTTTCCTACTACTTTGTCTAAATTAGAAGCAAATTGGTTGAACATTACTTCTACCTAAAATGGCAGAAAACGCACCTATCTTGGTGATGGACAGGACAGCTAGAGGGGATATGGAGGAGGCTGTTATTTTTTTTTTAATAGGTGTACTTTCACCAATTTGCTGATAATTCATTGAAAGTAGATGATCGGTACAATTGCTGCCAATGCATTTTTTAAAGCTGTATTGTCATGAGTCAAATTTGATCATGTTAGGTTCTTGCATAGGTCCTATAGCATTGATAAGTTTCCACCCTCTTTCCTACATACACACATCTCTCCTGCATACACACAACTCTACTACTATCACACACGCAATTTTCCGAAATACACACACAACTCTCCTCCATACACAAACACAGTTCTAACACATATAGCTTTTCTACAGCTTTGAAGTATGCACTCACACCTCTGTTACATACACGCACTGTTTTGCTACATACTTGTACACAGCTTTCTTACATACACCAACAGCTCTCTTATATACTCATGCAGCTCCACACACACAAACACATATATATATATATATATATGTACACTCATCCATCGTATACATTACCACATCTTGAAATTCCTTCCAGGAATGTGACTGATCACATGACCTGAAAGGTTCAATGGCTAATCAACAACTTTGTTTGATTGGGACCCTATCCATGCCACCTCACATATCAGGAGTGTCGTTCTTCTTTTCATAAAGAGGTCCAAGGGCTAGTCTTGCAGAAGTTTTTTCAGCTACACAGGATGCGCAACATCCGTGCAAGTCCTGGTGACTTTCTCCCCTGCACTGCACCGATCAGATAGATCAGTGTGGGGCAGGAGAAAGGAGAACAGTTCTTTCAGTGATCATGAAGGATGCTGTCAGTGTTTTCCTCCATCAGAATAAGCAGCCTCTAGACTGTAAGAAACACACACATTTTAACATCATTTTAATTGTCTAAAATTTACTGCAGCTAAAAATTACATTTGGTTTACAATGCATTTTGCCAGATATGTTGTCACTTGTCAAAGCTAAGAATTTTACATGCTGGGTTTTTTTATGGCACATTTAGCACTGATAAGTTGTCACACTCTTGCTTAATATGTTAACATTCTGTCTGTAAACTGTATATGCATAGCTACCTTTTTGAAGCAATATTGAGATTTACTTAAGAACGTGGGGCCCAATAAATACCATCAATGGTGCCCAGTCCAAGAGATGGTGGATCCTATAGGTAAACACCACCTCATCATGCACTAAAACTTACTAAAAAAAAAAAAGATGTGAAGTTCACACATATAGAAAATGGACATTTTGTGAATACATATTACACGTATTGTAAAATAGATAGAGCTCATATGTAGAGTTTGTTTGATAAACTTTCCTACTACTTTGTCTAAATTAGAAGCAAATTGGTTGAACATTACTTCTACCTAAAATGGCAGAAAACGCACCTATCTTGGTGATGGATAGGACAGCTAGAGGGGATATGGAGGAGGCTGTTATTTTTTTTTTAATAGGTGTACTTTCACCAATTTGCTGATAATTCATTGAAAGTAGATGATCGGTACAATTGCTGCCAATGCATTTTTTAAAGCTGTATTGTCATGAGTCAAATTTGATCATGTTAGGTTCTTGCATAGGTCCTATAGCATTGATAAGTTTCCACCCTCTTTCCTACATACACACATCTCTCCTGCATACACACAACTCTACTACTATCACACACAACTCTCCTCCATACACAAACACAGTTCTAACACATATAGCTTTTCTACAGCTTTGAAGTATGCACTCACACCTCTGTTACATACACGCACTGTTTTGCTACATAATTATACACAGCTTTCTTACATACACCAACAGCTCTCTTATATACTCATGCAGCTCCACACACACAAACACATATATATATATATATATATATATATGTACACTCATCCATCGTATACATTACCACATCTTGAAATTCCTTCCAGGAATGTGACTGATCACATGACCTGAAAGGTTCAATGGCTAATCAACAACTTTGTTTGATTGGGACCCTATCCATGCCACCTCACATATCAGGAGTGTCGTTCTTCTTTTCATAAAGAGGTCCAAGGGCTAGTCTTGCAGAAGTTTTTTCAGCTACACAGGATGCGCAACATCCATGCAAGTCCTGGTGTCTTTCTCTCCTGCACTGCACCGATCAGATAGATCAGTGTGGGGCAGGAGAAAGGAGAACAGTTCTTTCAGTGATCAGGAAGGATGCTGTCAGCGTTTTCCTCCATCAGAATAAGCTGCCTCTAGACTGTCAGAAACACACACATTTTAGCATCATTTTGATTGTCTAAAATATACTGCAGCTAAAAATTACATTTGGTTTACAATGCATTTTGCCAGGTATGTTGTCACTTGTCAAAGTTAAGAATTTTACCATGCTGGGTTTTTTTTATGGCACATTTAGCACTGATAAGTTGTCACACTCTTGCTTAATGTGTTAACATTCTGTCTGTAAACTGTATATGCATAGCTACCTTTTTGAAGCAATATTGAGATTTACTTAAGAACGTGGGGCCCAATAAATACCATCAATGGTGCCCAGTCCAAGAGATGGTGGATCCTATAGGTAAACACCACCTCATCATGCACTAAAACTTACTAAAAAAAAAAAAGATGTGAAGTTCACACATATAGAAGATGGACATTTTGTGAATACATATTACACGTATTGTAAAATAGATAGAGCTCATATGTAGAGTTTGTTTGATAAACTTTCCTACTACTTTGTCTAAATTAGAAGCAAATTGGTTGAACATTACTTCTACCTAAAATGGCAGAAAACGCACCTATCTTGGTGATGGACAGGACAGCTAGAGGGGATATGGAGGAGGCTGTTATTTTTTTTTTAATAGGTGTACTTTCACCAATTTGCTGATAATTCATTGAAAGTAGATGATCGGTACAATTGCTGCCAATGCATTTTTTAAAGCTGTATTGTCATGAGTCAAATTTGATCATGTTAGGTTCTTGCATAGGTCCTATAGCATTGATAAGTTTCCACCCTCTTTCCTACATACACACATCTCTCCTGCATACACACAACTCTACTACTATCACACACGCAATTTTCCGAAATACACACACAACTCTCCTCCATACACAAACACAGTTCTAACACATATAGCTTTTCTACAGCTTTGAAGTATGCACTCACACCTCTGTTACATACACGCACTGTTTTGCTACATACTTGTACACAGCTTTCTTACATACACCAACAGCTCTCTTATATACTCATGCAGCTCCACACACACAAACACTTATATATATATATATATATATATATATATATATATGTACACTCATCCATCGTATACATTACCACATCTTGAAATTCCTTCCAGGAATGTGACTGATCACATGACCTGAAAGGTTCAATGGTTAATCAACAACTTTGTTTGATTGGGACCCTATCCATGCCACCTCACATATCAGGAGTGTCGTTCTTCTTTTCATAAAGAGGTCCAAGGGCTAGTCTTGCAGAAGTTTTTTCAGCTACACAGGATGCGCAACATCCGTGCAAGTCCTGGTGACTTTCTCCCCTGCACTGCACCGATCAGATAGATCAGTGTGGGGCAGGAGAAAGGAGAACAGTTCTTTCAGTGATCATGAAGGATGCTGTCAGTGTTTTCCTCCATCAGAATAAGCAGCCTCTAGACTGTAAGAAACACACACATTTTAACATCATTTTAATTGTCTAAAATTTACTGCAGCTAAAAATTACATTTGGTTTACAATGCATTTTGCCAGATATGTTGTCACTTGTCAAAGCTAAGAATTTTACATGCTGGGTTTTTTTATGGCACATTTAGCACTGATAAGTTGTCACACTCTTGCTTAATATGTTAACATTCTGTCTGTAAACTGTATATGCATAGCTACCTTTTTGAAGCAATATTGAGATTTACTTAAGAACGTGGGGCCCAATAAATACCATCAATGGTGCCCAGTCCAAGAGATGGTGGATCCTATAGGTAAACACCACCTCATCATGCACTAAAACTTACTAAAAAAAAAAAAGATGTGAAGTTCACACATATAGAAAATGGACATTTTGTGAATACATATTACACGTATTGTAAAATAGATAGAGCTCATATGTAGAGTTTGTTTGATAAACTTTCCTACTACTTTGTCTAAATTAGAAGCAAATTGGTTGAACATTACTTCTACCTAAAATGGCAGAAAACGCACCTATCTTGGTGATGGATAGGACAGCTAGAGGGGATATGGAGGAGGCTGTTATTTTTTTTTTAATAGGTGTACTTTCACCAATTTGCTGATAATTCATTGAAAGTAGATGATCGGTACAATTGCTGCCAATGCATTTTTTAAAGCTGTATTGTCATGAGTCAAATTTGATCATGTTAGGTTCTTGCATAGGTCCTATAGCATTGATAAGTTTCCACCCTCTTTCCTACATACACACATCTCTCCTGCATACACACAACTCTACTACTATCACACACGCAATTTTCCGAAATACACACACAACTCTCCTCCATACACAAACACAGTTCTAACACATATAGCTTTTCTACAGCTTTGAAGTATGCACTCACACCTCTGTTACATACACGCACTGTTTTGCTACATACTTATACACAGCTTTCTTACATACACCAACAGCTCTCTTATATACTCATGCAGCTCCACACACACAAACACATATATATATATATATATATGTACACTCATCCATCGTATACATTACCACATCTTGAAATTCCTTCCAGGAATGTGACTGATCACATGACCTGAAAGGTTCAATGGCTAATCAACAACTTTGTTTGATTGGGACCCTATCCATGCCACCTCACATATCAGGAGTGTCGTTCTTCTTTTCATAAAGAGGTCCAAGGGCTAGTCTTGCAGAAGTTTTTTCAGCTACACAGGATGCGCAACATCCATGCAAGTCCTGGTGTCTTTCTCTCCTGCACTGCACCGATCAGATAGATCAGTGTGGGGCAGGAGAAAGGAGAACAGTTCTTTCAGTGATCAGGAAGGATGCTGTCAGCGTTTTCCTCCATCAGAATAAGCTGCCTCTAGACTGGCAGAAACACACACATTTTAGCATCATTTTGATTGTCTAAAATATACTGCAGCTAAAAATTACATTTGGTTTACAATGCATTTTGCCAGGTATGTTGTCACTTGTCAAAGTTAAGAATTTTACCATGCTGGGTTTTTTTTATGGCACATTTAGCACTGATAAGTTGTCACACTCTTGCTTAATGTGTTAACATTCTGTCTGTAAACTGTATATGCAAAACTACATTTTTGAAGCAATATTGAGATTTACTTAAGAATGTGAGGCCCAATAAATACCATCAATGGTGCCCAGTCCAAGAGATGGTGGATCCTATAGGTAAACACCACCTCATCATGCACTAAAACTTACTAAAAAAAAAGATTTGAAGTTCACACATATAGAAAATGGACATTTTGTGAATACACATTACATGTAATGTAAAATAGATAGAGCTCATATGTAGAGTTTGTTTGATAAACCTTCCTGCTACTTTGTCTAAATTAGAAGCAAATTGGTTGAACATTACTTCTACCTAAAATGGCAGAAAATGCACCTATCTTGGTGATGGACAGGACAGCTAGAGGGGATATGGAGGAGGCTGTTATTTTTTTTTTAATAGGTGTACTTCACCAATTTGCTGATAATTCATTGAAAGTAGATGATCGGTACAATTGATGCCAATGCATTTTTTAAAGCTGTATTGTCATGAGTCAAATTTGATCATGTTAGGTTCTTGCATAGGTCCTATAGCATTGATAAGTTTCCACCCTCTTTCCTACATACACACATCTCTCCTGCATACACATACATCTCTCCTGCATACACACAACTCTACTACTATCACACACGCAGTTTTCCTAAATACACACACAACTCTCCTCCATACACAAACACAGTTCTGAAACATATAGCTTTTATACAGCTTTGAAGTATGCACTCACACATCTGTTACATACACTCACTGTTATGCTTCATACTTGTACACAGCTTTCTTACATACACCAACAGCTCTCTTATATACTCATGCAGCTCCACACGCACACAAACACTTATATATATATATATATATATCCTACTAATATTATAAATGCGAAAGTTTGTCAGTATTTATGTTTGTTACTCTTTCACGAAAAAACTACTGGACGGATTTGCATGAAACTTTACAGTAATATAGATTATACATCGGAATAACATATAGGCTACAATTTGTAATGATTTTATGTAATTTTGGTCGTAATATAACGATACATGTCAATTAAGTCGGAAAAAAATCTGGCCTCTGAGAGCTCTCTTATATACACACATACACAGGTGATATTTAAATGGCTGATTTACAGCAGTCAGAAGAGATTGATAATACAATAATTTGCCCATAGTGGATCATTGTATAGTGAGGTCACAGTTGCCGCCTGTCCACAGTCAGAATACAGGGGTTATCATATACCGTGGCCAGGTTCAAGTGTGGCACAGGGGGTTCACACACGACCCCCAGGGACTGACATTTCCTAGCTGTCAGTCATGAGCTCACCCTGATACATTACACTCTGGAAACAGCTGAAGGGAGAAGGATAATTTATGACATTTTCTCAGACTTAAAAAAAAATAAAAAAACACAGAAAACAGCCCATGTCAGGAACAGGTTACTAGGGAACTACACGTCCCAGCACGGCCTGCCCGCGCCCACAGCCCGGGGGGAGTGTGAGGCTTCCTCCTGCAGGTTGCCCGGGGGCACCGGGCCGTCATTGTCCTCACACAGGGGGTCCCCGCCGCCATTGTCCCTCCACATAACACCGTATAATAAAACATGCGCTCACCTGCGCCAGCTGCTGCAGCCGGGAAAGTTCCGAGCGCCTCACCTGGGCGGAGGGGAAGTGACTCACACACGGGGAGGGGCAGTAACCTGAGCGCGGCTCCATGGAGGATGCACACACTGCAGCCTGACAGCACCGGCAGCAGCGCTACACAAATGGTGTCCTCCCCTCCTGTGTGCAGCACAGCCCTGTGTGTGTGCAGTGCAGCATGTCACCCACACCACCAGCAGGCTGCTCTCAGCTCCCACAGAGCACTGGGAATGGTTGCTATGGGTAACCGCGCCACAGCTGCTCCTCATAGACCAGTCATATACAACTGATATCGTCTGTACAGCGATCGTAATATAACTAATTAGATTGTTTTAGTATTTTGTTTGAACTTTACTAAGTACCTATTTTGTAATTAGTACTTATAAAAATGCCGCGAAAGCGTAAGTCTAACATTTCGCAAAGCTCTAATAAAGCCCGAGCTATGAAAATAATTAGACGTGATGAGACGTCTCAACAAGCCGAGCAACGAAGGCTTGAGCAGGCGGTGCGTTGTGCGGCACATAGAGCTGCAGAGACTCCAGAACAATCCCAAGCCCGACGTGAACGGAATGCGGAGTTTTTGGCATCTCAACGGGCTGCTGAAACTCAAGAACAGTCCCAAGCCCGACGTGAACAGCATGCGGAGTATCTGGCGTCTCAACGGGCTGCTGAAACTCCAGAACAGTCCCAAGCTCGACGTCAACAGCAAGCGACTTACATGGCGTCCCAAAGAGCCACTGAAACTTATGAAATGGCCGAATCACGCAGACGCACTGTTGCTGAAAGGGCAGCACAGCGACGTCAAACATTTACAAGAAATACATGGATATTGTTTAATAAAGCAGCATTTGAGTATGACGAGACTCTTGATTATGAAACTCACAAACTTATAAAAATAGAAGCAATGACCATAGATTGCAAATATTGCGGAGCTCTTAAGTGGAAAGAGGAAGCAGCAGGTATGTGTTGTTTGGGCGGGAAAGTAGCTCTTCCTTATACAGACGAGCCAGTTCAACCTTTAAAAGAGCTTTTCTCTAATGAAACTGATGAATCTCGCCTTTTTCTAAATAATATAAGAAAATACAACATGTGCTTTCATATGACGTCTTTTGGAGCAGATCAAATTGTCTTAATGCCAGGGTTTTGCCCGACCTTTACAATACAAGGACAAGTATACCACCGTATCGGTTCTTTAATTCCTACGTCCATTTCGCAACCACAATTTTTACAAGTTTATTTCATAGGTGACGAAGAAGAACAAATCAACAGGCGTACTGAGTGCGTGCAAAGCGTAGATAGAAACATAGTTAAAAAATTACAACGAGTACTTCACGACCACAACATTTTGTGCATGAATTTAAAACGGATAGAGACAGAATGATCAATGACGATCATTTCAAAGTAGTGATTCACCCAGACCGTGTACCACGTGGTCAACATGAGAGATGATTCAATGCCCCTACTACAAATGAAATAGCTGCTGTAATAGTTAGTAGCGAACAAACTATGTCTCGGGACATCGTTGTGCAGCCGCGCGATGGCATGCTCACTAGGGTTCCCAATACACATAGATTCTATGACGCTCTCGAGTACCCAATAATTTTTTGGAAAGGACAAGAGGGGTACAGCATTGATATTCCTCAGATAAATCCAATTACCAAACAAGCAATGCCAAGCAAAAAGGTGTCCTGCAAAGATTTTTATGCCTTTCACTTGAAGGTCCGTCGCAGCGATTTTAATTTGATGCTTAAGTGTAGGCTCCTACTTCATCAGTTTCTGGTCGACATGTATGTAAAGATGGAAAGTGAGCGCTTAAGGTTCATCTCTTTAAATGAAAAAAAACTGCGCGCAGAAAATTATATTCACTTGCAAGATGCAATAAGAAATGATGCGGATTTGGATCCAAATAACTTAGGTCAGATGGTGATTCTCCCGTCATCATTTGTAAATAGCCCGAGATACCTACACGAATACACACGAGATGCGTTCACATACGTACGTAATTATGGGAGGCCTGATTTATTTAATACAATGACTTGCAACCCCGCTTGGCCAGAAATCACCAAAGAGCTTATGGCTGGTCAAAATTCAACAGACAGACATGACTTAACAGCTCGAGTATTTAGAATAAAAGTACAGAGGTTGGTAGCTCTACTTACAAAAGTTTACATATTTGGTGATATGCAATGCTTCATGTACTCGATCGAGTGGCAAAAGCGAGGTTTGCCTCATGTGCACTTACTGCTGTGGTTAAAGGAAAAATTGCATCCGAACCAAATTGACGAAATCATATGTGCTGAGATACCAAACCCAGAAACCGATCAAAAGCTCTATGATACAGTGACAAAGAATATGATTCACGGGCCATGTGGTACATTCAATTCTTCATCGCCATGCATGAAGGAAGGAAAATGTACCAAAAAATATCCGAGGAAGCTTTTAAAAGATACTCAAACCAATGACAGGCGCAGAGCACCAGAGAATGGTGGACGCAAGACGATTATAAAAACCCGTAGAGGAACACAGGAAATATTGGTGGACAATAGCTGGGTGGTCCCATATTCTCCACTCTTGTCAAAAAATTTTAATTCTCATTTAAATGTAGAGTTCTGTAATACGGTACAGGCGATAAAATATATTTGTAAATATGTTAATAAGGGTAGCGACCAGGCTATTTTTAACATCCGCCAGCAAGGGAATGTTAACATTGACCCAAGAGATGAGGTGCAGACCTTTAGAACCGGCCGATATGTTAGTAGTAACGAAGCAGCGTGGCGGATCTTAGGTCTGCCTCTGCACGAGAAACACCCAACCGTCACTCATCTCGCGATTCATTTACCCAATGGCGAGAGGGTTTACTTTACGGAAAATAATTTTAGAGAGAGATTAGAAGCACCACCTAAAACTACACTAACTGCATTTTTCCTGTTGTGCCAAAGTGATACGTTTGCAAAAACATTACTTTACATTGACGTGCCTCGCTACTATACTTGGAATGTGGCACGGAAGCAATGGAAACGTCGTTTACAAGGAACACCTGTCGATGGCTGGCCAGGTGTGAAGGCAGGAGACGCTCTAGGTCGCATTTACACGGTGCACGTTAGCAATTTTGAATGTTATTGCTTGCGTATGCTGCTGAATGTAATAAGGGGTCCAACCAACTTCTCGGATTTAAAAACATTTGAAGGTCAAGAACTTGCAACTTTTCGGCAGGTGTGTGAGAAGATGGGGTTGTTGGAAGATGATAACCACTGGGATATCACCTTAGAAGAGGCCGTGCTATGTCACTCCCCGGCGCAAATAAGAGAGCTGTTTGCCATATTGATATGCACTTGCGGTTTATCCAATCCTCTACAACTCTGGCACAAGTATAAAACTGCGTTATCAGAGGATATCATGCACAGATTTGAAAGAATGGATCACGTTAACGATGATCTCTGTTTCAATGAGGCGTTGGGGCTTATCGAGGACAAAATATTAATAATTTCTGGAAAGAAATTGTCCGATTTTGGTCTACCCTCACCGCGGCGTAGAGGAGAGCTGTCGAACGAGTTGATAAAAGAGCTAAGCTATGATACCAACCAGTTAGACGCTCACGTTTGCGAAACTGAGCCACGTTTGCTACCTGATCAAAGAGAGATTTATCACAAAATAGTAGGACGAGTTGAGAATGGTGGACTTTTTTTCCTTGATGCCCCGGGTGGTACAGGAAAAACTTTCTTGCTTAATTTACTTTTAGCAAAAATTCATAGCAGTCATAACGTTGCATTAGCTGTGGCTTCCTCTGGAATTGCTGCAACATTGCTAAGTGGTGGACGGACGGCACATTCAGTCTTTAAATTACCTCTTAATCTGGTGAACGAAGAAACCCCATCGTGTAATATCAGCAAGAGCAGCGCCCGTGGCCTCCTGTTGCAACAGTGCAAACTAATCGTGTGGGACGAGTGCACAATGTCACGCAAACGCGCCATCGAAGCTCTTGATCGTTGTCTACAAGACTTACACAGTAAACAAACAATAATGGGTGGTGTGGTTGTTTTATTGGCTGGGGACTTTAGGCAAACTTTGCCTGTCATCAAGCGAGGCACTGCAGCAGACGAAATTAACGCATGTCTGAAATCCTCATATTTATGGACCAAAGTTGAAAAGCTGCACCTCACCACCAACATGCTTGTCCAGCTATTCAGTGATCTAGAGTCGGGCGCGTACGCTGAGAAACTGCTCGAGATCGGTGAAGGTCGAATCGAAACTGACGAAGAAGGTATGGTTCTATTCACTAACCAATTTTGTCATGTTGTGGATTCGGAAGACGCACTTATTGCTCAAGTTTTTCCAAATTTGCAACAAAACATCCACGATGAAAATTGGCTATGTGAAAGAACTATACTAGCACCAAGAAATGAAACAGTTGCGAAAATCAATAAAATTATCTAGGACCAAGTAACCAGCGATGCAACAACCTACAACTCCATCGACACAGTCATGTCATCTGAAGACTGTACGAGCTACCCCGTGGAGTTTCTTAACTGTTTGGAGCTATCCGGGGTCCCATCTCATAAGCTCGAATTAAAGGTCGGTATACCCGTTTTGTTAATGCGCAACTTGGACGCCCCGAGATTATGTAATGGCACTAGATTGCGAGTCACTGAACTAGGCAGGCACATTGTAAAGGCCACAATTTTAACTGGAGAAGCTAAGGGTGAAAATATTCTTATACCACGCATCCCAATAATACCCAATAACTTACCCTTTAATTTCAAACGTTTGCAGTTCCCACTTAAAGTTGCATTTTCAATGACCATCAATAAATCGCAAGGGCAAACTTTGAAGGTAGCGGGGATACATTTAGGCACGCCCTGTTTTTCCCACGGTCAGCTATACGTAGCTTGCTCACGTGTTTCTAAATCGCAAAATCTACATATTTTCGCTGAACGAAAGAAATCAAATAACATAGTTTACAGGAGTATATTGCAGTAAAAACACATAGATAAATTACCTGCAGATGTCCACTATTCCAATTACATACTAATTCTTTACTAACACGAACAATATTAAACGCAAGTAACTTCAGTCCGTCCTGTTTATTAATCAGTGTTTAGTAATCCGTTTGTGATGAAATTTGATATGGATAATTTCAAGCCTGGGGAAGGACATAGGGCTACTTTTTATAAACACACCATACAGGCGAAGATTATATAAAACTGTAAACCTGATTGACTGACACACCTAGCGGTCAACGCACAGCCGAAACCACTGAACTTATAGCATCTTGAAATTTGCAGATAGGTTCTATTATAGCTTAAATGAGCACTAAGAAAGGAATTTTGATAATTCCACCCTCAAGAGTTTCCCTCTTCATATTATAGGGGTTCAAAGATTGTATGGAATCCGTCAGTTTTGAAGTTAGACATCTGAAATTTTGGATGTACGAGTAACTAAATATGATTATTTTTTTTTACTATTAAGATTATTTTTTTTTACTATTAAAATGATCTGTCGCGAAACTTAATGTGGCAGACCAAATTCCACGCGAGCGAAGCCGCGGGTAAAAGCTAGTAGCATATAAAGATGTCAGAAGAACAGATTTCTAAAGCACACAACCGCAGGCAACAGTTAGCTGCCATTAATGCAAAAATGGATGAGCTGGGGGAGAAAGAAGCTGAAGACATCATGGGGACATGCCTCCAGGAGCTAACACAGTTTCTTACCAGGTTGAAGTTGGAGGATGGAGGGGCGGCACCAATTACCAAAAGCGTGAATCTCTGTCTGCAGACTGAACTACGGGAATTGAAAGAACAACTCAAAACCCTAACAACAGCCCTGCAGAAATCGACCAAAATCTCTTAACGGGTGACAGACTCAGACAGAACCTTTAACCTGCTCGGGTTAGATAAATCAGGAAGACAGTCCTCTCTAACACCACAAATCACCATAAGGAAAGAATTCAAGATCCTGGGACAGATTGGAGAGTGTGAACAGAAAGAGAAACTGTCTTATATGAACTTGTTTCACCAGATTGATGCAGGCTTACAGAAAGGCTACCAGCCAGATGAAATCGTTGAGGGGGTGGTGAAGTGATCAGCCCAGGAATGAACCTCTATAGTATGCTAGAAATGAAGAGTCAATTGACCTTGCAACAGCTGAAGATGATTTTAAATGGGCACTATAAAGAAGAGTGTACTTCAGAATTGTTCCACCGACTCATTAATCTCTCACAGAAAAATAATGAATCACCCCAAAGTTTCTTGTTCAGAGAAATTGAACTGAAGAATAGACTGTTGTTTGCATCCAGAGATGTAGAAGCGGACGAGAGGTTTGATGCTGGACTAGTCCAGAAGAAGTTCTTGAGATCATTGGGAACAGGGTTAATCAGCAAAGACATCAAGTCGCAGCTGAAACAGTACCTAGAAGATCCTGGCATTCTGGACGAAATCCTAATTGAACAAATGAATGAGGCAGCTAGATTGGAGTCAGAGAGCGAACAAAAGATAAAGAATGGCTCTGCTCCTAAATCAAAAAATATCACAGTAAAAGATAATTCCTTACCAACACCAGGTCAGATTACATGGAGGGGATGGCTGTGTAGCATTATACATGCACACGCACACCGATGGAGTTTGCATATTTTTAATGTTTAATGTTAGGACTCGCAAGTATGGGGACCCTTGATGCTGGGTTGCGAGCTTGCGTATTTTGGCCAAAATATTGACCCTTACCTCATGTGGTGTATTGATCTTATATACTATTTTTCATCTTTTTTACACATTTTTATGCAGGATGCAGCCAGGCCTCTTTAGTGTTGGCTGGGTAAATTGGGGCGTCTGTCCTGTGGGGGTGCACGTATATAGTGCTCGGCAGCCCCCCTGATCTAATAGTATAGGCATCATCAATAGGCTGCAAGCCAGACACTGTGCATCACACATATCTGTGTGATTGGTGCCCTATGCAAACTCCATCGGTGTGCATGTATAATACTACGCAGTCACCCCCTCCATGAATTGGTAGGTTAGTGAGTGGCTGTCTGCATCAGTATTTTGCACATGTGCTGCCCCTGCCTTTATCATGGAGGCTTGCTGCATCCTGCGATGCCTTGGTAATCTGACCTGGTGTTGATAAGGCATTATCTTTTACTGTGATGTTTTTTGAAATTAGCTCCTAAATCACCAAAATGAGTCAGCTGAGGTTGGAGACCCCCAGTGGCCAGTCTGAAGATAATCATGGAGACCCTCCAGTGCCACCTCCGAGAGGGAACCTTAAAGCACCAACAAAAGAGAGGACCGCCAGCGCTGACTGGGAAGAAGTAATAGGAGAACTGCGAGCTGAGTTGATTGAGATGAAAAAGTTGATTAATTCCAGAACAGAACCTGCATCCCTCAGACCCAGGAGTGGGTTCCAAAACAGAAGATACCCGGCTTGTGAAGCGTGCCGTTCATCAAATCAGAGTACGGTATGTGTACACTGTCTAAGATGTGGTGAGGAAGGACATTATGCCAAGAAATGCCAATGGTCATGGTCTTTTGGGTTAAAAGACAGGAGGTTGCCAGTGCGGGGCGACTGGTATCCACGACACGGAGGAGGTCCCAGAAGCAAATCCAAATCTCACCAAACCCCAGAACGGTGTATGAGGTAAAACGGCTGCGTCATTACTATCCCCAAATGTGTTCCCGTCTACAACAGCTGCAAGAGAGACAGGGGCATCAGTTACTTAATGCCCAGTGCGGAGGTCAAATGATGTACTCCTGGGAGGAGGATTCCTCGGTCAGTAAAGATAGCATCATCAGCCTAATCGGCGAAAGATGCTTTATATAGTGCCAGCTAGATGGACTCCTGAAAACAGCACTGTGGGACACAGGAGCCCAAGCGAGCCTTTTAAATGAAGAATGGAGAAGGCTCTACCTGCCACATAAGTGCCTTCAAACTCTTAGAACCAGTGGAACTCCACGGCAAAGCAGTCAACCAGACCGAAGTCCCTTTCATAGGCTGGGTGGAAGTGACTTTCCAACTGAGGGCCACGAAGAACAGCAACACCATTGAGCTTTTGGTACCTTTTCTCGTGACCAGTAATCAGAACGTGGAAGAGAATCCTATCTTGGGTTATAATGTAATCAGTGAGGTCATCATGAAACACAAGTCAGGGACGCTGGTGGTGGATGCAATTGCTACATTGCTTGCCATACCCAATTCGTGGTGGAAAATGTGATTCATAGAGTAAAGAAAGCACAGAATACAATGGACCTAAAAGAAGTCAAGGTAGGCTGGCGCCCAAACATCATTCCTGCAAACCAAATGGTGGGGGTGAGGTGTGGAGTCCAGGTAGAACTGGTAAGAAAAGTTCAGAAAAGACTGTTCATGCCAAAAGACTCATCAGAACTTCCGGAATGCCTAGTTCAAGGTGAGACTGTGCTTACGATTCCTACTGGTGGGTTTACTCGAGTGACAATACTGGTGATGAATACTACGAAACAAGAAATTAGACTGGATCCAAAGACTGTGTTAGGTCACATTGAAACCGTTAAAACTGTATATTCAGCCAGTGTGAGACCCGCCCACGGGTCTACCATGAATTCAGTCTCCCCACCAAGGAACAGGAGTTGACCAGGGGAGGAAATTGCGCGACCCACCTCGGGGTCCTGGGATCCCCCAGTACCCCTAGAACACTTGTGTGCTGAAGAAATAGCGGTAGCAAAACAGATGCTGAGAGAAGAGTGTCATGCATTCTCCAAAGATGACTCTGATATAGGAGGTATCCCGTTGGTGCAGTTGGAAATCAATTTGAAAGACATGACCCCAGTAACCAGAAGTTACATGTCTGTGCCAAAACCATTACACCGTGAAGTGAAAGAGTATTTACAAGATCTAATCAACAGAGGTTGGATCCAAAAGTCAAAGCCGTCTTATTCCTCTCCTATTCTTTGTGTTAGGAAGAAGGACGGTACGTTGAGACTCTGCTGTGATTACCGGGAACTAAACCGAAAGTCAGTACCTGATCAGCACCCGATACCACAGATTCAAGATATGCTGGATAACCTATCAGGAAGTGCCTGGTTCTCTGTCCTCGATCAGGGTAAAGCATACCATCAAAGGTTTGTTGAAGAGTCCAGTAGACCTTTGACAGCATTCATCACACCGTGCGGGATATACGAGTGGATCTGCATACTGTTTGGGCTCAGTTCAGCTCCAGAAAAATTCCAGAGGAGCATGGAGACATATTTAAAAGGACTGAGGGATAATATCTTCCAGCTGTACTTGGATGACAATGTGGTACACAGAAAAACTTTCCGGGAGCATGTTGAACATGTGAGGACCGTATTACAACGGTATCAAGTCAACAACATGGAGTTAAGTTGACCCCCAAAGAAGTGTGAACTGTTCAAAAGGCAAGTCTGATTTCTAGGGAAAATTGTGTCCGGAGAAGGATATACCATAGACCCAGCAGAAATCGCTCTGGTACTGGCCTTAAAAGACAAGCGGCCCTCTACTGTCGGGGAGTTGAGGTAGATATTATTATTCCTCTCCTACTATCGTACTTACGTTCGGAACTTCTCCAGGATTGCCACCCCACTATACCTCCTCTTGGGGGGGGGGTGGTGACAGAGTCAACAACACACACTGAGAAAAAGAAGAATGCGGGTAGAACTGGGCTTAAAAGAAGCAACGCCGTTTCATCCCAAAAGCCATTCTCTGGACAGTAGACCACCAGGAGGTATTGGAAGAACTAGTAGACTACCTGGTAAAACCACACATCTTGGGATATCCTGATTTCAACTTACCGTTTGTTCTTCATTGTGACGTTTCTCAAGTTGGACTGGGAGCTGCCCTGTATCAGCATCAAGATAGAAAACTGAGAGTCAACGGTTACGGTTCTAGAACGTTGACAGACGCCGAGAAGAATTACCATCTACATTCCGGAAAATTGAAGTTCCTGGAGTTGAAATGGACTATCTGTGAACCATTTAGAGATTATCTCTACTACAGCAAAGAGTTTGAGGTATACACTGACAACAACCCTTTGACCTATGTCCTCACTACAGCCAAACTGAATGCAACGGGTCAGAGATGAGTCGCTGAACTAGCTGACTTCAATTTCAGCATCAAGTACAGGCCAGGAAAATGCAAGGCTGATGCTGACAGATTGTCGAAAATGCCAATAGAGCCTGATTAGTTCATGTAAGAAAGCTCAGAGGAAGTCAGTTTGGAAGCAATTGAGAGCACTACCCAAGCAGTACAAGCTTATCAAGAGGAAGACACACCATTGTGGTGTCCGTTGACGGTGGAAACCACCATAAAAGCGAGAGAACAAGATTACCCCCTGTCTACTCAACGACTACCAAAAGGAAAAATCCATAGAGCACAATGGGAAGATCAGATAAATGGTAAAATACTACTTTATGTGGACCAAAATCAGTTTCCAAGTAAATGGGAGAAAGATAATGAGTCACCAGCAGTATCTGTTTTAGTTAAAGAATGGATGAAGCTCTACCTCAGTGAAGACTGTATCCTGTATCGTAAAGGAGGTCAAAACCGGCAGTTGGTACTACCCAGAGTATTTCGTAGATTGGTCTTCAAAGAACTCCATGAAAACATGGGACACCTGGGAGTGGAAAGGACAACAAACTTGATCCGTGAACGTTTCTTCTGGCCGTACATGCAGAGAGATATTGAGAGATACGTGACCAGGGAGTGTGGGGGTCTGAAAGATAAATGTCCCAACACATCAACCCGGGCACCTATGGGCAACATCCAAACTACGTATCCGTTTGAGATGGTCTCAATAGACTTTCTACATCTCGAGACGTGCAAGGGTGGTGACGAATACATCTTGGTGGTGATGGACCATTTTACTTGATTTGCTCAAGCATATGCCACCACCAATAAAGAGGGTCGCACAGCAGCAGAGAAGATCTTCAATGATTTTGCTTTGAGGTTTGGGTTCCCTACGAGGTTACACCATGACCAAGGAAGAGAATTTGAGAACAAGATCTTTGCCAAGATAGGAAAGTACTGTAGGATTCAGAGATCCCACATAATGCCCTATCACCCAGAGGGTAATGGACAAGTGAAACGATTTAGTCGGACATTATTGTCGATGTTGCACACTTTAACAGCTGACGAGAAGAAAGACTGGAAGAGTTCTCTGTCAAAAGTGGTACATGCCTATAACTGTACGAAGAGCGATGCAATGGGTTACTCACCCTTCTTTCTATTGTACGGTCAATCGCCAAGACTGTCAATCGACATCATGTTCGATACTCCAGTGTCAGAGACTTACAGAACATATCCGGAGTATGTTCGGAAATGGAAGGAACGGATGGCAGAGGCATACAACATAGCGTCCAAAGTGGTTACGCAAGGACAGAGCAAGAGCAAGGAGTACTATGACTGAAAATGTTATGGAGCAGAATTGGCACTGGGAAGCCGTGTGCTAGTCAAGAACAAAAGGCGGTCCGGGAAAACTTTGTTTGTACTGGGAAGACAAGGTGTATGTGGTCGTAAGGAGGAAAGCCGATGACAGTACAGTGTATGAAATCCGATTGGAAACCAGAATAGTCCATCGGAATTTACTACTACCCTGTGATTATCTCCCACCACAACAAGACTTTCCAGAAGTAGAACAACATCGTCCGAGATCGACTAAGGGACCACCACAGACTGAAGCTCCGAAGATGGATAGTGATCTTGAAAGTTCACATGAAGAAGAACACACCGTTGTATTTCTCGGACCGGCAAGGAGAGGGATGTACCATCCTCAGGAGAGTGAAGTAAGTCCCCAGGCTCCAGAGTTTGTACCAAGGAGTACAGATATAGTCCAATTCAGATTTGATGATCGAACACCGTTCACTGAAGAGACCGATCGACACTTAGGAGTAGCAGAATTACCAGACCAGGTGGAAACGAACGATTCAAGAGAAGTACAGTAACTTACAGAGGCACTTCCAAGATCATCTGAGGAAGTTCGAGAAATGAGTGTGGCAGAAGAAACTCCTGCAACGGAGGAACCCGTTGTATCTGAGGAACAACCTACCAGGAGGATGTCGACTCGAGAAGTGAGGAGGCCTGTGATGCTGACATATGAGACACTCGGTGAACCGAGTCAAGTGCCAAGGACTGTCGATTGGAAACAGGTATTTCTGCCTACGGACCAGGTAAGCTCACTTGAGTGGTATTCACCACCGAGAGACAGTATGGACAATGTTACCTGGTGGAAAGACTTGTTTTGGCCTAGTGAGAGAGAGAGCTGGTTGAAGACGTACGAAAACCTCCAGCGGAAGAGATGCTGATTATTTTAATTGTGTATTTCTTTCAGGAGATCTACAAGCAAAAGGTCGTAAGAATAGGTTGTTATTGATGTTTGTAAATTTTATGCCAATATGACAATGCCAATTTGTATATAAAGTTATTCAACTTTTACCACTGTCTCAGAATTGGTCAGCTTGACCAATTAAAACGAATATCGAGAACAACATTAAAAAAGAAGGGAAAGTGTGACATGCAGAAGTAGTGCTGTTGCTTCAAAAGCATCCAGCAACTATAAGAGTTAACACAGTCACAAGAGACAGGGAGTGGTTAGCAGAGCCCCAGGGGGATTGTGGGGAACTTGTTTACTATTCTGGCTGCAGCCAAAGGGAGAAGTGGTGTGTGATCTGTATCTCACAGAAGTGCAGGAAAGAGAACAGGATTCAAGTCCAGGGTGAAACTCAACACGGGTCAGATACCCTGCACTGTTAGTTCAGGAAATCTATCATCGGGCAGGAAGATAAGGACTGGAAGGAATTGTGTCACAGAGATCATCTTCCTCATCAAACCCTCCCCCCTCCATCTCCATGCAGAATAAAGAATGCTGTGTACTAGTGAGACCTTGTGAAGGAAAAGCCTGCTGTTTACGTATAGAAGTGTGCTGCCAAGAGATCTAATTTGTGCTGAATTATGCTACTGAAGAGACTGAGGTTCCTGTGCCTGCTTTATGAGACTGTGCTGTAATGAAGATTGTTGCTGTAATATCCCTGAACTGCACTGGCCATGCTTCAGATTAAATTCCACTGTTAAACTGTTGAAAAAGACTCTTGTCAGATGTGTCT
Source organism: Phyllobates terribilis (assembly GCF_046119375.1). Lineage (NCBI taxonomy): Eukaryota > Metazoa > Chordata > Amphibia > Anura > Dendrobatidae > Phyllobates > Phyllobates terribilis. Next base: position 199,165 of record NW_027363957.1, on the reverse strand, counting down.
GGTCAGCAACTGAATCTTTCATGTGCCTGAGAGAAGCTGCAGCCTATGGTTGCCCTGAGTAACGGTTCCCCCAAGATTCCAATTAATTTATGAAACCTGTCTCGCCCTATTTGAACCTAGTGGCGTGCGTGTAACAAAAGCCTAGTTTTGTTGGTTGGCTCTGTCAGGAACTGTAGTAAGGGCACTAGCAGCAGCTATCTCAGTCATAGCAAATTTAAAGATGTGAATAATGTGTGGGAGCATTGAGCTCAGGACATTTTTCATACTGACTCCGGGATAGTGATGATTTTGTAAAGGTGTCAGTTGTGTCAGCCAGACCTGGAGATTATCTGTGAATGAATGCATGGTCAGCAAGGCTACAGCATGTTAGAGAGGTGGTAGCTAGAGAGAGCCCCCTTAGGCTGCGTGCCCACGATGCCCACAATGTTTTTTAAGCACTTCCATAGCAGCAATTCCGCCACGGAAATGCTTAAAAAACGCTTGGTAGAAGGTCTGCAATGTTCCCCAATGATAATCCGCATTTGCTGAGCACATGCTGGGAAATTTCCGCTGCAGATTAACATTGCGGAAAAATCCGCAGCACTACCATAAATTTAGCGGAATCGCGGCGTTTTAGCCACCATTGACTTGTATTGGACCGCATAACATCCGCATGACTACATGTGCACATGCGGATATTATGCGGTTCAATGCGCAGATGGTACCTGGGTCTGGAGAAGAGGAGACTCTCCTTCAGTCCCGGGTACCATACTACCTGTAGTTAAAAAAGAATTAAAATAAAAAATAAACATATACTCACCTTCTGATGGCCCCCGGTCTCCTTCTCCGGTGTCTTCGACTGCTCGCGGTGGTAAAAGGACCTTCCATGATGTCATTTAGTCATGTGACCTGTCACATGACTAAATGACGTCATGGAAGGTCCTTTTACACCACCGCGAGCCGCTGAAGACACCGGACGCAACGGAGAAGGAGATCAGGGGCCATCGGAAGGTGAGTATATGTTTTTTTTTTATTTTTCACCATTTGTATTCTTTTTTTTACTATTGATGCTGCATTTGCAGCATCGTAACTTGGTCACACTATATAAATCCATGCCGTTTGCATGGATTTATACAGTGTGACCAAGTTGTCAAGCACTTTTCCAAGTGATGCTAAAATCGTTTAGAAAAGTGCTTCACAACTCGCATGCGAAATCGCATGTTAAAAAAGCTTCACTTACGCTTCTACCTGGCAGAAAAAAACGCATGTAAAATCCGCATGCGTTTTTTCTGCCAGAGAGATGCAGAAACGCTCAGGAAAAATCCGCAGCATTTCTGCATCATGGGCACATAGCCTTACACTGTTTCACAAGAGTGCAACTAGGGTGCAGTGGTCACAGCGAAACACATGAGCCATGTGGCCCTATATCAGGAAGGTGGAGGTGATGTTATCAGTGTGGGATGATGTTGACAACAGACGCATGCTCAGTAGAGGAGGAACTAGCCCAGACCCTGAAAAGGACATCACTGACGGCTCTTAATTCAGGGAAAGGACAGGCGCTACTGCAATGACGACAGCCTCTGCTCCCTGATGATGGTTTGTTTGTAAATCCCAGTATGCACTTGGGGTTCTCAAACGAAGCAACGTGAAACAGGAAGAAGGTAAAAAAAAAAAAAAAAAAAGGAGTCAGATAGTCTAGTGAAGGAACAATAGGGATTTTTTAATTAATGTATATTAGAAAAGAGATTAGGTAATGACATTAACCCCTTCACGACCTATGACGTTAATGTACTTCAAAGGTCATGTCCCTGAATTTAATGCAGGCTCATATGCCGAGCTCGGATTTTTCACAGCAGATGATGGCTGATTTAAGCCCAGATTCCATTGGTCAATACCCAAAACCCAGTCTTCACCAGTCAAGATGCCGCAGGTCAAGCACCGAAGATCAGACGGTGGTCATTGGATGAGGCAGGACGTCTGCCGTGCTGACGAGAAGACCCAAGTGAACCAGGCCTTTAATTCAAGCGTAGACGAACGGTACAGGGTGTGGGCCGTGGCTGCGCTTCAGAAAGGAACGAGGGTGGCCAGTGTGAAGAACACACTAAGTGACTCACATATGAGGCACTTGTGGCTTAGCGGAAAGTACCGGTGTCCCCCGTTAGTGCCAGTATAACAATCAAAGGCGCTTGAAGCGCATATTACAGCTACAAGCCTGGCGCTGGCAGTGACGCTCTTTGAGCTAAAGACATTAATAGTCGTTTAACTGTGAAATGAGACTGCACGCAGATAGAACATAGAGTAAGATATTGCATTTATTACACTGCTTTTATTGTCATTACTGCTAAGATTGTGTTAGTTGTCTCCATATACCTGCATCACCATGTGTTCCTATAGTTAAACGTTCTTTCTGTGGTAGGAAAATAAATAGCTTTGGTTAACTATCCCTGCATCCTCACTATCTGCATCATTACATCTAGATCATTTCACCCGATAAATGAGCATTTAGCTTGTTTATTGTGTTTAATTGGCTGCCTCTTTAGAAGGGACTGAAAGCTGTATTTTAGGTGTAAATGCAGCTTTCAGTCCCCCATACATAAGTCTAAAGTCGGTTGACACATTCATATCAATAAGTATGCCTTACACTCTAATATGTGTGGCGCCCCTGAGGGTTCAGTCGCCACAAAGGTACTGCATCTCACCCAGAGGTGTGGTATCTCACTCTCAGGTAAGGAAGGAGTACAGCCCGGGACCCTAACACCTGCATTCAACACATCCACTTCAGTAGGGCAGGGCGAGATTGCTCCTACGGGAGAGCACAGTCCCTGGGCCCTGGCTGGAGTGGAGGGGAACTTAGTGAGGGGGAACCATGTAGTGGGTGTGGGTGGAGAACGTAAATCAGGGGAGCACTGGTGAGGGAGTGATATAAAAGAGGGAACCATCTTAGAAAGACAAGCCAGTCAGAGGAGGAGAGTGTGTGGAGCAGAGGCTCTGCAGGAGCTCTGCTTCGGAGGCGGGCCTAGTGAGAGGCCCAGGACTGAGAGAGGAGAGGGAGCAGGAGAAAGGCCCCAGGAACAGAGGGGATCCCAGGGGTACGGGCAGTGCTAGAGGCCACCCGTACGCCCGAATCTGCCAGGCGGTGGAGGGATCGAGCCGCAGAGGGGATCGGCTCCTAAACTAGTGGAGAACTATAAGGCTCAGCTAGGAACCGGAGGCTGCTGTACTTGCAAGGTGCAGTGGCCACATTCGCAACTATATCGCCGAAAAGGTGGCCACAGAGGGTCCAGGGGACTGCAGGTCGCCCGACAAGACCCGAGGCTACCGGATTGGGACACTGGTTGCGAGGCGCAGGGCAGGAGGGCGAGAGCCAGCGCAGGAAGACGACTGAGGAAGGCACATAGAAAGGGGTCCTGTCAGGCACTCTTGAATCACCTGAGGGATTGCTGAACCTCTGCCTGGTGAACGCAGCACGACGTGGGAGGTTGTGGTCCGGACCCTGTAACCTGAGGAACTGATCAACTGTGAGTAAACTCGGAAGACTGCACCCCACTGTCTCTGTGATTATTGCTGCACCATCAACCCCTGCACTACAACGCCCAGCATAACCTATAACATCTACACTGCCCTGGAGCTGAGCTCTACCTGTGGAGAGCCACACCATCCCTGCTGCACTCACATCAGCTCCAGAGGACCTGCTCCGCAGCGGCGGCTCCCTTAGCCGCATACCAGAGGTGGCGTCACGAACGTTATACAATCACTATAAATCCCCAATCAATAACCCCTTTTTATTGACCGTCCTGGGTTACGGACCGGGTCACCGCCACTGTGACATCCCCCAGCATCTACCGGCCCGGCACCGGGTACCCCACGGCCAAAAGGGCGCGTCATATGTATGTGTGGCGCCCATGTGGGTTCAGTCGCCACAGAGGTACTGCATCTCACCCAGAGGTGTGGTATCTCACTCTCAGGTAAGGAAGGAGTACAGCCCGGGACCCTAACACCTGCATTCAACACTACACTACTCCAGACCAGCAGGAGGGGCAAAATGCGCTGCTCCTCTGCTGAGCCCTGTCCCTGGCTGGAGCTGGGGGAACCAAAGTAGGGGGAACCATGTAGTGGGTGTGGGTAGAGGAAGCAGTTCAGGGGAGCACAGTATGGAGCAATATGAAAGAGAGGGTGGAACATTCTAGAGTGAGTGAAGTTCTGAGGCGGTTGAGTCAGAGAGAGAGTCAGAGCAGCAGCTCAGCAGGAGCTCTGCTCAGGAGGAGGGCCTAGTGAGGAGGCCCAGGAGTAGAGGAGGAAGGAACGGGAGCAGAGGGAAGGCTCCAGGAGTGAAGAAAGAATCCCAGGGGTATGGGCAGTGCTGGAGGCCACCCGTACACCCAAATCCACCAAATCTAGGCGGTGGAGAGATCGGGTCGCAGAGGGGACCGGCCCCTAACTAGTGAGAATAGCAATATTCAACTAGGTAACCGGAGGGTGCAGCATTTCAAGTGCTGCAGCCAAAAGCCACATCTATTTCACCGAAAAGGTGGCCATAGAAGACCCAGGGGACAGAGAAAAAGTCGCCCGACAAGGTCCACGGTCACTGGATTGGGACACAGGGTGTGAGGTGTAGGAAGACGGCCAGAAGGAACCCACAGAAGGGGGTCCCGTTATGTACTCCGGAGGTACCTGAGGGTTTGCTGTACCCCTCCCTGAGTAAGCACAGGACGACGTGGGAAGTTATGATCTGCAGTTGTAACCAGGAGCAAAGTAAGAAATGTGAGTAAATCCGGAAGACTGCACCCCACTGTCTCTGCGACTTATTACTGCGCCATCATCCCCTGCACTACACTTCACAGCAACATCTATAACATCACCATTTCCTGCCCTGGAGCTAAGCTCTGCCTGTGGAGAGCTGAACCAACTCTGCTGCACTAACATCAGCTCCAGAGGACCTGCTCTGCAGCGGCGGCTCCCTTTAGCCACATACCACAGGTGGCGTCACGAACATTATATAAAAACTATAAATCCCCTGTAAATATCCCCTTTTATTGACCACCCTGGGTCACGGACCGGGTCACCGCCACTGTGACATCTCCCCTAGAAACGACCGGCCCGGCACCAAGTACCCCAGGGCCCATGGGGCGCATCATATTGGCGCGCCAATCAACTGGTCAGGGAAGATATTATTTGGGCATATACAATTTTGGACTGCCGATCACTTCATTCTCTCTGAGAATAGCTGCTGACAGAGATGATTGTCAGTTTCTCTCATAGAGAACACAGGAGCACTCGGCCAAGTGAGCGCTTCCGTGTATGGGAGAGACGGCCAAGATGGTTGTTGGCCAAATGATCAACTGAAGCATCATTTGGCCAACAATTTGGTCACAATTATCAGATTCTAAATAATATTATCAGCAGGTCACACCAAAGGCTAAGCCTGTCCTGTTAACCCTTTCATGACATGCGCCGTACATATACGGCGCATGACGTGTCTTCGCCTTAGATGCAGGCTCCGACGATGAGCCCGCAACTTTCCGGGGACTTGACAGCGGATCTGATCAGCTGTCATGTGCTCCTAACAGCCGCGGGTGGAATCGCGATTCTCCCGTGATTATCAACATGTTAAATGCCGCTAATTATGAACCTATCCTAGTAATGCAGTTAGTATTATTTAGACGATATGAATCATGACGAGGGTTTATATAAATTGGGCAAAAAATAAACATTTAAGTCTCTTCTACATGTTTGATGCCTACCTGCTATATTTCTTCAGTGTCTGCTGCTTTTGACCTTTGATTTCTTAGGAAAAACTTATGGTCAGTGACCTCCTGTGTAATCAGTGGCTCCGTCCCTCCTTTCAGTACTGCAGCTCTGTAAACTCGGATTGGAAAAGAGCCCTAAAAGATACAGTTACCAGAGTTCATAAATCCATACCCAGACCAGACTCTCTCTTAAAGAAGTTGTCCACTACTTGGACAACTCCTTCACCCCCACGCTTGGCCCCAATAAAATAAAAAAGCTTATACTCACCTATACTCAGGCGTTTTAATTTTATTATGGCCAAACATTTAGATCAAGAAGGGGTTGCCCAAGTAGTGTACAACAACCTCTTTAATGCAGACTCCTGACCACAATCCTCTGTAATACAAACCCCAGACTTCCTTTTGAAATAATGCCTAATCAGACTCATGCTGTGGCACCCTGCTGTGCACAGGTACCACAAGACCCAGGGTGCATGAATGGACTTTTCCACAAGAGGCCCTCATTACATACAAACACCTCCACCCTTCCACCTCACACCACCAGAGGGAGCCTGTTAGGGATATATATATGGAGGGTGGAGCCAGGTAGCTCAGTCAGTGAGAAGTTCAGTCAGAGTCAGAGAGCGTGCTGACGCTGAGAGCAGCGAAGACGCAGCGCGTCTGCTGCTAAGTTCTGAGGGCCCCGAGTGTGGCCGACGGCAGAGAGGAGAAAGGAGAGAGGAGTTGAAGGGGCAGAGGAGCTTCATAGGCTCACCCCGATATACAAACCGGACACCGGGTCCGCGCCTACAGGGTCCCTTTATACCCAGTAGGGTTCACCGGCATTCCAGGACTACAAGTCCCTCGACGACCTGAAGCTAGACCCATTACAGGATCAGGTACCACGAAGGCCCCAGCTTTACCAGGGATAGTGGTTGCCAGCAGAAGGTCCTACTACCGACAGGTGAAGGAACAACACGACACATAAGCTAGGCCCAGTTGCAGGCTGGCCAGGAGCATACAGAGAGGCAGACACGGACCAGGAGGCCTTATACCCGCTCACTGGGGAGAAGTTCTGAAGTGCACCCATCCTACTGAGTACCCTGGACCGTACCTGACATCTGCACCAGTAAAGGTATTGAAGCGAATCCCCTGTCTCTGTCAGTTACTTCTGCTGCGCCATCCGCCTGCACTACAAGTCCCAGCATCACCACCATCAAACTCCACACGGCCCCGGCGGCTGCTCCACCTCAGCTGCCATCCCATCACCCCCCGGAGGTCTGCAGCAGCGCTGGTAATCCTTACCAGGTACCACAGGTGGCGTCACAAACTATTTATTATATTTTTCCTATCCAAGTTACAAATCCCCCTTTTTGGTTGACCACTCTGGGCCACGGACCGGGCCAGCCACCGTGATATCCCCCACCAGCATCCACAGGCCCGGATGCCGAGTACCCCATTGCCCCGGGGGCGCGTCAATGCCTCATTCACACGACAGTGTTTCACGTACGGGTTATATCCGCGGTGTTCACCCACCCATTATAATCTATGGATCAGATCACATAGCCTTGTTGTTTTCCAGACTGTGTGTGTGTGAGACCCGCAGCAAATTTTAACCATTTTTGAGCCATTAAAGATAAATCTTTTTATTCAAAAACTGTTAAGAAATGTTTCATGATAAATTCCACCAATTCTATTTTTACCACAGACAGGGAACTCCAAGCAATCCAGGCATTAGAAAATCTCTTGCTGGGGCAGGCGAAGTATACAAGGGTAAGTTTCCCTCTACCATTAGTAAGGAAGGCCAGGGAGCCCCATAGGGCGTATAGGCCACATGACAAGATAGGAGGGTGGGAGTGAAGGAGTTAGAATTTTGAATAAGGGATTAGGAGTAGTGTGGGGAGTTTTGATTGGAGGGGAAGAGGTGGGGGGAGGAGCAAGAGATGATATAAGGAAGGGCAGGGGTCAGTTACCTCCTCTTGCTTCCTGGATCGCAGCTGAAGCAGACCAGACCCTGCAGTGGAGCCATGGCAGATCTTGTGGCCTTGCTGGACCTAGCGCGGCCTGTCTCAGCGATCCATGGGGCAGACTTGGTGCAGCAGCAGCTGCGGGTGACCTGTGCACAGTCGTCGGCTGCAGAAGAAGCTTCAGGGAGGCCTGCAGCGGTCACGGCCGCCGGAGCGTTACTCACCAGCAGGTGAGGTTCGGAGCAGGAGAAGCTCCAGGAGCCCCCTCGGGGACCTCTGCAGCCAGGGGAGCAGCGCGTGCCTGAGGCTCCTTCTCCGATCCCCAGGAGGAATCCTCGCCGGAGCCGCAGCCTACCAGAAGTGGGCGTGCCTGCGCTGCGGCCTACTTCCGGTTTGCGGCCTAAAAGGCCCCCGAGCAGCGCGGCGGTGACCCCCGGTGACAAGCCAGCCGTGGGTTATACCTGGCAAGATGGCGGGATGAGGAGTCCTCCCACGGTCTGCGGATGAGGGCGGGGCCAGCGTCCAGTATACGGCGGGGGAGGAGTTGCTGTCTGCAGCGGTGGCCCCGATGTCATGCTGGGGTCGACCCCGGCGGGGGAGGGAGCGTGAAGGGCCTTCCCACAGTCGGCAGGGAGGAGCACGGCTTGCAGGGCGGAGGTGCAGCAGAGCCATGAGGAACACTGGCGCAGCAGCAGGTGGTCAAGAAAGGGGACGGATGAGAGATGAGCGGCCCTCCTGCAGGCGGCAGGGTGGGTCTGTGGATGGGAGGATCTGGGGTCCAGGAGTGCCACGGGAGATTGCGAGGGCAGGCTGCCCTGCGGGGCCCTTTTAAGATCATCGGGCAGGAAGCGGCCGGCAGATGTGCGGGACCTTAGGGAGCTATCTTTGGATCCGGCGCGGCAGCGTCGTCAGGCAGCCCCTTCTGCGCCTTTATCAAGACCTGACAACGTTGAAAACATGGAGAAAAGCTGAGAGGAGGGCGAGATTTCATAGGGACCGTCAGAACATGAGCAAGTTCCGTCAGGAGATGTCGCGGCCGGTCAGAGGATCTCTCTGAGGCAGCCTGATGAGGAGACTACCCTTGTTCATAATTTAACTGATGTGGGTGGTGCTCGGGGTGTGTTGGGGGTTAGTAATTCAGAGGGTGTTATAGGGAATATTCAAGGGGCAATTGGTGGGTGCATTATCTATGGGGTCAATTATTAAGTGTATTGCTGGGCTTGGCGTCACAGGGGGCAAGTGATGTGAGGTCGCCGGCAGTGGCGTGAGTGGCTTCCGGAGGTTCAGGAGCAGGATCTGGGCAGGCGGGAGTGCGCCTGCAGGGTGGTGGCTCGGTGTTATCACAGGAAAAGAGTAATACTGAGAAAGAAAAGGAGGATGAGGTGGTTCGGTTGGATAATTGAAGTGTATGTGGCACCCCAGGAGTCCGGGTGCCACAGTGGCATTGCCTCCCTCACAAGGGGTGATGCCATGCCTCGAAGCAAGGAGGGGTCCCCTAATCAGGTTTTGCTAGCATGCAACACTTTCCTGGCTCCAGACCAGCAAGGGGAGCTCCTCCCCTTAGCAACTGGGATCTGGAGGCGGGGTTAGTTTGAGGAAAGAAGAAAGGAGTTGAAGTCAGGACGTCGATGAGGAAAGACCTAGGGAGTGGAGCTGCATGGCAGTTCACCCCAGAGGAAGCGCAGAAGAACTGGACACCGGAGTCCGAGGTTGTGGGGCACCGAAAGCCCAGCAGCAGAAACCGGAGGGCAGGAGACAGCCAGCGGATCTTCAGTGTCTATAAAGAAAGGTTTTTGTTGGCAGTTCAACTAGGGGCAATGTAAGTTTGGGGGCACATGCAAGTTTAAGCACGAGTGTTTTGGATGTAGGGGAAGTCAGGGGCTCAGTAAGTGCTTTAAACGAGCAAAAGGCAAAACAGGTGAGGGTTCTGGAAAGAGGGAGGACTCCCGTGAAGGTCGAGGCGATGCTTCCATTTTTAAATAGATATCCAGATATGGAGGCGGCTAGGTTAATTGAGCTGGGTTTTTCTGAGCGCCAAAATTTAGGCCGGGAAATTTGAAATCGGCAGGGGAACACCCGGAGGTGGTGATGGAAACGCTGTATAATGAAGTGGCTTTGGGGGGCACGGCGGGACCGTTTCTGGATCCGCCTTGGCCAGAATTGAGAATTTCCCCTTTGAATGTTGTACCCAAGCTGGTACCAAATAAGTTTTGGCTTATTCATCACTTATCTTCTCTAGAAGAAGACTCCGTGAATGGCATCCCGGTAGAGTTATCGTTTGATAAGTCATTAGGGTTGGTAAGGGCAGCAGGGCAAGCTGCGTTGGTGGTGACTCGCCCCCTGGGCCGTGGGGTACTCTGTAGCGGGGCAGGTCGGTGCTGGGGGTGTCACAGTGGCAGTGACCCGGTCCGTGACCCAGGGCGGTTAATAAAAGGGATTAAAGAAAAGGGAATATAGTTTTTATATAATGTTCGTGACGACACCTGTGATATGCTGCTATATGGGGCCGCCGCTGCGGTGCAGATCCTCTGGAACTGATGATGACGCAGCAGAGTTGGTTCAGCTCTCCACAGGGAGAGCTTGGCTCCAGGGCAGTAAGTAGTGATACTATAGGGCGGATGTGGTTGGTGCGGTGTAGTGCAGGTGATGGCGCAGATAATAATTCTAGGACACAGTGGGGTGTAGTCTTCAAGGTTTACTCACAGTTGTTGAACTCCAGGTTACCAGGACCAGGGTAACCTCCCACACCGTCCTGTGTTTACCAAGGCAGGGGTTCAGCAATCTCCCAGGTGCCTCAGGAGTACATAACGGGACCCCAGTCTGTGTGCCTTACTCGGTCGTCTTCCTGCGCTGGCTCTCACCCTCCTGCCCTGCGCCAGTGTCCCAAGCCGGTAACCTCGGATTTTGGCGGGTAACCTGCAGTCCCCTGAATCCTATGTGGCTACCTTTTTAGCGATGTAGTTGTGGTTGTGAGCAGCTGCACCCTGAAAGTACAGAAGCATCCGGTTTCTAGCTGAGCCTTGTAGTTCTCCAATAGTTAGGGGCCGGTCCTCTTTGCGGCCTGATACCTCCACGTTCCTGCAGATTCGGGCGCATTGGTGGCTTCCGCACTTGCCGTGCCCCTGGGATCCCCTCACTCCTGGAGCCTTCCTCTGCTCCCTTCCTCTTCAGCCAGTCCTCCTGGGCCTCTCTGTCTAGGCTCTCTTCTCTGAGCAGAGCTCCTGCTTCCACCACTCTCTCCTCAGACTGAACACTGACTGGACTCTCTCTCTCAAGATGGCTCCCCTTTTTATACACCTACTGAAGTGCTCCCCTAGCTGCTTCCTCCACCCTCACCCAATACTTGGTTCCCCCTCAGTCGGTTCCACCGCACTTCTAACAGGGACAGGGCTCAGCATAAGGCAGTGCATCTTGCCCCGCCTGCTGGCCTGGAAGGGTGTAGTGTTGGATGCAAGTGGGTGGGTCCCGGGCAGTACTCCATCCTTACCTGAGAGTGAGATACCACACCTCTGGGTGAGATGCAGTACCTCTGTGGCGACTGACCCCGCAGGGGCGCCACAATGGCAAAATCGGATATTGAGGCGGCTTTTCGCTTGCTTCCAGTGCATCCGGACACTCTTCATCTGTTAGGCTACATGTGGGATGAAAACATTTTTGTAGATCGTTGTTTGCCCATGGGCTGCTCTATATCATGCTCATACTTTGAGGCTTTTAGTTTATTTGTTGAATGGGTGGTTCGGGACATGTCCGGGGTCTCTTCAATAATTCACTACCTGAATGATTTCTTTTGTGTTGGGCCTTCTGGCTTGTTAGTGTGTTCAGTTTTGTGGGTAACTTTAAAGAAGGTGACGGTGTTGTTTGGGATCCCATTAGCCGCAGACAAGACGGAGGGCCCTGCTACGGTGATGTGTTTTTTGGGTATAGAAATTGACAGTGTGGCGATGGAGTGTAGGCTTCCTAAAGGAAAGTTGATGGATTTGCGGCTGGCGGAAGCGGCGGTGCGACGCGTCAAGAAAATAAGGTTGAAGGTAGTACGGTCATTGTTGGGCAAGCTTAATTTTGCTTGCAGGATAATGCCGATGGTCAGGGTGTTTTCCAGGTGATTATCGGAGGCGTTGGCAGGAAAATCATCGTCGCATCATTTTTTCGCGTTACTCAGGAGATCAAGGCGGATCTGGAGGTTTGGGACTCTTTTCTGGCGAAATATAATGGTTGCACGCTGTGGATGGACAAAGTGGTGTCCAATGATAGTATATCTTGACTTCAGCAAAGCATTTGACAAAGTATCTCACACCATCCTTATTGAAAAAATGACCAAGTATGCAATGGACCAGGCAACTGTTAGGTGGATTCATAACTGGCTTAGTGATCGGACTCAAAGGGTGGTTGTAAATGGCTTCACATCCAGCTGGATGAATGTCTCAAGTGGGGTACCACAGGGCTCCGTCCTGGGACCTGTATTGTTCAACATCTTTATCAATGATTTAGATGAAGGAATTGAGGGTAAACTGATTAAATTTGCTGATGACACAAAGCTAGGAGGGATAGCTAATACTAGAGAAGAGAGAGAGAGGATTCAAAAAGACCTAAATAAACTGGAGCAGTGGGCAGCAACCAACAGAATGGTTTTTAACCGGGAAAAATGCAAAGTACTACATCTGGGCAATAAAAATGAAAAAAGCATATACAGAATGGGAGGAATAGAGCTAAGCAACAGTACATGTGAAAAAGACTTAGGTATACTAATAGGTCATAGACTGAACATGAGTCAACAGTGTGATGCAGCAGCAAAAAAGGCAAATACAATTCTGGGATGTATTAACAGAAGCATACAGTCTAGATCACGTGAAGTCATTATTGGTCTTTACTCCTCTTTGGTCAGACCTCATCTGGAATGCTGTGTACAGTTTTGGGCACCACATTTTAAAAAAGACATAGACAAACTGGAGCAAGTTCAGAGAAGAGCGACCAGAATGGTGACTGGTCTGCAAACCATGTCCTATGAGGAACGGTTGCAGGATTTGGGAATGTTTAGCTTGCAAAAAAGAAGACTGAGAGGAGACTTAATAGCTGTCTACAAATATGTCAAGGGCTGTCACATTGTAGAAGGATCATCTTCTCATTTGCACAAGGAAAGACTAGAAGCAATGGGATGAAACTAAATGGGAGGAGACACAGATTAGATATTAGAAAAAACTTTTTGACAGTTAGGGTGATTAATGAGTGGAACAGGCTGCCACGAGAGGTGGTGAGTTCCCCTTCAATGGACATCTTCAAACAGAGGCTGGACAGACATCTGTCTGAGATGATTTAGTGAATCCTGCTTTGAGCAAGGGGTTGGACCAGATGACCCAGGAGGTCCCTTCCAACTCTACCATTCTATGATAACTTGCAGCTTTACACGGTTGCTGCTAGGTCATTGGGTTTTGGAGCGTTTTTTCTGGGACATTGGTGCGTAGGTCCTTGGCCAGTGACCTGACAGGAAACGGGTTTGGTAAAAAAACTTGTCCTTGTTGGAATTATTCCCAACTGTACTGGCCCTGGAATTGTGGGGGGCCGAGTTTAGCGGAAAGAACGTTTGTTTTTATTGTGATAACCTGTTGGAGGTTCATGCAATAAATTCTTTGTTGGCAAAATCTCCTCCTATAGTGGTGTACCTACGTCACTTGGTGTTGCGCTGTTTGGAAAGGAATGTGTATAGTGGCGAGGCATGTTCCGGGGAATTGAATGAAGTGGCTGATGCGCTGTCTCGTTTCAGTTCGACTGGTTTCTCCAGCTGGTGCCATGGGCAGATAAAGTGGGAGCGGAATGTCCCAATGTGCTTTGGAGTCTAGTCAATGTGTAGTTTTCGAGTTAATCAAGAACTCAAGAAGGTATCCAAAATTATTGCTAGAATGGGAAACTTTGAGTGCGTGCATGGAGGTGGATTCTTCTGATAAGGATAGGCTGTGTTTAGTTTTATCCTTTTTAGGAAAAGATTTCATTTCGGGTAGATCGGTGTCCGCAGTGTCGCAGAGATTAGCGACGCTGGCATTTCTGTTTAAGTTACAGGGTGTGAAGGATGTCACAAAGGAATTTTTGGTGAATCAGGCCATGAAGGATTTTCGGAAAGGCGTAGTTAGTCAAGATAAAAGGAGGCCAGTTTCTTTTGCACTGTTGAACAAGTTGTTGGGTTGTGTGCAATCTGTTTGTTATTCCCTTTATGAGATAGCATTGTTTTCGGCTGCTTTTGTGTTAGCCTTCTTTGGTGCATTTCGCATAAGCGAGCTAATCAGTCCTCCACGTATGGTGGAAGGGGGTTTGCTTTTGGGTGACGTTCATGTGTTGGATGATAGGGTGGAATGTGTGTTCAGGCAGTCTAAGACTGATCAATGTGGGAATGTTTATTCTATTCCTGGTTATTTAGCCTGCCCGATTGTCGTAGTAAGGCATTTTATGGCAGTTCATGGTGCAATGCTGGGTGTGTTCTTATGACATGTGGACGAATTTGCACTGTCTCGGTACCAATTTGTTGCAGTTTTTAAACATTGATTAATGTTAATGGGTGAAAAGCCTGAAGAGTATGGGTCTCATTCGTTCCGCATTGGTGCGGCGACGGAGGCTTCTCGTTGGGGCTTGGGTGATGATGTGGTTCGGCGTATAGGTCGTTGTGAATCAGCACTTTTTCGCTCATATGGACGCCCTCACCTTGTGGCTGTATAAGGTTGAGATGGGCTGTAGCTGTTTGTTAGTGTGGTGATATTTATGTTTATTAATGAGGTCATTGTTTTGTTTTATTAAAGTGCATGTTTAATGTGGATCCTCGGTCATTCTTGCATGTTTTGGGGTGCGTTACTGGCCGATGTTCACACGGATGGTCGGCAGCTCAGGCAGGCTCGGTCCACGGCACTGATCAAGTGGCTGGGTATCCGCGGTATGACCTGGGGGAGTGTTTTGCCGGAGGTGGCATACTATTGTAGGGTGAATCAACTGCCGAATGTACTTGTGTTACATGTTGGTGGAAATTACCTTGGGGTTAGATCATCATGGAAACTCATCAGAGATATTAAATTCGACATGTTACAGTTGTGGTCAGCGTATCCAGGAATCGTTATTGTTTGGTCGGACATTGTTGCTCTGCTGAACTGGAGGTACACAAAATCGGTTGAGCGTATTAACAAGACCAGGATTAAGGTTAACAAAACTATGGCTCGTTTCGTAGCAAGGTGTGGTGGTAAGGCGTAAGGATTTGGAGGTGCCTTCTAGGGAGCACTTGAGATCGGACGGTGTGCATCTAAATGATATTGGGATGGATTTATGGTCTTTGGCCTTGAGAGAGGGTATTGAGCAAGCTTTAGGTGTGTGGCAGGCCCAGGCCAAGTAAGGTGTCACGTGTCCGGAGCTGTGGCGGGGGATAGGTCTGGTTCAGAAGCTGATATTAAAAATGTCCGTTTTGGTGGGAAGTCACTATTGGAGTATAGTGCCTTCTGTTTAACCCATGTCGCATGCAGCCATGTGTTTCTTTAAAGGGAGGTTAATATGAAAGGGGGTCGGAAAGATCCTCAATGACCAGAAAACCCTTCTTGAATTGTCAAGAAATCTGCCATATTTCCTCTACTCTCTCTTTGTCCCACTTGAAATTTTCATGAGAACAGTCTGAGTAACTTAAAATATTCACTCATCACTGCGAATCAATGATAATGTTACTAAGCAACAGATGACTGCTTTAAATGAAATTAAAAAAAATCATGAAACAGGTGGTAAAAAGGTAAACTGACAAAGGATCGAATGTGGTTATTTGGCATACTGACATGTATGAAAGGGAGGCTTCCTGTCAACTGAATGATGTCAAGTATTTTTTTGCAGATTGCCAATAAGAACATTTCAAAATAATATGTTCCTTATTTTGGATAAGACACTTGAGAGAGGCACTATCCCTAAACCATAATGGGAAGATCTCATGGTTGACGGTCCAGTTATTGCTACATTCTATTACCTAAGGTTCATGAAAATTTACTCAACCCCCCCCAGGTTGTCCCATTGTATCAGGATGTGGAAGTATGAATGAACAGATCTGTAGATTCCTTGATCATTGTCTTCAACCTTGTATGGTCGATCTTCCGTCCTACTTAAAGGAGTCGAGAGAGGTTTTAAGGCGATTGGATGGTGAAGTATTGGAACCTGACATGTTCCTTGTGACATGTGATATTGAGTCCCTTTATACCTGCATTAGTCATCAACAGGGGATGCCAGCAACCAAATTTCTTCTCAACATGCAGGGTCTATCCAGAGACCTCCTTATCCGTCCAATGGACTCAATTTTGTTTTGGATCACAATTTTTTTTGTATTCAGGAACAGATTTTTCTTGCAGACTATGGGTGTGGCAATGGGCGTAACATTTGCGCTGTCTTATGAAAATCTTTTTTGTAGGGCTATGGGTGAGAGATATGGTTCAGACACAATATTCTCATGAATGGATAAGTAATTTTGTGTGATCAAACATCTGACTTTGAGAGCCATGTTAGAGATCTGAAAGACAGATTTACACAACGCGGATATCGAGTAAAAGATATTGACCGAGGTTACAGATTAGCTAGAGTATGTAACCTTGATGATTTACTGAAAAAGATGAAAAATCAAGATGAACGTGTCCTGCCAATTACCAGTTTCCATAGTCGAAGAGATGAAGTCCATTGGCCTACCGTATATTCCGGCGTATAAGACGACCTGGTGTATAAGACGACCCCCCTACTTTCCTGTTAAAATATAGAGTTTAGGATATATTCACCGTATAAGACTACCCCTTTTCCAACGCATACCAAACACCGGTAAAAATTAAAAAAAAACAGATTTGAATTTAACATGGTCCTTTTTTAATTTAAATTCTTATGACATGCAGGTATATAGCAGGAAAACTGTCACTCATAAACATATTAAAATAGGGGGGACCCCACGTCATTTTTTGGGGGGGTCCCCCATTCTAATAGCTAGTAAAGGCTAGGTGTTCAGCTGGGGGCTGATATTAGTAGCCTGGGAAGCTCCGTGGGTATTACCCCCTTCCCAGACTTCAAACATCTGCCCCAGCCGTCTGCTTAACCTCCGCTAGAGACTATAATGATGGTGGATCCCACGCCAATTTTCTTTTTAAAAAATCCTTTATTTTAACACTAAATGACAATTGAGGGGTTAATAAAGATGCAGTCCCTAAATTATTATTAATTTTGTAATTAATTTTTCCCAAAAATGTTGACGTGGGCTTCGCCATATTTTTGTGTCCAGCCAGGTACAGCAGGCAGGAACGGGCTGCCCCCAACCACCAGCTGCCTATTTGTACCTGGCCGGACACAACAATATAGGGAAGCCCTTTTTTTTTAAATTATTTCATGAAATAATTAAAAAAAAAAAGACGTGGGGCTTCGCCCTATTTTTGTGTCCAGCCAGGTACAACTAGGCAGCTGGGGGCTGGAATCTGCAGCGCAGGGAGGCCCAAGCTTTCTGGGCCCCCCCCCGCTGCAAATTGCAGTCCGCAGCCACCCCAGAAAATGGCGCGTTCATAGAAGCGCCATCTTCTGGCGCTGTACCCAACTCATCCAGGGCCCTGGTGCGGTGGCTCACTGGGTAATAAAGGGGTTAAGGCCAGCTTGGCATTATCAGCTGGCCCTAAGCCCGAAATTCATGGGGTCACGCCAATATTAGACATGACCGCCATGAATTTCTAGTAAAGTAATTAAAAAAAACACAAACACCCAGAATAAAGTCCTTTAATTGAAATAAAGACACAATTCTTTATTGTTCTAAATTAAACCATACTTACCATCACGCCCATTCCAGCTGAAGCCAACGATCTCCTGCAATAAAAGTAAAATAATAAAGCAACCTCATCCTTACCTCTCCATGGTTCCCAGGACCGGTCCAGCTCTGCTACATTCACATGACAGGCTGCACCGCAGCAGAACGCTGCCGTTCAGCTTGCCATGCGGCAGACACTGAGAAGCGTAGGCATGCTTGTGCTCCTCAGTGTCTGACTGTGACGGCATCCAGATGAGCCGAGATCATGTCCAATGAACTCGGCTCACCTCATGCACGTCACTGACAGCGTGGGAAAATTCTCCTGCTCCCCGCATGCGCAGTAGAAGTTTCCCACGCTGTCAGTGACGGACGTCCAGGAGGTGAGCTGAGTTCATTGTCGGCTCATCTGGATGCCGTCACAGCGAGACACTGAGGAGCGCAAGCATGCCTGCACTTCTCAGTGTGTGCGGGATGAGAGGCTGGATGGCAGCGTTCTGCTGCGGTCCAGCCTGTCATCTCGATGTAGCAGAGCTGGAGCTGTCCTGGGAACCATGGAAAGGTAAGGATGAGGTTGCTTTATTATTTTACTTTTATTGCAGGAGATCGTTGGCTTCAGCTGGAATGGGCGTGATGGTAAGTATGGTTTAATTTAGAACAATAAAGAATTGTGTCTTTATTTCAATTAAAGGACTTTATTCTGGGTGTTTGTGTTTTCTTTTAACTTTGACTATGGGGTTAGTAATGGGGGTGTCTTATAGACGCCTCTCCATTACTAACCTGGGCTTGATGTCAGCTGGCATTATAAGCTGACATCAACCCCAACCCTATTACCCCCTGCCACCGCACCAGGGCAGCGTGGAAGAGCGAGGCTAAGTGCCAGAATTGGCGCATCCTATGGATGCGCCATTTCTGGGGCGGCTGACGGCTGGTGTTTCTAGCCTGGGAGGGGGCCAATATTCATGGCTCCCTTCCTGGGCTATTAATATCAGCCCCCAGCTGTCTGCCTAGCCTTTGCTAGCTATTAAATTAGGGGGGACCCCACGTCATTTTTTTTGGGGGGTCCCCCATTTTAATAGCTAGTAAAGGCTATGTATTCAGCTGGGGGCTGATATTAGTAGCCTGGGAAGCTCCGTGGGTATTACCCCCTTCCCAGGCTTCAAACATCTGCCCCAGCTGTCTGCTTAACCTCCGCTAGAGACTAAAATTAAGGGGAACCCCACGCCAATTTTTTTTTTAAATAAATCCGTTATTTTAACACTAAATGACAAGTACAGTAACCAGCACTGTCACTGTACTTCATATATATGTGACTGACATGTTTCTATCTATCTAATCTATGTGTGATTCTCTATTCTGTCTGTTATAAATTGTCGGGTACAGATGCTGAATTGCCGGCCGGCTTTTTTAAAGAGACGGTGCATGAAAACACTATTATTTGTTTTAATGAATCCTTTACACTAAATGACAAGTACAGTAAGCAATACTGTCACTGTACTTCATATATATGGGACTGACATGTTTCTATCTATCTAATCTATGTGTGAAGCTCTATTCTTTCTATTCTAAATTGTCGGGTGCCGGCTTATGCCGCTGCTGAATTGCCGGCTTTTCATATATTGTCACAGAAGCGATGCGAACTTCCCAGCTCCGGACACAGCGCAGCGCTTCTGTGACAAGTGAAAGCTGTCGGCACAGAAGCCCTGCGCTGTGTCCGGAGCTGGGAATACGCAGCGATGTGTCAGTTTCAGCACAGAAGCGCTGACTGTCTGGACCTACCGCCGCCGTATTTTAACTCCCTCCACCTTATATTAACTCCGACATGGCAGGGATACGGCCACGGCAGCTTATTAACACCCCCAGAGTATCCCCGCATGTCAATTTCTGAAAGTTCAAAAGCATTACCGGCGTATAAGACGACCCCAGACTAGACAGAAGATTTTTCAGTCTTCAAAAGTCGTCTTATACGCCGGAATATACGGTATATTGAAACAGTTTTTTCTGAAACAAGAAAAAGCTGGTACAAATTGAATGTAAGTGGATAACTACTTTATAAACATTGGCACCTCTTGGTTTATAAGAACAGCTCAGTTTTGTTTCCTATCTTTAATTGTTGTATTCTTTAATGACTACAATTTACCATCTTTTTGTTCCCTTATTGTTTCCCAACATTTCATTTTATTTTCCTTATATTTGCGAAGTCGGCTGTGGCTTTTTAGTTTTATTCATTTTTATTTGTTTTCTCACTTCTTCTCTTTCAATCTAGGATGCAGTTTATCTCAGTGGCTAATATGAAAACAAGTCCCACATTTTTTCTTTCTTCCAGTATTTTTTACTTTGTCGTCTCATCTGGATATTGCTGCACGTTTTTCCATTTAAATGTGTTTTTATATATTTTTTTCATTGTTCTGTGTGTTTTATACACACTATTTTATTCTACCACTATGCATACCCTTTTTCACATTCATATGTTCTCTTTCTTTGCTTACTCATTACACTATTATTATTTTAATTTTACAATTTTTTATTACTTACTATTTATTTATTATCATTATATATATTTTTTTTTCTTAGTTTTTCATTTTGTGATCTTCCCTATTCCCCTATCACTTTATTTAGATTTTTTTTTTCATCATTCATTTCATTGACATGTCACAACGCATCCAATCATATTTCTTTGTTTATTTTTTAGCACCCTCACTTTTCACTCCATGCTTCCACATTCTGTCATTTTTCATCAGTTATCCACATACATATTTTTTTTCATTTGGCTCTTTTTCCCATCAAGGTCTACTTTCCCCACTGCAATAGGCACGTTTCCCCCATCCAATATAGCTGCCGCCCCATATTTTCCAATCTACAGTTATATGAAAAAGTTTGGGCACCCCTATTAATCTTAAGCTTAATGTTTTATAAAAATTGGTGTTTTTGCAACAGCTATTTCAGTTTGATATATGTAATAACTGTTGGACACAGTAATGTTTCTGCTTTGAAATGAGGTTTATTGTACTAACAGAAAATGTGCAATCTGCATTCAAACAAAATTTGACAGGTGCATAAGTATGGGCACCCTTATCATTTTCTTGTTTTAAATACTCCTACCTACTTTTTACTGACTTACTAAAGCACTTTTTTGGTTTTGTAACCTCATTAAGCTTTGAACTTCATAGCCACTTGCAAGTTGTTCTCTTGTTTGAATCTCCTCTGAAGAGTGGCATCATGGGCTCCTCAAAACAACTGTCAAATGATCTGAAAACAAAGATTATTCAACATAGTTGTTCAGGGGAAGGATACAAAAAGCTGTCTCAGAGATTTAACCTGTCAGTTTCCTCTGTGAGGAACATAGTAAGGAAATGGAAGAACACAGGGACAGTTCTTGTTAAGGCCAGAAGTGGCAGGCCAAGAAAAACATCAGAAAGGCAGAGAAGAAGAATGGTGAGGTCAAGGACAATCCTCAGACCACCTCCAGAGAGCTGCAGCATCAACTTGCTGCAGATGGTGTCACTGTGCATCGGTCAACAACGCACTTTGCACAAGGAGAAGCTGTATGGGAGAGTGATGCGAAAGAAGCCGTTTCTGCAAGCACGCCACAAACAGAGTCGGCTGAGGTATGCAAAAGCACATTTGGAGAAGCCAATTTCTTTTTGGAAGAAGGTCCTGTGGACTGATGAAACCATGGTTGAGTTGTTTGGTCATACAAAAAGGCGTTATGCATGGCTGCAAAAAAACACAGCATTCCAAGAAAAACACTTGCTACCCACAGTAAAATTGGGTGGAGGTTCCATCATGCTTTGGGGCTGTGTGGCCAATGCCGGCACCGGGAATCTTGTTAAAGTTGAGGGATGCATGAATTCCACTCAGTATCAGCAGATTCTTGACAATAATGTTCAAGAATCAGTGACAAAGTTGAAGTTACGCAGGGGATGGATCTTTCAGCAAGACAATAATCCAAAACACCGCTCCAAATCTACTCAGGCATTCATGCAGAGGAACAATTACAATGTTCTGGAATGGCCATCCCAGTCCCCAGACCTGAATATCATTGAACATCTGTGGGATCATTTGAAGAGGGCTGTCCATGCTCGGCGATCATCAAATTTAACTGAACTGGAACTGTTTTGTAAAGAGGAATGGTCAAAAATACCTTCATCCAGGATCCAGGAAATCATTAAAAGCTACAGGAAGCGACTAGAGGCTGTTATTTTTGCAAAAGGAGGATCTACTAAATATTAATGTCACTTTTCTGGTGAGGTGCCCATACTTATGCACCTGTCAAATTTTGTTTGAATGCAGATTGCACATTTTTTGTTAGTACAATAAACCTCATTTCAAGGCAGAAACATTACGGTGTCCAACAGTTATTACATATATCAAACTGAAATAGCTGTTGCAAAAACACCAATTTTTATAAAACATTAAGCTTAAGATTAATAGGGGTGCCCAAACTTTTTCATATAACTGTATTTCTACTTTCATAGTTGCATTGGGCAAGTTTTCCTCATCCAAGATGGCTGCCACTCCATTTTGCACATACGCACTGGCTGCTCGGCTTGGACCCGGAATTTCAGCTTCAATGACTCCATCAGCGCCCTCCAATGCAGGTATTGATAGTGACCACGCCACATAATCATAGTGGAAGGCGTTGATAGAAATGGCCATCACCTCTACCACCTTTCTCACTCATTAAAAAGTTGGCTTCCATTCTCCACTTCACCACCCCTTCGGAAGCATTAGTGAAACGTGCATTGGAGGGTAAGGTGGAGGCTGCACAGGGAGTATGTGGGCATCGGGACCTATGTTCAGTACTTATTATTGTGCCTGCTGTGTTTTATTGGTTTTTAATTAGTCCTATATCTTGTTTTTTAATATCTCTAGTTGTCCAGCTATATTTATTAATTAATAAAATTATGTTTTGTTACTTGCGACTTTGTAGGTTCTATTTTGTAATTATAGACTGTCTGCTCTCACTGATTTTCCTGCAAATCTGTATGTGATTACATAGTTCTAGGAGAATAGTAGACATATGTGTGATTACTAACACTTCTTCAGCTTTCATCATGTCAGAAAGTGTTGGGGAAGGGGCAGTACAGCAGAGGTTAGCTTTGTCTCATTATACTTTTGTGAGCTCTTTTCTCATAGTGCTGTCAGCTCAGCTGTACTGCCCCATCTCTTAGCTGCTATTAATCTGTGCTGCTGGGTGCCAACTCCGCACATAATCAGTTTTCTTCCCCTTCTGGCAGCAGACAGTATGGTCCCTTTTACTTCCTTTGCACATGGACTTTTCATAGGTATATAATGCTACTGCAGGAGAGAGACCAAGCATGCATATCCAGCAGCACTTAGCACATGAGGTGGACATGCACATTGATAAACACTTTGAACATAAAACGGTGTCATACTATATGTTTAGATGTAGTAAATGATTCTTTACTCAATATTGTTTAACAGCATGTAAATGCTATTAACTATTTTTTTAGAACATGAAATACCCACGTAAGAGATATGAACACCTTGACATTCAGGGAAAAATGTAAATTTGCAATAAAATATATATAAAGTTTAAGATTTTCATACATCAAATGTGTTTATCATCTAAATCACTGCACTAAATAGAGTTTAGAACAAAATGGGTAATTTTTAATATTTGCTTAGCTACCGTTGAAGCTCGAGCAGGCATTAAAACATTTGTATCTGATACAATGACAGTAAATGATGGCGGTACATATAATCCTTGGCTTGTCTCATCAATAAACCGAGGTCCAATGAAATATAAAACAGGGCCGAATGGAGTGTGCACTTTCCAGTATGAGTGAAAAGTGTCCCAGAAAACAGAATATTTTTCGTTGTAGGAGCTAAAACCCATATTTGGTATCCATAGCCTCCTTTTCGGAACCCCAATGACTTTGGGGGAGAATCTGATGTATATCCATGGTTAATCCTCTCCCATATCAACATTATCGGCCAACATGCCTCATCAAATGATGCCGTCAGTGTGAAATCCATCTCTGTATTGATTACTGATGTCTTCACTCTAGAATGTTTTCAGAAGTACAAAATCAAAATATTAAAATGGTATAGAATAGGGGTCTCAAACTCAGCTGGGTATATGGGCCGCACACGGAAAAAAATTGAATTTGGGGGGCCGCATTCTTTGCATGACAAAGTGACATTTTTAGTGATACCATTTTTTTTCTATACACTTTTTGAACTGGTCCTCGTCTTGTAGTAATGCCCCATCCTGATCCTCATCTTGTAGTAATGTGCCCATCCTGATCCTCATCTTGTAGTAATGTACCCATCCTGGTCCTCATCTTGCAGTAATGCCCCATCCTGGTCCTCATCTTGTAGTAATGTGCCCATCCTGATCCTCATCTTGAAGTATTGCCCCATCCTGGTCCTCATCTTGTAGTAATGCACCATCCTGGTCCCCATCTTGTAGTAATGCCCCATCGTGGTCCCCATCTTGTAGTGATGTGCCCATCCTGGTCCTCATATTGTAGTGATGTGCCCATCCTGGTCCTCATATTGTAGCGATGTGCCCATCCTGGTCCTCATATTGTAGCGATGTGCCCATCCTGGTCCTCATATTGTAGCGATGTGCCCATCCTGGTCCTCATATTGTAGCAATGTGCCCATCCTGGTCCTCATATTGTAGCAATGTGCCCATCCTGGTCCTCATATTGTAGCAATGTGCCCATCCTGGTCCTTATATTGTAGCAATGTGCCCATCCTGGTCCTCATCTTGTAGTAATGCCCCATCCTGGTCCTCATCTTGTAGTAATGCCCCCCATCCAGGTCCAAATATTGTAGGAATGTCCCCCTCCAGGTCCCCATATTGTAGGAATGTCCCCATCCAGGTGGCCATACGTCCTCATCCAGGTGGCCATATGTGCTCACCCACGTGCCCATATGTCCCTATCCAGATGCCCATAGTGCACATAACAGAGAAAAAAAAATTCTTCTCACCTGTCTTCCGTTCCCTCGGCGTCCTTCTGCATATGCAGCATGCAGGCACCATAGACCCCTTGACAATTCCGGCCCGGACCAGTAGCCGCCGACATAAGCACCGTAGTGCAGTGTATTGCCGAGCAGAGACAGGCTCTCTGCACAGCAATACCAATGCCAGCTGCCGACCTATCAGAGGCCTGCAGCTGACATCTGCGTCAGTGATGTCATACGCCGCTGCGCTGGGACGCAGATGTCAGCTGCTGGCCTCTGATAATCTTGTCTTTCAAAGTGTTAGCCCCGCTCATCCATTAGAATCTGAGGATGTGAAAAGACTCACTGAGCGACATTTTATTGCACTTATTCCAGCAACGGAAACAAGAAGGAACCCCCAGAAAAGATGTCGTGTATGTACTAAGAGAGGAATGAGGCGTGATACCCGCTACTATTGCGCACAAAGCCCATCATTGCCAGCCTTATGCGTCACTGACTGCTTTAAAATCTTCCACACAGAACCACGTTTTTAAACTGTAAAAATGTATCCCAATTTGTCATTCAAACATTTGGTTCATTTAGTGAATGACACATTTGAGTAGAGCTCACTTAATTTCCAGGGGGGGTTCTCCAGAATCTAAACCTTCCATTGCGTGCTTGTTTCTGGAAATCATCCATTGAGTTAAAATGGTCACAAAACTCATAGATGAATTCCCAGAGGGGTGTCATTTCCAAAATGGGGTCACTTGTTGGGGGTTTCCTCTGTTTAGGCACCTCAGGGGCTCTCCAAATGCAACATGGCGTCCGCTATCGATTCCAGTCAAATTTCCATTCCAAAAGTCAAATGGCGCTCCTTACCTTCCAAGCCATGTCGTGCGCCCAAAAAGTGGCTTTGCACCACATATGGGGTATCAGCGTGCTCAGGAGAAATTGCACAACACATTTTGGGGTCCATTTTTTCTGGCTGCCCTTGTGAAAATTAAAAATTTGAGGTTAAAGTAGCAGTTTTGTGAAAAAAAAGTTAAATGTTCATTGTTTTCTTCCACATTCCAAAAATTCCTGTGAAGCACCTGAAGGGTTAATAAACTTCTTGAATGTGGTTTTGAGCACCTTGGGGGGTGAAGTTTTTAGAATGGTGTCACTTTTGGGTATTTTCTGTCATAAAGGCCTCTCAAAGTCACTTCAAATAAGATGTGGTCCCTAAAAAAATGTTTTTGTAAATTTTGTTGTAAAAATGAGAAATCGCTGGTCAACTTTTAACCCTTATAGCTTCCTAACAAAAAAAAATGTTGGTTCCAAAATTGTGCTGATGTAAAGTAGACATGTGGGAAATGTTATTTATTAACTATTTTGTGTGACATCTCTCTCTGATTTAAGGGCATGAAAATTCAAAGTTTGAAAATTGCAAAATTTTCAAAATTTTCGCCAAATTTCCGATTTTTTCACAAATAAACGCAAGTGATATCGAAGAAATTTTACCACTATCATGAAGTACAATATGTCACGAAAAAACAGTCTCAGAATCAGGGGAATCCGTTGAAGCGTTCCAGAGTAATTACCTCATAAAGTGACAGTGGTCAGAATTGAAAAAATTGGCCCGGTCACGAAGGCAAAAAGAGGCTCTGGCGCGAAGTGGTTAACTTGACATGGGCATCACCCTCCCAGTACAGGCCAATAACATATAATCTCCCCGGCAGCACTATATTCAGCTTTTCTTATGTTGTAGGATCCATTTACACAAACCCATTTGCAGAAATTTAAAAGCCTGTTTACATGGGCAGACTGAGCGATCTGTAGCAGATTGTTCAGAGTGCATAAGCAGCCATAGCTCTTGGGAGTCCGAGTCGTATTTAGAAAGGACCACTGCACCACTGAGAACAATGATTTTTTGTGCTGCACAAAAAATAATTTCACCCAGTGAAGGCGAGTTTTGCTTTTTTTATCTGATGATCATCAGCCTGTTTCTTAAAAACGATCGTACATGATAATCTTTCAGTGTAAATACAGCTTTCTCCATACACATTAGGTTAAAGTTGGTCAAACACATCGATATGCCAGACACTCTAATGTGTATAGGGGCACAGGTCAACTGATGGTCGCAGGAGATGACAATTGGACATATCCAATTTGGGACTGCTGATCACTTTGTTCTCTCAGAAATCATGGAGAACACAGGAGTGCTCAGCCAAGTGAGCAATCCATTCCATGGGAGAGTCAGCAAAGATGGCTGTTGGCTGAATGATCCACTGAAGAATCGTTTGGTCAACAGTCATCTAATTTGTGTGGCCAGCTTTAGAATGGCTCAACAACCTGGTCACAAGTATCAGCTTCTAATTATTGTGCTCAGTTGGTCACATTGAAGGCTACACCCGCCCTGTTACAGAGAGCGCATGACCTATTTGTTCTACCTATTTATCTACTAACCTTGTCCACATGGGAGACTCGCAGTCTTTACCTCTCTTGAATTCCCACACTGACTGAGTGATAACAATACACCAATTTACTATGACGCTTGAGTTCTCTCCGATGTAATGACAGAGGAGACAAGGCAACTACAATCATCACTCTGACCCGTAGTCAACACATTCAAAGCAATGTAATCATAGGCGGATTATAATGAGGACAATCTGGGCTACCGCCCGGGGCCCTGGCCTTCGGGGGAGCCCATGGCCAGATCGCCCTCATTATAATGTTTTTTGCAGAGGCATGGGCAGGGGAACCGCACCGTACCATTAGACGCCGGCTGCATCAGGGAGACAGACACACCCCTTGCACGCTGTGTCTCCAGGACTGACGTCACACAGCGGCGCCTGGAGCTGCTTCACTTCAGCCTGCCGGAGAGGAGCTCCTGCATCAGTGGATGGCGGTAAATAGTAAATATGAGGTCGGGCCCAGGGCAGGTTGTCTGGAGTGAGGAGGGGGCTGCAAGATGCTGCTCTCCTCCTAATGAGTTCACACAGATCCCTTAGTATCAGGTCAGCGGTCGCTCTGCTGGGGCTCTGTGTGACTTATTGCCGGAGTCTGACCTTTGTTGCAGATCAGCTCGCGCTGTCAATGCCAGGTCATCGGCTCCATCGTCACCAGATCTGCAGGAAAATTCACAGTCATGCAATAAATCACACTGAGCCCCAGCAGAGACCACAGACATCGCATACAGGATCCTGCACTGACTGATCAGCCCAAAACCTACAGGACGTCACATACTATACTGCTCCATATATAATATGTGAGGTCCTGTAGGCCGGTGTGATCAGTACAGTGTATATCCCTGTACAAAATGTCACATCCAGTATACAGATTAGTGTACGGTATACTGTGGTAAAGACATCAGATGGGATATAACAATGTGTATAGTATATAACATCTGATGTCTATATCACAGTATATCGCACTAGCTATTGAACTCGTTTTACGCCCGGGTGGCGAGCTTTTTTATTGGTATATGCTCTCCTATCCTGGCCCCGTATCCTGGTATATGCTTCCCCATCCTGGTGTATGCTTCCCCATCCTGGTGTATGCTTCCCCATCCTGGTATATTTGCCCCCGTCCTGGTATATGCTCCCCCATCCTGGTCCCCCATCCTGGTATATGCTCCTCCATCCTGGTGTATGCTCCCCCATCCTGGTATATGCTCCCCCATCCTGGTATATGCTCCCCCATCCTGGTATATGCTCCCCCATCCTGGTATATGCTCCCCCATCCTGGTATATGCTCCCCCATCCTGGTTCCCCATCCTGGTATATGCTCCCCCATCCTGGTGTATGCTTCCCCATCCTGGTCCTCCATCCTGTTATATGCTCTCCCATCCTGGTATATGCTTCCCCATCCTGGTCCCCCATCCTGGTATATGCTCCCCCATCCTGGTGTATGCTTCCCCATCCTGGTCCCCCATCCTGGTATATGCTCCCCCCATCCTGGTCCATGCTTCCCCCCCCATCCCTCCATCCTGGTATATGCTTCCCCATCCTGGTCCCCCATTCTGGTACATGCTCCCCCATCCTGGTCCATGCTTCCTCCCATCTTGGCATATGCTCCCCTATCCTGGTATATGCTCCCCCATCCTGGTGTATGCTTCCCCATCCTCGTATATGCTCCGCTATCCTGGCCCATGCTCCCCCATCCTGGTATATGCTCCCCCATCCTGGTCCATGCTTCCCCATCCTGGTATATGCTCCCCCTTCCTGTTCCCCTATCCTGGTCTATGCTCCCCCCTCACCTTGGTCCATGCTCCCCATGTCCGCATAGCGCAATATCCAGTTTCATTTGAATGAATACAAATGTGCAGAGTGTATTCAACAAAATGGCGCCAAAGTACACGCATGCGCATACCACACTGTCCATTTTGTTTTCATATTTGTCTTGACTAAAATAGCGCCGGAAATCACAGTATGCACAGGCGCCGATTGTGGCACCACATTCCTCCCCCAGCCTCTCCAGAGATGACAGGACTGAACAGGTATGTGTTTATGGTGCCTTTGCATACCGGGATATCCGGCACCACACTCCTCATCCCTGTCTGGGATGTGGATGTGTCTGTCTGCGGCCAGACTGCGCAGGTATTGCACTTGCGCAGTCTATAGAGGCTTCTGACAGAAGGACACATCCCTGATTATACTATAGTAGATACCAGTCATGTATTGTCATATAGACTGTACAGGGCCATACATGGGGGAATGAGGAGAGGCATGTGACCGGGGTACAGCCATCAGGGGGGTGCCTTTGGGCCACCTCATGCGGTGGTCAAAGGTGTCTCCCAGGTAGCTGCATTTTGCATTCGACCATTCTCTGAGCTGGCTGTGGAACCGACAGTCGATCAGAGAAGGGAGCTATGTACGGGCTCATATTGTATATAGGGAGCTATGTGGGTACTCATACTGTATATAGGGAGTTATGTACGGGCTCATATTGTATATAGGGTGCTATGTGGGTACTCATACTGTATATAGGGAGCTATGTACGGGCTCATATTGTACATAGGGAGCTATTTGGGTGCTCATACTGTATATAGGGAGCTATGTGAGGGCTCATACTGTATATAGGGAGCTATGTGAGGGCTCATACTGTAACTAGGGAGCTATGTGAGGGCTCATACTGTAACTAGGGAGCTATGTGGGGCTCCTACTGTATATAGGGGGCAATGTGAGTGCTCATACTGTATATAGGGTGCTATGTGGGTGCTCATACTGTATATAGGCAGCTATGTGTGGGGCTCATACTGTATCTAGGGAGCTATGTGTGGGGCTCATACTGTATCTAGGGAGCTATGTGGGGGCTCATACTGTATCTAGGGAGCTATGTGCGGGCTCATACTGTATCTAGGGAGTTATGTGGGGGCTCATACTGTATATAGGGGGATGTCAGCATACTTAATTCTGCTCAATATTAAGTCATACAATTAATATATATTTTTTATTATTTTGTTAATATTATTAATGTTGAGCAGAATTAATTTCAGCCTATTGGTTCAGCCTCCACAACAGTCATGGTCTCTCGTGACCCCTCAAGGAAATTAATCTCCCACTGCTGCTCTACTATATATAGCGCTATGTTATGTATAGCGCTGTGAACATAATGGAAAAAAATTTCTATCATTTTCCGTCTACAGATGTGACCAAAGCTTCTGTGTGTTGGTCACATGATCTATCACATGAGCTATCAAAGGGAATCATGTGACATGTCACGTGATACATCGGGTACCTGTGGGGGGGCCCACACCTTCTAAACTGCCCGGGGCCCTGGCTACTCTTAATCCACCCCTGAACGTAATCCATAACATATCCAGCAAACCATCATTATCACACAATAAGTTTAACATTACACATTCAGTATCTGCCATGGGGAAAAGAGCAGTGGCCCTTGCATCCTATAAAATCCATACAGTCTGTACATACAGGAAGCCCCAAGTATAACCACATGTACAGACAATAAGATCAGTGATAGTTTATAGCTATAATGGAAGTAGGACGCGTAATGCTAATAATGACCCTATCCTAGTGATGCAGTCAGTATTATTTAGAAGATATGAATCATGACGAGGGTTTTATAAATTAAGCAAAAAAAATCAACATTTAAGTCTTCTACATGACTGATGCCTACAGTCATGGCCAAAAGTTTTGAGAATGACACCAAAATTATATTTTCACATGATCTGCTGGCCTCTGGTTTTTATTAGTGTTTGTCTGATGTTTATATCACATACAGAAATATAATTGCAATCATATTATGAGTACCAATAGGTTATATTGACAGTTAGAATGAGTTAATGCAGCAAGTCAATATTTGCAGTGTTGCCCCTTCTTCTTCAAGACCTCTGTAATTCTCCCTGGCATGCCCTCAATCAACTTTTGGACCAAATCCTGACTGATAGCAGTCCATTCTTGCATAATCAATGCTTGCATTTTGCCAGAATTTGTTGGTTTTTGTTTGTCCACCCGTCTCTTGATGATTGACCACAAGTTCTCAATGGGATTAAGATCTGGGGAGTTTCCAGGCCATGGACCCAAAATCTCTATGTTTTGTTCCATGAGCCATTTAGTTATCACCTTTGCTTTATGGCAAGGTGCTCCATCATGCTGGAAAAGGCATTGTTGGGCGCCAAACTGCTCTTGGACGGTTGGGAGAAGTTGCTCTTGGAGGACATTCTGGTACCATTCTTTATTCATGGCTGTGATTTTAGGCAAGACTGTGAGTGAGCCGATTCCCTTGGCTGAGAAGCAACCCCACACATGAATGGTTTCAGGATGCTTTACAGTTGGCATGAGACAAGACTGGTGGTAGCGCTCACCTCTTCTCCGAATAAGCTGTTTTCCAGATGTCCCAAACAATCGAAAAGGGGATTCATCAGAGAAAATGACTTTGCCCCAGTCCTCAGCAGTCCACTCCCTGTACCTTTTGCAGAATATCAGTCGGTCCCTGATGTTTTTTCTGGAGAGAAGTGGCTTCTTTGCTGCCCTCCTTGAAACCAGCCCTTGCTCAAAGAGTCTCCGCCTCACAGTGCGTGCAGAAGCACGCACACCAGCCTGCTGCCATTCCTGAGCAAGCTCGGCACTGCTGGTAGTCCGATCCCGCAGCTGAAACAGTTTGAAGATACGGTCCTGGCGCTTGCTGGTCTTTCTTGGGCGCCCTGGAGCCTTTTTGACAACAATAGAAGCTCTCTCCTTGAAGTTCTTGATGATGCGATAGATTGTTGACTGAGGTGCAATCTTTGTAGCTGCGATACTCTTCCCTGTTAGGCCATTTTTGTGCAGTGCAATGATGGCTGCACGTGTTTCTTTAGAGATAACCATGGTTAACTGAAGAGAAACAATGATACCAAGAACCAGCCTCCTTTTAAAGTGTCCAGTGATGTCATTCTTACTTAATCATGACTGATTGATCGCCTGCCCTGTCCTCATCAACACCCACACCTGTGTTAATGGATCAATCACTAAAACGATGTTAGCTGCTCCTTTTAAGGCAGGACTGCAATGATGTTGAAATGTGTTTTGGGGGTTAAAGTTCATTTTCTGGGCAAATATTGACTTTGCAAGTACAGTAATTGCTGTTAAGCTGATCACTCTTTGACATTCAGGAGTATATGCAAATTGCCATTACAAAAAATGAAGCAGTAAACTTTGGAAAAATTACTATTTGTCTCATTCTCAATACTTTTGGCCATGACTGTACCTGCTATTTCATGTCTTCACATTTGAGCTTTGTTCACTTAGGATAAATTTATGGTCAGTGACCTAGCTCATAAATCCATACCCAGACCAGACTCCCTCTTAATACAGACTCCTGAGCACAACCCTCTGTAATACAAACCCCAGACTTTGCTTTGAAATAATGTCTAATCAGACTCCCCTCATACCTCATCCAGACTTTATTGTTTCACATACTTGTTTTATCCATAGTTTTCATGCATAAAATACGTAGCCATTATAAGCTATTGAGTTGTCCACATAACAATAGTTACGATTCATGAATCTAAATTCCCCATACAAATATATGGGTCTGTGACAGTAGCGTAGCTACCTGGGGGGCAGAGGGGGAGGTCGCCCCGGGCCCCGCGCTCTGAGGGTGCCCACCCGAGCTACGTCATTGTAACTGTAGCGGCACGCCTCTACAGTTACACTCCGGGCAGAGCAGGGAGACCCAATGTCCCTGTACTGCCCGGCAGCTGCTATGGGGCCCTAAAGCAGGAGGGAGGTCCCCGATGCCAGCATCGCCCCCCCCCCCGCAAGTCACCGCAACTGCAAGCTCAGTGATGGGAGAGGGAGCTACGCTCCCTCTCCCATCAGTCCCCATAGCGTCCTCTGTGTCTGACGCCACTGACGTCACGTCATCACTTGGCGCCCGGCCCACTGTGCTGAAGATTTGTGCGGACCGGGCGCTCGGAGCAGCGGGGGAATGAGGAGGAGAGAGAGGTGAGTATTGTGCTTATTTATTTATTTTTTCTTATTGGAGAGGGGGGGGGGGGTTATGCTACAGACTGCCTATGGGGGGGTGAGGGGATTATGCTACAGACTACCTATGGGGAGTGAGGAGATTATGCTACAGACTGCCTATGGGGGGTGAGGGGATTATGCTACAGACTGCTTATGGGGGGTGAGGGGATTATGCTACAGACTGCCTATGGGGGGGGTGAGGGGATTATGCTACAGACTGCCTATGGGGGGTGAGGGGATTATGTTACAGACTGCCTATGGGGGGTGAGGGGATTATGCTACAGACTGCTTATGGGGGGTGAGGGGATTATGCTACAGACTGCCTATGGGGGGGAGTGAGGGGATTATGCTACAGACTGCCTATGGGAGGGGTGAGGGGATTATGCTACAGACTGCCTATGGGTAATGAGGGGATTATGCTACAGACTGCTTATGGGGGGTGAGGGGATTATGCTACAGACTGCCTATGGGGGTGAGGGGATTATGCTACAGGCTGCCTATGGGGGGGGGTGAGGGGATTATGCTACAGACTGTCTATGGGGAGTGAGGAGATTATGCTACAGACTGCCTATGGGGGGCGGGGGGATTATACTACAGACTGCCTATGGGGGTGGGGGGATTATGCTACAGAAGGCCTATGGGAGGTGGGGGGATTATGCTACAGACTGCTTTTGGGGGGATTATGCTACAGAGGTGCACCTTTGGTCAAAATCAGAGGCTTCGTGTCCCGTTTGCAACAGGCTTGACCTGAAATGTTGCCGAAAGGCAACAAAAGATGACCTTTTGTTGCAAACGGGACACAAGATGGCCGACTTTTGTTGCCGGAATGCAACATTTGTTGCATTTGTGCAACAGGCTTGACCTTGATACATTGGAACTGGATTAAAGAGTCAATATGGTAGTATGACCTTCTGTACTATAGTAATATATAGGGACTGATGGGGGAAATTTGTTTTTTGGCATTTGGGACGCTTACGCACGCGGTGGGATGCGCTAAATTTTTTTCAGGGTTAAGGCAAAATTTTTGCTCGAAACTGCGCGCTCTGCGGTCTGAAATATCGCTCCTGAGGGGGTCTACGCAATAAAAATGCAAAAAAATGTAACATTAGAGCTGGCTAAATCACTTACCTGATTGACCAATAGCCAGCCCTCATTGACTTTTTTGTTGACATTGTGTGTTCTGAGGAAACTCCACCGGGTGGCAATGTTGTCCAACTTTTTAATTTTTTATTGTAGGATTGTAAAAACACCAGATGCCAATGTTTCTCTTTCTAATGTGCACGCAAGCATGAGAGCTTGCTGCTGGTTGTCCTGGATTACCTGCATCCAGCCCTCATATTGGGCATATAATGTCTATAGCCAACTCTCAAATTTTTTTTGCTTTAATAACACTAAGGCTATGTAACCACGATGCAGAAATGAAGCATTGTGTTCACGGCTGCCTCTAGCCAGCCCCCCAATTTTTTTTTTCTTTAATAACACAAACACCATGAGGACTGGCTATCGTGTGTTCACGGCTGCTTCTAGCCAGCCCCCCAATTTTTTTTTTCTTTAATAACACAAACACCATGAGGGCTGGCTATCATCTGTCCACGGCTGCCTCTAGCCAGCCCCCCAATTTTTTTTTTTCTTTAATAACACAAACATCATGAGGGCTCGCTATCGTGTGTCCACGGCTGCCTCTAGCCAGCCCTCCAATTTTTTTTTTCTTTAATAACACAAACACCATGAGGGCTGGCTATCGTGTGTTCACGGCTGCCTCTAGCCAGCCCCCCAATTTTTTTTTTTCTTTAATAACACAAACACCATGAGGGCTGGCTATCGTGTGTTCACGGCTGCCTCTAGCCAGCCCCCCAATTTTTTTTTTCTTTAATAACACAAACACCATGAGGGCTGGCTATCATGTGTCCACGGCTGCCTCTAGCCAGCCCCCCAATTTTTTTCTTCTTTAATAACACAAACACCATGAGGGCTGGCTATCGTGTGTTCACGGCTGCCTCTAGCCAGCCCCCCAATTTTTTTTTTTCTTTAATAACACAAACACCATGAGGGCTGGCTATCGTGTGTTCACGGCTGCCTCTAGCCAGCCCCCCAATTTTTTTTTTCTTTAATAACACAAACACCATGAGGGCTGGCTATCGTGTATCCACGGCTACCTCTAGCCAGCCCCCCAATTTTTTTTTTCTTTAATAACACAAGCACCATGAGGGCTGGCTATCGTGTGTCCACGGCTGCCTCTAGCCAGCCCCCCAATTTTTTTTTTCTTTAATAACACAAACACCATGAGGGCTGGCTATCATGTGTCCACGGCTGCCTCTAGCCAACCCCCCAATTTTTTTTTCTTTAATAACACAAACACCATGAGGGCTGGCTATCGTGTGTTCACGGCTGCCTCTAGCCAGCCCCCCAATTTTTTTTTTCTTTAATAACACAAACACCATGAGGGCTGGCTATCGTGTGTCCACGGCTGCCTCTAGCCAGCCCTCCAATTTTTTTTTTCTTTAATAACACAAACACCATGAGGGCTGGCTATCGTGTGTTCACGGCTGCCTCTAGCCAGCCCCCCAATTTTTTTTTTCTTTAATAACACAAACACCATGAGGGCTGGCTATCGTGTGTTCACGGCTGCCTCTAGCCAGCCCCCCAATTTTTTTTTTCTTTAATAACACAAACACCATGAGGGCTGGCTATCATGTGTCCACGGCTGCCTCTAGCCAGCCCCCCAATTTTTTTTTTCTTTAATAACACAAACACCATGAGGGCTGGCTATCGTGTGTTCACGGCTGCCTCTAGCCAGCCCCCCAATTTTTTTTTTCTTTAATAACACAAACACCATGAGGGCTGGCTATCGTGTGTCCACGGCTGCCTCTAGCCAGCCCCCCCAATTTTTTTTTTCTTTAATAACACAAACACCATGAGGGCTGGCTATCGTGTGTTCACGGCTGCCTCTAGCCAGCCCCCCAATTTTTTTTTTCTTTAATATCACAAACACCATGAGGGCTGGCTATCGTGTGTCCGCGGCTGCCTCTAGCCAGCCCCCCAATTTTTGTTTTTCTTTAATAACACAAACACCATGAGGGCTGGCTATCGTGTGTTCACGGCTGCCTCTAGCCAGCCCCCCAATTTTTTTTTTTCTTTAATAACACAAACACCATGAGGGCTGGCTATCATGTGTCCACGGCTGCCTCTAGCCAACCCCCCAATTTTTTTTTCTTTAATAACACAAACACCATGAGGGCTGGCTATCGTGTGTTCACGGCTGCCTCTAGCCAGCCCCCCAATTTTTGTTTTTCTTTAATAACACAAACACCATGAGGGCTGGCTATCGTGTGTCCACGGCTGCCTCTAGCCAGCCCCCCAATTTTTTTTTTCTTTAATAACACAAACATCATGAGGGCTCGCTATCGTGTGTCCACGGCTGCCTCCAGCCAGCCCCCCAATTTTTTTTTTCTTTAATAACACAAACACCATGAGGGCTGGCTATCGTGTGTCCACGGCTGCCTCTAGCCAGCCCTCCAATTTTTTTTTTTCTTTAATAACACAAACACCATGAGGGCTGGCTATCGTGTGTCCACGGCTGCCTCTAGCCAGCCCCCCAATTTTTTTTTTCTTTAATAACACAAACACCATGAGGGCTGGCTATCATGTGTCCACGGCTGCCTCTAGCCAGCCCCCCAATTTTTTTTTTCTTTAATAACACAAACACCATGAGGGCTGGCTATCGTGTGTTCACGGCTGCCTCTAGCCAGCCCCCCAATTTTTTTTTTCTTTAATAACACAAACACCATGAGGGCTGGCTATCGTGTGTCCACGGCTGCCTCTAGCCAGCCCCCCAATTTTTTTTTTCTTTAATAACACAAACACCATGAGGGCTGGCTATCGTGTGTTCACGGCTGCCTCTAGCCAGCCCCCCAATTTTTTTTTTCTTTAATAACACAAACACCATGAGGGCTGGCTATCGTGTGTCCACGGCTGCCTCTAGCCAACCCCCCAATTTTTTTTTCTTTAATAACACAAACACCATGAGGGCTGGCTATAGTGTGTCCACGGCTGCCTCTAGCCAGCCCTCAAATTTTTTTTTCTTTAATAACACAAACACCATGATGGCTGGCTATGAGAAAGGGAGCTATGTCCCTGTAAAGTTAGCTTGTTGTCATGTGGAGAAGAGTTTGAGGGGATTGTGGCCCTGTGGAAATGCTTGTGGCCCGGCAGAAGGAGCCAGTGGTCCTGTGGAGAGAGCTGAAGGGGTTGAGGCCCTGTGGAAAGGCCTGTGACCCTGTATAGGGGTCCGTTGCCCTGTGGAGAGAGCTGTAGGGGCTCGTGCCCTATGGAAATGACTATGGCCATGTAGACAGGCCTTCTGGCCTTGAAGAGGGGGCTTGTGCCCTGCAGACGGGCCTTGTGTCTCTGTGGAGAGAGCTAAAGGGGGCAGTGGCGGTGCAGAAAGTGCATTTCGCCCTGTTGATGGGAGCTATGGCCCGGTAAAGAGAGCTTGTTGTCCTGTGGAGAAGAGTTGGAGGGGCTTGTGGCACTGTGGAAAGGCCTGTGGCCCAGTAGGGGCCTGTGGTCCTGTGGAGACAGCTGAAGGGGTTGAGGCCCTGTGGAAAGGCCTGTGACCCTGTATAGGGGTCTGTGGCCCCGCAGAGGGGCATGTGGCGATGTAAAGAGAGCTGGAGGGAGTTGTGGCCTGAGGAAAAGGCCATGTGGAGCGGGCTGGAGAGGCCTGTGGAAGGCTCTGGAGTAAGATTTGAGCCTATGAAGTCCTTTGCAGTAAACAACATGCAACATGATTGCCTGTGGAGAGAGCTGGAGGGGCTTGTGGCACTGTGGAAAGGCCTGTGGCCCAGTAGGAGCCTGTGGTTCTGTGGAGATAGCTGAAGGTGTTGTGGCCCTGTGGAAAGGCCTGTGACCCTGTATAGGGGTCCGTTGCCCTGTGGAGAGAGCTGGAGGGGCTCGTGCCATATGGAAATGACTATAGCCATGTAGAAAGGCCTTTTGGCCTTGAAGAGGGCGCTTGTGCCCTGCAGACGGGCCCTGTGACTCTGTGGAGAGAGCTGTTGGGAGTTGTGGCCGTGTGGAAAGTGCATTTGGCCCTGTGGAGGTGAGCTATGGCCCTGTAAAGAGAGCTTCTTGTCCTGTGGAGAGAGCTGGAGGGTGTTGTGGCCCTGTGGAAAGGTCTGTGGCCCTATGGATAGGCCCTTTAGCCTTGTGGAAAGGGATGTGGCCCTGTGGTGAGAGCTGGAAGGAGTTGTGGGCTGTGGAAAAGCCTGTGGTCCTGTGGAGACAGCTGAAGGGGTTGAGGCCCTGTGGAAAGGCCTGTGACCCTGTATAGGGGTCTGTGGCCCCGCAGAGGGGCATGTGGCGATGTAAAGAGAGCTGGAGGGAGTTGTGGCCTGAGGAAAAGGCCATGTGGAGCGGGCTGGAGAGGCCTGTGGAAGGCTCTGGAGTAAGATTTGAGCCTATGAAGTCCTTTGCAGTAAACAACATGATTGCCTGTGGAGAGAGCTGGAGGGGCTTGTGGCACTGTGGAAAGGCCTGTGGCCCAGTAGGAGCCTGTGGTCCTGTGGAGAGAGCTGAAGGTGTTGTGGCCCTGTGGAAAGGCCTGTGATCCTGTATAGGGGTCCGTTGCTCTGTGGAGAGAGCTGGAGGGGCTCGTGCCCTATGGAAATGACTATGGCCATGTAGAAAGGCCTTTTGGCCTTGAAGAGGGGGCTTGTGCCCTGCAGACGGGCCCTGTGACTCTGTGGAGAGAGCTGTTGGGAGTTGTGGCCGTGTGGAAAGTGCATTTGGCCCTGTGGAGGTGAGCTATGGCCCTGTAAAGAGAGCTTCTTGTCCTGTGGAGAGAGCTGGAGGGTGTTGTGGCCCTGTGGAAAGGTCTGTGGCCCTATGGATAGGCCCTTTAGCCTTGTGGAAAGGGCTGTGGCCCTGTGGTGAGAGCTGGAAGGAGTTGTGGGCTGTGGAAAAGCCTGTGGTCCTGTGGAGACAGCTGAAGGGGTTGAGGCCCTGTGGAAAGGCCTGTGACCCTGTATAGGGGTCTGTGGCCCCGCAGAGGGGCATGTGACGATGTAAAAAGAGCTGGAGGGAGTTGTGGCCTGAGGAAAAGGCCATGTGGAGCGGGCTGGAGAGGCCTGTGGAAGGCTCTGGAGTAAGATTTGAGCCTATGAAGTCCTTTGCAGTAAACAACATGCAACATGATTGCCTGTGGAGAGAGCTGGAGGGGCTTGTGGCACTGTGGAAAGGCCTGTGGCCCAGTAGGAGCCTGTGGTCCTGTGGAGAGAGCTGAAGGTGTTGTGGCCCTGTGGAAAGGCCTGTGACCCTGTATAGGGGTCCGTTGCCCTGTGGAGAGAGCTGGATGGGCTCGTGCCGTATGGAAATGACTATAGCCATGTAGAAAGGCCTTTTGGCCTTGAAGAGGGCGCTTGTGCCCTGCAGACGGGCCCTGTGACTCTGTGGAGAGAGCTGTTGGGAGTTGTGGCCGTGTGGAAAGTGCATTTGGCCCTGTGGAGGTGAGCTATGGCCCTGTAAAGAGAGCTTTTTGTCCTGTGGAGAGAGCTGGAGGGTGTTGTGGCCCTGTGGAAAGGTCTGTGGCCCTATGGATAGGCCCTTTAGCCTTGTGGAAGGGGCTGGGGCCCTGTGGTGAGAGCTGGAAAGAGTTGTGGGCTGTGGAAAAGCCTGTGGTCCTGTGG
Organism: Phyllobates terribilis; assembly: GCF_046119375.1. Lineage (NCBI taxonomy): Eukaryota > Metazoa > Chordata > Amphibia > Anura > Dendrobatidae > Phyllobates > Phyllobates terribilis. The sequence goes on along the minus strand of NW_027363957.1, from coordinate 159,676 downwards.
AGACAGCTGAAGGGGTTGAGGCCCTGTGGAAAGGCCTGTGACCCTGTATAGGGGTCTGTGGCCCCACAGAGGGGCATGTGGCGATGTAAAGAGAGCTGGAGGGAGTTGTGGCCTGAGGAAAAGGCCATGTGGAGCGGGCTGGAGAGGCCTGTGGAAGGCTCTGAAGTAAGATTTGGGCCTATGAAGTCCTTTGCAGTAAACAACATGCAACATGATTGCCTGAGGAGAGAGCTGGAGGGGCTTGTCGCCCTGTGGAAAGGCCTGTGACCCTGTATAGGGGTCCGTTGCCCTGTGGAGAGAGCTGGAGGGGCTCGTGCCCTATGGAAATGACTATGGCCATGTAGAAAGGCCTTTTGGCCTTGAAGAGGGGGCTTGTGCCCTGCAGACGGGCCTTGTGTCTCTGTGGAGAGAGCTAAAGGGGGCTGTGGCCGTGCAGAAAGTGCATTTGGCCCTGTGGAGGGGAGCTATGGCCCGGTAAAGAGAGCTTGTTGTCCTGTGGAGAGGAGTTGGAGGGGATTGTGGCCCTGTGGAAAGGCTTGTGGCCCGGCAGAAGTAGGCAGTGGTCCTGATGAGAGAGCTGAAGGGGTTGAGGCCCTGTGGAAAGGCCTGTGACCCTGTATAGGGGTCTGTGGCCCCGCAGAGGGGCATGTGGCGATGTAAAGAGAGCTGGAGGTAGTTGTGGCCTGAGAAAAAGGCCATGTGGAGCGGGCTGGAGAGGCCTGTGGAAGGCTCTGGAGTAAGATTTGGACCTATGAAGTCCTTTGCAGTAAACAACATGCAACATGATTGCCTGTGGAGTGAGCTGGAGGGGCTTGTGGCACTGTGGAAAGGCCTGTGGCCCAGTAGGAGCCTGTGGTCCTGTGGAGAGATCTGAAGGTGTTGTGGCCCTGTGGAAAGGCCTGTGACCCTGTATAGGGGTCTGTTGCCCTGTGGAGAGAGCTGGAGGGGCTCGTGCCCTATGGAAATGACTATGGCCATGTAGAAAGGCCTTTCGGCCTTGAAGAGGGGGCTTGTGCCCTGCAGACGTGCCCTGTGACTCTGTGGAGAGAGCTGTTGGGAGTTGTGGCCGTGTGGAAAGTGCATTTGGCCTTGTGGAGGTGAGCTATGGCCCTGTAAAGAGAGCTTCTTGTCCTGTGGAGAGAGCTGGAGGGTTTTGTGGCCCTGTCAAAAGGTCTGTGGCCCTATGGATAGGCCCTTTAGCCTTGTGGAAGGGGCTGTGGCCCTGTGGTGAGAGGTGGAAGGAGTTGTGGGCTGTGGAGAAGCCTGTGGTCCTGTGGAGACAGCTGAAGGGTTTGAGGCCCTGTGGAAAGGCCTGTGACCCTGTATAGGGGTCTGTGACCCCGCAGAGGGGCATGTGGCGATGTAAAGAGAGCTGGAGGGAGTTGTGGCCTGAGGAAAACGCCATGTGGAGCGGGCTGGAGAGGCCTGTGGAAGGCACTGGAGTAAGATTTGGGCCTATGAAGTCCTTTGCAGTAAACAACATGCAACATGATTGCCTGTGGAGAGAGCTGGAGGGGCTTGTGGCACTGTGGAAAGGCCTGTGGCCCAGTAGGAGCCTGTGGTCCTGTGGAGAGAGCTGAAGGTGTTGTGGCCCTGTGGAAAGGCCTGTGACCCTGTATAGGGGTCCGTTGCCCTGTGGAGAGAGCTGGAGGTGCTCGTGCCCTATGGAAATGACTATGGCCATGTAGAAAGGCCTTGTGGCCTTGAAGAGGGGGCTTGTGCCCTGCATACGGGCCTTGTGTCTCTGTGGAGAGAGCTAAATGGGGCTGTGGCCGTGCAGAAAGTGCATTTGGCCCTGTGGAGGGGAGCTATGGCCCAGTAAAGAGAGCTTTTTGTCCTGTGGAGAAGAGTTGGAGTGGATTGTGGCCCTGTGGAAAGGATTGGTGCCCGGCAGAAGTAGGCAGTGGTCCTGTGGAGACAGCTGAAGGGGTTGAGGCCCTGTGGAAAGGCCCTTGACCCTGTATAGGGGTCTGTGGCCCCGCAGAGGGGCATGTGGCGATGTAAAGAGAGCTGGAGGGAGTTGTGGCCTGAGGAAAACGCCATGTGGAGCGGGCTGGAGAGGCCTGTGGAAGGCTCTGGAGTAAGATTTGGGCCTATGAAGTCCTTTGCAGTAAACAACATGCAACATGATTGCCTGTGGAGAGAGCTGGATGGGCTTGTGGCACTGTGGAAAGGCCTGTGGCCCAGTAGGAGCCTGTGGTCCTGTGGAGAGAGCTGAAGGTGTTGTGGCCCTGTGGAAAGGTCTGTGACCCTGTATAGGGGTCCGTTGCCCTGTGGAGAGAGCTGGAGTTGCTCGTGCCCTATGGAAATGACTATGGCCATGTAGAAAGGCCTTTTGGCCTTGAAGAGGGGGCTTGTGCCCTGCAGACGGGCCCTGTGACTCTGTGGAGAGAGCTGTTGGGAGTTGTGGCCGTGTGGAAAGTGCATTTGGCCCTGTGGAGGTGAGCTATGGCCCTGTAAAGAGAGCTCCTTTTCCTGTGGAGAGAGCTGGAGGGTGTTGTGGCCCTGTGGAAAGGTCTGTGGCCCTATGGATAGGCCCTTTAGCCTTGTGGAAGGGGCTGTGGCCGTGTGGTGAGAGCTGGAAGGAGTTGTGGGCTGTGGAAAAGCCTGTAGTCCTGTGGAGACAGCTGAAGGGGTTGAGGCCCTGTGGAAAGGCCTGTGACCCTGTATAGGGGTCTGTGGCCCCGCAGAGGGGCATGTGGCGATGTAAAGAGAGCTGGAGGGAGTTGTGGCCTGAGGAAAAGGCCATGTGGAGCAGGCTGGAGAGGCCTGTGGAAGGCTCTGGAGTAAGATTTGGGCCTATGAAGTCCTTTGCAGTAAACGACATGCAACATGATAGCCTGTGGAGAGAGATGGAGGGGCTTGTGACACTGTGGAAAGGCCTGTGGCCCAGTAGGAGCCTGTGGTCCTGTGGAGAGAGCTGAAGGTGTTGTGGCCCTGTGGAAAGGATTTTTAAGCGCAGCAGAAACGCTGCGGAAAAATCCGCAGCATGGGCATTAACATTGCGGAATGCCACTAAGTACCATGGGGTGCGGATTAACAAGTGTTTCACAAGCGTTTCCGCTGCGTAAATTACGCAACATATACGCTTGTAAATCGCTACGTGGGCACGCAGCCTGAGGCTGTGTTCACACACCACGCTTTTTTCCGGCCCGGAGGAGAAGTGATGTCACAGAGGAGGATGAAGAATCCTGTTCCTCCTCCCCTTTGTGACATGTCTGCCAGCCCCCCTTTCATTTTGTAATATATTACTATACAGTACGAAATCAAAATTAAATAAATCAAGATGTATTAAAAATAATAAAGAATTAATACTTACCCTTTCAGACGCTTTTCGGTCTATCCGGTGCAGAGCCAAGGCCACGTCCTGAGCGACAGGACCTTCCATGATGTCACAGGAAGGTCCTGTCGATTGGTATTTGGCCTTGGTTCTGCACCGGATAGCCCTAAAAGGCATCGGAAATGGTAAGTATTAATTCTATTGTGATGTCATAATACCCCACAACTATTAGTAGAGGCAAAAAAGTGACACATTTATTCCATTTTATTTATTGAAAGAAATTAGGCTTAAACCAAAAATGACATGATGGAGCGGATTGCCTGTAAAGATGCCTTCTTTTTAATGTATTGATCTTCATGGAATAAAGTAAAATTCATCATATGGAAACCGGTGCCAGCATTCCTTTTTTCATGTTTGGCTTTCAGGCGGTGGCCTACCGCCACTGAGCACCTGACCGGATCCACTGATTGGAAGGAGGGGGGAGCTTTCCATTTCCCAATTTTCTCATTTGGCTCCAAAAATAACATGTCAATCAAGAAAACTGGTATAAAGGAGCATGGCATAGGTGACATTTCTTTGCAAGCATTCAACCTGTGTAAAGAAAAAAAGAATATTAAACAGTGCAGTATACTATATCAGGTTCCTTTACTCGAGCTGACCAATGGTCAATAGGTCACTCAAATGAGTCCTTTTAACTGACTAAAGGGGGGTGGAGGAGGCTGTGGCCCTGATGAAAGAGCTGAAAAGGGTTGTAGCCTTGTAGAAGGAGCCTGTGGAGAGAGCTGGAGGGGGTTATTGCCTTGGGGAAATGCCTATGGCTCTGTGGAAGGGACCTGTGGCCCTTTGAAAAAGGCCTTTGGACTTGTGGAGGGGGCTGTGGCCTTGTAAAGGGAGCCTCTGTCCTTTTTGAGAGAGACAGAGGGGGTTGTGGCCTTATGGAAAAGCCTATGACACAGTGAAAGGGCCCTGTGGAGAGAGGTGAAGGCGGTTGTGGCCCTGTATAAATGCCTGTAAACCTGTAGAAGGAGCCTGTTGTTCTGTGGAGAGAGCTTGAGGGGGTTATGGCCCTATGGAAATGACTATGGCCCTGTGGAATGGACCTATGGCTCTTTGCAAAGGGCCTGTGGCCTTGTGGTGGGGGCCCTTGCCCTGTAGAAGGAGCCTGTGGCCCTCTTGAGAGAGCCAGAGGAGGTTGTGGCACTATTTAAAGGCCAGTGGCCCTGTAGAAAGGCCCCTTGGCCTTGATGAAGGGGCTTGTGCCCTGCAGACGGGCCCCATCACTCTGTGTAGAGAGCTGGAGGGGGTTGTGGCCATGTGGAAAGTGCATTTGGCCCTGTGGAGGGGAGCTATGGCCCTGTAAAGAGAGCCTGTTGTCCTGTGGAATTGGAGGGGATTGTGGCCCTGTGGAAAGGCTTGTGGCCGGTAGAAGGAGCCAGTGGTCCTGTGGAGAGATCTGAAGGGGTTGAGGCCCTGTGGAGAGGCCTTTGACCCTGTATAGGGGTCTGTTGCCCCGCAGAGGGGCATGTGGCGATGTAAAGACAGCTGGATGGAGTTGTGGCCTGTGGAAAAGGCCATGTGGAGCGTGCTGGAGGGGCCTGTGGAAGGCTCTGGAGTAAGATGGGGGCCTATGAAGTCCTTTGCAGTAAACATCTAAATTTTCAAGCTTCGTGTCCGATTTGCAACAGGGTTGACTCCAATGTTGCCGAACTGCAACAAAAATTGACTCTTGTTGCAAAAGTGCAACATGATTGCCTGTGGAGAGAGCTGGATGGTGCTTGTGGCACTGTGGAAAGACCTGTGGCCCGGTAGTAGCCTGTGGTCCTGTGGAGATAGCTGAAGGTGTTGTGGCCCTGTGGAAAGGCCTGTGACCCTGTATAGGGGTCCGTTGCCCTGTGGAGAGAGCTGGAGGGGCTTGTGCCCTATGGAAATGACTATGGCCATGTAGAAAGGCCCTTTGGCCTTGAAGAGGGGGCTTGTGTCCTGCAGACGGGCCCTGTGTCTCTGTGGAGAGAGCTAAAGGGGGCTGTGGCCGTGCAGAAAGTGCATTTGGCCCTGTGGAGGGGAGCTATGGCTCTGTAAAGAGAGCTTGTTGTCCTGTGGAGAAGAGTTGGAGGGGATTGTGGCCCTGTGGAAATGCTTGTGGCCCGGCAGAAGGAGCCAGTGGTCCTGTGGAGAGAGCTGAAGGGGTTGAGGCCCTGTGGAAAGGCCTGTGACCCTGTATAGGGGTCTGTGGCCCTGCAGAGGGGCATGTGGCGATGTAAAGAGAGCTGGAGGGAGTTGTGGCCTGCGGAAAAGGCCATGTGGAGCGGGCTGGAGGGGCCTGTGGAAGGGTCTGAAGTAAGATTTGGGCCTATGAAGTCCTTTTTTTCGGTAAACAACATGCAACATGATTGCCTGTGGAGAGAGCTAGAGGGACTTGTAGCACTGTGGAAAAGCCTGTGGCCAGGTAGGAGCCTGTGGTCCTGTGGAGAGAGCTGAAGGTGTTGTGGCCCTTTGGAAAGGCCTGTGACCCTGTATAGGTGTCCGTTGCCCTGTGGAGAGAGCTGGAGGGGCTTGTGCCCTATGGAAATGACTATGGCCATGTAGAAAGGCCCTTTGGCCTTGAAGAGGGGGCTTGTGTCCTGCAGACGGGCCCTGTGTCTCTGTGGAGAGAGCTAAAGGGGGCTGTAGCCGTGCAGAAAGTGCATTTGGCCCTGTGGAGGGGAGCTATGGCTCTGTAAAGAGAGCTTGTTGTCCTGTGGAGAAGAGTTGGAGGGGATTGTGGCCCTGTGGAAATGCTTGTGGCCCGGCAGAAGGAGCCAGTGGTCCTGTGGAGAGAGCTGAAGGGGTTGAGGCCCTGTGGAAAGGCCTGTGACCCTGTATAGGGGTCTGTGGCCCCGCAGAGGGGCATGTGGCGATGTAAAGAGAGCTGGAGGGAGTTGTGGCCTGCGGAAAAGGCCATGTGGAGCGGGCTGGAGGGGCCTGTGGAAGGGTCTGAAGTAAGATTTGGGCCTATGAAGTCCTTTGCAGTAAACATCTACATTTTCAAGCTTCGTGTCCGATTTGCAACAGGGTTGACTCCAATGTTGCCGAACTGCAACAAAAATTGACTCTTGTTGCAAAAGTGCAACATGATTGCCTGTGGAGAGAGCTGGATGGTGCTTGTGGCACTGTGGAAAGACCTGTGGCCCGGTAGTAGCCTGTGGTCCTGTGGAGAGAGCTGAAGGTGTTGTGGCCCTGTGGAAAGGCCTGTGACCCTGTATAGGGGTCCGTTGCCCTGTGGAGAGAGCTGGAGGGGCTTGTGCCCTATGGAAATGACTATGGCCATGTAGAAAGGCCTTTTGGCCTTGAAGAGGGGGCTTGTGCCCTGCAGACGGGCCTTGTGTCTCTGTGGAGAGAGCTAAAGGGGGCTGTGGCCATGCAGAAAGTGCATTTGGCCCTGTGGAGGGGAGCTATGGCCCGGTAAAGAGAGCTTGTTGTCGTGTGGAGAAGAGTTGGAGGGGATTGTGGCCCTGGGGAAAGGCCTGTGACCCTGTATAGGGGTCCGTTGCCCTGTGGAGAGAGCTGGAGGGGCTCGTGCCCTATGGAAATGACTATGGCCATGTAGAAAGGCCCTTTGGCCTTGAAGAGGGGGCTTGTGTCCTGCAGACGGGCCCTGTGTCTCTGTGGAGAGAGCTAAAGGGGGCTGTAGCCGTGCAGAAAGTGCATTTGGCCCTGTGGAGGGGAGCTATGGCTCTGTAAAGAGAGCTTGTTGTCCTGTGGAGAAGAGTTGGAGGGGATTGTGGCCCTGTGGAAATGCTTGTGGCCCGGCAGAAGGAGCCTATGGTACTGTGGAGAGTGTTGAAGGGGTTGTTTGCCCGCAGAGGGGCATGTAGTGATGTAAAGAGAGCTGGAGTGAGTTTTGCTCTGCTAAAAAAGGCCATGTGGAGTGGGCTGGAGGGGCCTGTGGAAGGCTCTGGAGTAAGATTGGGGCCTATGAAGTCTTTTGCAGTAAACAACATGCAACATGATTGCCTGTGGAAAGAGCTGGAGGGGCTTGTGGCACTGTGTAAAGGCCTGTGGCCCGGTAGGAGCCTGTGGTCCTGTGGAGAGAGCTGAAGGGGCTTGTGGCCCTGTGGAAAGGCCTGTGACCCTGTATAGTGGTCTGTTGCCCTGTGGAGAGAGCTGGAGGGGCTTGTGGCCCTGAGGAAAGGGCCTATGGCCCTGTGGAGAGAGCTGAAGGTTGGTGCGGCCCTGTGGAAAGGCCTGTGACCCTGAAGAGGGATCTGTGGCCCTTCAAATGGGCCTGTTGCCCTGTGGAGAGAGCTGGAGTGGGTTATGGCCCTGTGGAAATGCCTATGGCACTGCGGAAAGGGACCTCTGGCCCTTTGCAAAGGGTCATTGGCCTTGTGGAGTGGGCTATTGCCCTGTTGACGGGCCTGTGGCCCTGTGTGATTGTTGATAGCCTGACAAATCATCCCATAAAAACTTGCATATTTTTCAAGGATCCTGTAGCTTAAAGATGTTTCCTGACAATTCACTTTAATGTTCAGGAAGCATCCTACAGCAACAAGATTCTTAAAAAATACACAAGTGTTAAACACTGTGTAGCTTTCTGGTTACTTACCAATTAATCTTCTCTGCTGCAACTTGAGTAGTGCTTCTTACCTTTGACCTACAGGAAGAGGTGTGCATGAGAGAGAGTCATTGAGAGGCACATAGAGGCAAAGAAGGGAGCAAAGGGGCAAAGGTAGGCACATAGAGGGATGCAAAAGGTAAATAGAAGCACAGGGAGGGACAGAGAGGCACAGAGACCGATAGAGAGCCACAGATGGGCAAAGACAGAGATTGAGAGGCTCGTGAAGGCACAGAGACAAAAAAAGGCACTTTGGATGGAAAGAGAGCACCAGAGAGAGAGCATGCGAGAGAGTGGTGCAATGGGGAGAGATCAAAAGCGAGCGCCAGTGATGCACTGGAGACTGAGAGAGCACAAAAGAGAGCAGTGCACTATAAAGACAGAGGAGTGCCAGAGAGTGGTGCACTGGAAAGAGAGTGAAAGAGCACCAGAGAGCATTGCACTGCGGAGAGAGAGAGAGAAAGAGACAGAAAGCAGTGTGCCAGTGTAAAAGGGCACCAGAGAGTGATGCACTGACTGGACAAATGGTCATTTTTATAGGCAGTTCTACATGTCGGGTTGCTGGACAGCTGGGGGTCATGCTTACCGTTGTTAGGGATGGTAATATATTCTGCTTCCCTAGGCCTGATTTCCAGGGACTGCACTGCTCTGACTGGCAGGAGCACTTTTATGGCTACCTGACCTTTAAATTATTATGGATTCTAGTAATACTGACAAAGCATTAGACTAAACGGCTCAGAAACCTGACGGTAGTAAATGATTGTGCCATTTGAACAGTTGTCAGAATTGTTTCATCATAGCCATAGGACTTCCACTTTATATTTATCTTTAAAATAGTTATTAAAAGGACTCTGTCACCAGGTTTTTGACATCCCATCGGACAGCAGCATAATGTAGAGATAGAAATCCTGATCCAGCAATGTTTCACTTACTGAGCTCCTTGCTGTCATTTTGATAAAATTACTGTTTTCTCTGTTGCAGATTTGGCAGCTCCCAAGTATGACTTGACTACTGGAGTAGTGCTCTAATGATAATCTCCAGATGATTTAACAGTGTTTTAATGCAAACTACACTGAGCAGCCTAGTAAGTGATACATCACTGGAATAAAGATGTCTGTGTCCACATTATGGTGCGCTCAGATGAGATGGCTAAAACCTGGTGACATAATCCCTTTAACACTAATACAAACAGTACAAATGTTTATAATAAAGAAAATCTTCTCCCATTGCTTCGAGGGCCCCGTTCACCTGGAATTGTAGAACAACCTAGAATAGAAAAGAAACAAATAAAACATGAATTCAGAAACTTTAACAAGACCGGAACTTTAGTCTCCGAAACGCCTCATTCTTTCTTGGGAGCTGATCACTGCCGTCTTCTTAATCTCTTTAAAGGAAAGAAGGGGAATACATACAGTTATATGAAAAAGTTTGGGCACCCCTATTAATCTTAAGCTTAATGTTTTATAAAAATTGGTGTTTTTGCAACAGCTATTTCAGTTTGAGATATGTAATAACTGTTGGACACAGTAATGTTTCTGCCTTGAAATGAGGTTTATTGTACTAACAGAAAATGTGCAATCTGCATTCAAACAAAATTTGTCAGGTGCATAAGTATGGGCACCCTTATCATTTTCTTGTTTTAAATACTCCTACCTACTTTTTACTGACTTACTAAAGCACTTTTTTTGGTTTTGTAACCTCATTGAGCTTTGAACTTCATAGCCAGGTGTATGCAATCATGAGAAAAGCTACTTAAAGTGGCCACTTGCAAGTTGTGCTCCTGTTTGAATCTCCTCTGAAGAGTGGCATCATGGGCTCCTCAAAACAACTGTCAAATGATCTGAAAACAAAGATTATTCAACATAGTTGTTCAGGAGAAGGATACAAAAAGGTATCTCAGAGATTTAACCTGTCAGTTTCCACTGTGAGGAACATAGTAAGGAAATGGAAGAACACAGGGACAGTTCTTGTTAAGGCCAGAAGTGGCAGGCCAAGAAAAACATCAGAAAGGCAGAGAAGAAGAATGGTGAGATCAGTCAAGGACAATCCTCAGACCACCTCCAGAGAGCTGCAGCATCAACTTTCTGCAGATGGTGTCACTGTGCATCGGTCAACTATACAACACACTTTGCACAAGGAGAAGCTGTATGGGAGAGTGATGCGAAAGAAGCCGTTTCTGCAAGCACGCCACAAACAGAGTCGGCTGAGGTATGCAAAAGCACATTTGGAGAAGCCAATTTCTTTTTGGAAGAAGGTCCTGTGGACTGATGAAACCAATATTGAGTTGTTTGGTCATACAAAAAGGCGTTATGCATGACGGAAAAAAAATACAGCATTCCAAGAAAAACACTTGCTACCCACAGTAAAATTTGGTGGAGGTTCCATCATTCTTTGGGGCTGTGTGGCCAATGCCGGCACCGGGAATCTTGTTAAAGTTGAGGGATGCATGGATTCCACTCAGTATCCGCAGATTCTTGACAATAATGTTCAAGAATCAGTGACAAAGTTGAAGTTACGCAGGGGATGGATCTTTCAGCAAGACAATGATCCAAAACACCGCTCCAAATCTGCTCAGGCATTCATGCAGAGGAACAATTATAATGTTCTGGAATGGCCATCCCAGTCCCCAGACCTGAATATCATTGAACATCTGTGGGATCATTTGAAGAGGGCTGTCCATGCTCGGCGACCATCAAACTTAACTGAACTGGAATTGTTTTGTAAAGAGGAATGGTCAAAAATACCTTCATCCAGGATCCAGGAAATCATTAAAAGCTACAGGAAGCGACTAGAGGCTGTTATTTTTGCAAAAGGAGGATCTACTAAATATTAATGTCACTTTTCTGGTGAGGTGCCCATACTTATGCACCTGTCAAATTTTGTTTGAATGCAGATTGCACATTTTCTGTTAGTACAATAAACCTCATTTCAAGGCAGAAACATTACTGTGTCCAACAGTTATTACATATATCAAACTGAAATAGCTGTTGCAAAAACACCAATTTTTATAAAACATTAAGCTTAAGATTAATAGGGGTGCCCAAACTTTTTCATATAACTGTATGTTAAAACCGAAATGTTTATTGTTCAAGGACAATGTGAATGAGTACCGTATATTCCGGCGTATAAGACGACCTGGTGTATAAGACGACCCCCCTACTTTCCTGTTAAAATATAGAGTTTAGGATATATTAACCGTATAAGACTACCCCTTTTCCAACGCATACCAAACACCAGTAAAAATAAAAAAAAAACAGATTTGAATTTAACATGGTCCTTTTTTAATTTAAATTCTTATGACATGCAGGTATATAGCAGGAAAACTGTCACTCATAAACATATTAAAATAGGGGGGACCCCACGTCATTTTTTGGGGGGGTCCCCCATTCTAATAGCTAGTAAAGGCTAGGTATTCAGCTGGGGGCTGATATTAGTAGCCTGGGAAGCTCCGTGGGTATTACCCTCTTCCCAGACTTCAAACATCTGCCCCAGCCGTCTGCTTAACCTCCGCTAGAGACTATAATGATGGTGGATCCCACGCCAATTTTCTTTTTAAAAAATCCTTTATTTTAACACTAAATGACAATTGAGGGGTTAATAAAGATGCAGTCCCTAAATTATTAATTTTGTAATTAATTTTTCCCAAAAATGTTGACGTGGGGCTTCGCCATATTTTTGTGTCCAGCCAGGTACAGCAGGCAGGAACGGGCTGCACCCAACCACCAGCTGCCTATTTGTACCTGGCCGGACACAACAATATAGGGAAGCCCTTTTTTTTTTTAATTATTTCATGAAATAATTTAAAAAAAAAATACGTGGGGCTTCGCCCTATTTTTGTGTCCAGCCAGGTACAACTAGGCAGCTGGGGGCTGGAATCTGCAGCGCAGGGAGACCCAAGCTTTCTGGGCCCCCCCCCCCGCTGCAAATTGCAGTCCGCAGCCACCCCGGAAAATGGCGCGTTCATAGAAGCGCCATCTTCTGGCGCTGTACCCAACTCATCCAGGGCCCTGGTGCGGTGGCTCACTGGGTAATAAAGGGGTTAGGGCCAGCTTGGCATTATCAGCTGGCCCTAAGCCCGAAATTCATGGGGTCACGCCAATATTAGACATGACCACCATGAATTTCTAGTAAAGTATTTAAAAAAACACAACACCCAGAAAAAAGTCCTTTAATTGAAATAAAGACACAATTCTTTATTGTTCTAAATTAAACCATACTTACCATCACGCCCATTCCAGCTGAAGCCAACGATCTCCTGCAATAAAAGTAAAATAATAAAGCAACCTCATCCTTACCTCTCCATGGTTCCCAGGACCGGTCCAGCTCTGCTACATTCACATGACAGGCTGCACCGCAGCAGAACGCTGCCGTTCAGCTTGCCATGCGGCAGACACTGAGAAGCGCAGGCATGCTTGTGCTCCTCAGTGTCTGACTGTGACGGCATCCAGATGAGCCAAGATCATGTCCAATGAACTCGGCTCACCTCATGCACGTCACTGACAGCGTGGGAAAATTCTCCTGCTCCCCGCATGCGCAGTAGAAGTTTCCCACGCTGTCAGTGACGGACGTCCAGGAGGTGAGCTGAGTTCATTGTCGGCTCATCTGGATGCCGTCACAGTCAGACACTGAGGAGCACAAGCATGCCTGCGCTTCAGTGTCTGCAGGATGACAGGCTGGATGGCAGCGTTCTGCTGCGGTCCAGCCTGTCATCTCGATGTAGCAGAGCTGGACCTGTCCTGGGAACCATGGAAAGGTAAGGATGAGGTTGGTTTATTATTTTTCTTTTATTGCAGGAGATCGTTGGCTTCAGCTGGAATGGGCGTGATGGTAAGTATAGTTTAATTTAGAACAATAAAGATTTGTGTCTTTATTTCAATTAAAGGAGTTTATTCTGGGTGTTTGTGTTTTTTTTTTAACTTTGACTATGGGGTTAGCAATGGGGGTGTCTTATAGACGCCTCTCCATTACTAACCTGGGCTTGATGTCAGCTGGCATTATAAGCTGACATCAACCCCAGCCCTATTACCCCCTGCCACCGCTACAGGGCAGCGTGGAAGAGCGAGGCTAAGTGCCAGAATTGGTGCATCCTATGAATGCGCCATTTCTGGGGCGGCTGACGGCTGGTGTTTCTAGCCTGGGAGGGGGCCAATATTCATGGCTCCCTTCCTGGGCTATTAATATCAGCCCCCAGCTGTCTGCCTAGCCTTTGCTAGCTATTAAAATAGGGGGGACCCCACGTCATTTTTTTTGGGGGGTCCCCCATTTTAATAGCTAGTAAAGGCTATGTATTCAGCTGGGGGCTGATATTAGTAGCCTGGGAAGCTCCGTGGGTATTATCCCCTTCCCAGGCTTCAAACATCTGCCCCAGCCGTCTGCTTAACCTCCGCTAGAGACTAAAATTAAGGGGAACCCCACGCCAATTTTTTTTTTAATAAATCCGTTATTTTAACACTAGATGACAAGTACAGTAACCAGCACTGTCACTGTACTTCATATATATGTGACTGACATGTTTCTATCTATCTAATCTATGTGTGATGCTCTATCTTTCTGTTCTAAATTGTCGGGTACAGATGCTGAATTGCCGGCCGGCTTTTTTAAAGAGACGGTGCATGAAAACACTATTATTTGTTTTAATAAATCCTTTACACTAAATGACAAGTACAGTAAGCAATACTGTCACTGTACTTCATATATATGTGACTGACATGTTTCTATCTATCTAATCTATGTGTGAAGCTCTATTCTTTCTATTCTAAATTGTCGGGTGCCGGCTTATGCCGCTGCTGAATTGCCGGCTTTTCATATATTGTCACAGAAGCGATGCGAACTTCCCAGCTCCGGACACAGCGCAGCGCTTCTGTGACAAGTGAAAGCTGTCGGCACAGAAGCCCTGCGCTGTGTCCGGAGCTGGGAATACGCAGCGATGTGTCCGTTTCAGCACAGAAGCGCTGACTATCTGGACCTACCGCCGCCGTATTTTAACTCCCTCCACCTTATATTAACTCCGACATGGCAGGGATACGGCCACGGCAGCTTATTAACACCCCCAGAGTATCCCCGCATGTCAATTTCTGAAAGTTCAAAAGCATTACCGGCGTATAAGACGACCCCAGACTAGACAGAAGATTTTTCAGTCTTCAAAAGTCGTCTTATACGCCGGAATATACGGTATATTGACCAATTACCCTGGGTGTTTCCTTTTCCTCAACTGCATCCCTGTCTTCATGGACCTTGTTGTGACCCTAGGTTCGATTGGTGCTCTCCGCCTGATATAAATAATAACATTACATTTTCTGGGCACTTAGAGTGGTATAAGGATATCTTCTATCAATCCTAAAAGTTTAGGCATCGAGGTTTGTTCTGCGATGGAGATATCATCAATAAACGCCTGTAATATACCCTTCCGCATACTGTCTACAAGTGGCCGCTACTGAGAGCACTTTGCCTGGGTATAGGTGCTGAGGATGCTCGGAAGAACAAGTCATTGTCCATAACATCACAAGCTATGTACAGTTTGCCAACTCCTACTAGCTTGCTTGATTTAATAATATACCCACCTTTGAGTCTTAGTATTTAAATTTGACACACCGAGGTCCTCTGTTTCACCCTGGGCACTGTAGTCTTCAGCTTGCTGGACCATTTGCTCCTCTTCTCCATTGCTCCCTTCTGCTTCTCTTTAGGGGAGATAGAAAACAGAATATTACATTTTATCAACAATTTGGTGAAATAGATCATAACTGCTTTGCAATAAATTACCTTGAGCTGCTGGGTTGAGGTTGATTTTCCGATGATTTCCCTGCTGCCAAGACCAGTGTGTATGCTTGGCAGAGTTCTCCTAACGTTTTTTCTCTGTAATTCCTCTCTGCTGTCATGTTGGAATGACTGAGATATTTGGAGAAAAGATACCTCTGTGTCTCTGTTAAATGTGACACGGTCCATGTTTCACAAGTTTTTCTTGCCACCTGACTAGAGATGGATTTAAATTTGTACCTAGATAGCAATAGAGTAGATCATAAATACATGGCACAACATCTAATATGTAGGATTTTTAACTTTTAAGACTTACTTCTTCTGGTAGCGATGAAGGTCGGTGGATACATTATATATCTGTCTTCCTGTAGTCGATAAGAAGAATTTATCTGGACTGTCTTTTTTGGCCAGCACCCGTCTCACTTTTTTAAAGTAGATGTTAAACCACTGTAAATAAACAAAACAAAAAACAGTAAACCACTTAATAAAAATTGAGTTGGGCCCTTCAATATTAAGATAAGAAAATTTGAAATAGACTAAATTAATTACTGGAGTCAATGACCGCACCAACGTGAGGGAGGGATGTGCCTGACCAGGAGAGCGAAACCTACAGACTAAAAGGGCGGTATCTCTCCTCCGCCTCAGTTGGATTTCAGAGCATGATAGGAACCACACAATCTAAATATATAGAAAAGTCACCTCACACCAAACATATGTCAGACTATAAACTGCCCACCATTCATTTAAAGTGCAGAACATCTGTGATAAGGGAGAGCATATCTGTTCCTACTGATAATGCATTCTGGATGCTGCTGCAACAAGCATTATTGTTAAGAAAATGCACTATTCTGGACACCGATACTATGGTTTAGCATCCTGGATACTGCAGGGAAATAAGGGAAAGACTCCCAACACACCTGCATGAGGATGTAGCACCAAGTTGTCCTGTAAAATCTGGTTAAAGGGAGGATCTACTAAAAGGGACAGAATGCCACTAATCCTACGGGTTGAAGTCATGACAACTAACAGATCCCTCTCTAATGTGGGTGCCGTCGTAGTGACAGGAACATTTTACCTTTTCTTCTTCTTCAGTAAGCACAAAACAGGCTACTTGGTGGGCAGCAGTCTTATGGCATTTAACTCCGACAATTATTAGCTGTTCATTTTGATAGATGTGACGCATCCTCTCTGTCCACTCAGAAACCTGTGAGTCAAGACATGGGAAAGTTAGATAGACATGTGGCTTTAAATCAGGATAATGAGTAGGTTGTTACTTACCGTCATGTTTCTGACAACTCCTGGTCTTTGTAAGTGTTTTAGTATGATTAAGGCCTCAAGGTAATAGAGAATCTCCAACTGATGCACTTCATTTCGGGATCCTCCTTGGACATCCTCGATGGCTTGCAGGAAAGCTGGCTTTGCAACGGTCAGGATCTCCTGGCATTGCTGAGGTGTTTTGTCCAATTTATGCAACTCCAGGTACCTAAGAGAAAGATTAATAAATGTGACTGATAGGTGAGGCCTATTTTTAAGTCATGTATGAAAAATCCTGGCGGGAGAGAGAAAAGAGAAAAAATAATAATTGTGCATACATCTGAAAGGATAAAAATTAGCTGACATACCTTTTGCTGACAACTTCTTTTGCAACTCCCTTGGAAAATTTCTTCTGAATATCCGCAGTCACATATTGGAAATACTTCATTGCCTTGAAGAGTTTTTCATTTTTATCGCGTAAATTGGTTGCAAATAGTTGATAATGTACAAATTTCCGGACATTCTTAATGTAGTTGGTGACAGTTTGGTTGCACAGACCGAGATCTTGAATGTTTTTGAAAAATAAATGGGCGTTTTCAATCTTTGTCGCAAAGTTGAGGCTCACACGGCATTTGTTCATAAAGTATAAAAACCTTGACACATTTTCAGCAATTTGTTTGTATCTTTCCAGCTTGCAATGGTTCTGCAAATAAGAGGAAAAACCTTTTAATATTGGATGAGACAGAGAATGGCGATCATAATAACCTGCATCTTTCATTTTGATCCTCTTGTCAACAGTCCATTTCTGGCTTGTCATCCTACAAATTTGGAAGAAAGAACAACAGGTCAGAGTAGAAACAAATTACAACTTTGAGAAAAATACTGTGTAAGCATATACAGCATATATATATAGTGACGTCCTGCCAATGGCAGTAGACTATGCAGCCGCTATGGGGCCTGTGAGTCCAGGGTTCCCTGTAACGACGCATTCATGGGGCCCTCACCCAGTGGAAGAATCTGGGGAAATGTCGGGGACCTTGACAGCTGGGGGTTCCACTCACCGTTGTCAGGGGTGGTAAACATTTCTGTGTCCCCAGGCCCGATTTCTGTGGACCCCAGTGCTCTGACTGGCAGCAGCACTTTGCTGACTGCCTGCCCTTTATACGCAGCATCCACTGCTGAACACTGCGTGTTCTGAAGTTCATCTGTGGGTAAAGCTAGTACATCATCCTCTACTGGCCCACAGATGAAAATCGTAATGGCAGTGCATTTTAGTATGCCCCGCCAAAGCTGTGTGCCCCACAGAGCTGTCTGTGTGTAGGGCACTTTTTTGGCATCCTGTTTTATGGCTGCAATGGAAGGGAAATCTATTGCCTAAAATAGGAGAAAAAATTACTTTGTAAGGGCTGTAAAGTTGTGGGATATGCTATTAATTGTCCCAGTTAAACATTATTTGTATTGTTTTTTTGCTCTATATATATATATATATATATATAGATAGATAGATATAAAAGCATGATGAGTGAGAATGTTACACACACTAACTGACCTCGGCCTGTCTTCATCTGTTTGGCTGGTATTTTCCTCTCTTTCTCTGGTCTCTGGTTGTTGATCGGCTTCACTGTCGGATGTTTCAGAGGATGTATAGTCTTCTGCAGCTGAAAGATGCACCAATTCAGGATTTGATATGGCTCGGCGTGCCGATGTGCCAGTTGATGTAGATGGCTCCTCATCTTCAACAGTCCTGTAAATTATAAAAATCCTTAGTAATAACGTGAAGTACAATCTTGAGTAGGCCAGCAGTGTTGACAATTTTTTAAAGTGGCCTAAAAGCCAGGATGTGCTGAGGCCAAGGCAATGTTTGAGCAAGGGATTAAAGTAAATTCCTTGTATAAATTTACACTCACCTGTAGACATCATAATCCTCTGTGACAGGCGGCTCTTCCTCTGTGACGGGCGGCTCTTCCTCTGGGACGGGCGGCTCTTCCTCTGGGACGGGCGGCTCTTCCTCTGGGACGGGCGGCTCTTCCTCTGGGACGGGCGGCTCTTCCTCTGGGACGGGCGGCTCTTCCTCTGGGACGGGCGGCTCCTCCTCGATGACTGTAGACATTTCCTCCTCAACAGACATCACTTCCTCCTCATTAGGCAGCTCTTGCTCACTGGTTGTCAGCTCATCCTGCACAGGTGATGCCCCCTCATCTTCAACAATCCTGTAAATATAAAATACACGTGATTATTTGGCATAGTTCAGAACATATATGCAAATCTATAAAGCTTACACAAGTATGAACATCAGTATTCAAAGAATAAGATGCTAGTGGGGCATATCTGGCCATAGTTGGTTTCTCGGGTACTATAAACCCTCTGTCCTCCAGGAAGGAGATAAGATCGTCCTTTGTAGTGATCTCTGGAATCTTGTCATAAGGGATATATGTTCCTTTTGTTGCAATTGCTATCAGTGAGTTTCTAGATTCTTTCACTAGCGCATCCTTCTCCTCTTCTGTACAGTATCTAAGGCATTGTCGTGTAAGGTGCTGTGGCAGTTGAGTAAATGTTTTGTAACATAGTGGACATGTCTTCAGCATCCTGAAGCCGCTGTAAAAAAGAAAAATGTAAGATCAGGAACAATATCAGTGAGAATCTAGCTTTTCCACCCACTAATATCAACCAGCATTTTTTATGTTTCAGCAGGATAACTGGATTTCAAAAATCTGATTTTTTTTTTACAACAAATACACAGCTCATGAGAAAAGGCACGTCTCATCATTGCCATAGATTTTTTTTAAAAAGATGAGGGCTGGCTCTAGAGTGTATTTTGACCACCAATAGCCAGCCCTCATTTTTGGTCACAAAAACGGACAAACGTACACAATTTTTTAAGGAGCAATTGTTTAGCACAAGTTAATGCACTTTTATAGCATACTACACAAATTGTGTCAATATTGTGCACATAACACATGCGGTTTTTTATCATATGCATGTTCCTAGATCTTGCGCAAATCTGAGGTTTTGCAAGAATTATTTAGATTGACAAAGATACCGTGCAAAAAATTAATGTGGTATTGACTATGCAAATGCTTATACAGTTTTGCACATGACCGGTACTCATTTATCAGTCAAAAAGGAGAAAAAACGAGTGAGCGAGCAAGTACATATACAGTTTAAAGCCTTTTCACACTGCAAACTTTGAAAGATACAGAAAGACCGCGCCAAAAACATAAACCCTTTCTGTGACTGAGCCTGAACAATTGCAAGCCTTAACATGATGTTAGAATACACTTTCACACCACAATCCTTCCCCCTCCCCCCACCACAGTAATACAACCAAGCTAAAAAGTTTGCAGAGGTCACAGAGAGGACATCAGATTAGGCACCTGATTCCAGTACAAACTATATGAGTACAAGCATACTTATACACCTGATTCCAGTACAAGCTATATGAGTACAAGTATACTTATACACCTGATTCCAGTACAAGCTATATGAGTACAAGTATACTTATACACCTGATTCCAGTACAAGGTCAGATGATGCTGCAGTATAGTTAGGCACCTGATCCCAATACATGCTGTATGTTAACTTCTTCTGCAAATACTCCCATGGTCTCAGTGTACCCCAGAATGCATGCTGCAATGGTGTCCAGAAAGAGTATTTCTAGAAGCAACACATACCTCTGCAGATTCATATTTCCCTCCCACTCACTATCCCACCAGGTGTACTTACCTTCTTTTGGGCGGCATGGTTGTAATTGGCTAAGGTCACAGCTTCTCTTGTGCACTAATCACCCTTGTTGCTCCTGAGCACTGGATCAAATTAAACTTCCCTCCAAAACTCCTTTTCCTTTTCCTAAAATGATGCACTTGTCAGTGATTGGTTTATTTGAATGTAAATCATGAATCTGCTCCGATTGGTTAATGCAACTTAGTAGGCGTAGCTTTTTCTTGATGAGAGCTGGCTACAGGTACTTCCAGGACGACCCGTAGCCAGCCCTCACCCTTGGATTAGCTCAATGAGGATGAGAGCTGGCTACAGGTACTTCCAGGATGACCCGTAGCCAGCCCTCACCCTTGGAATCGTTCAATGAGGATGAGAGCTGGCTACAGGTACTTCCAGGATGACCCGTAGCCAGCCCTCACCCTTGGAATAGCTCAATGAGGATGAAAGCTGGCTACAGGTACTTCCAGGACGACCCGTAGCCAGCCCTCACCCTTGGAATAGCTCAATGAGGATGAGAGCTGGCTACAGGTACTTCCAGGATGACCCGTAGCCAGCCCTCACCCTTGGAATCGTTCAATGAAGGTGAGGGCTGGCTACTGGTTTGATGATACCAAAAGCACTTAAAATTCAATCTGCAACAAAAAAGTCGCTCTGACGCCGCCGTTCAGGGCTGCGTCCGTTATCACGCTCATCTGATGAATTACGGAAAAAAAACGTAAACTTTATAGTTTTTTTGGCGCTCTTATTTCACCGCCCGTTCCTACGTGCCGCCATTCAGCGCAGCTTCCGTTATCACGCTCATCTAATGAATTATGGAAAAAAAACGTAAACTTTATAATTTTTTTGCCGCGCTTATTTCACCGCCCGTTCCCACGCGCCGCGGTACAGCGCACCTTCCGTTATCACGCTCATCTTATGAATTACGGAAAAAAACGTAAACTTTATAGTTTTTTTGGCGCGCTTATTTCACCGCCCGTTCCTACGCGCCGCCGTTCAGCGCAGCTTCCGCTATCACGCTCATCTGATGAATTACGGAAAAAACCCGAAAACTTTATAGTTTTTTGGCGCGCTTATTTCACCGCCCGATCCTACGCGCCACCGTTCAGCGCACCTTCCGTTATCACGCTCATCTGATGAATTACGGAAAAAAAACGTAAACTTTATAGTTTTTTTGGCGCTCTTATTTCACCGCCTGTTCCTACGCGCCGCCGTTCAGCGCAGCTTCCGTTATCACGCTCATCTGATGAATTGCGGAAAAAAAACGTAAAATTTATATTTTTTTGGGCGCGCTTATTTCACCGCCCGTTCCTACGCGCCGCCGTTCAACGCAGCGTCCGTTATCACGCCCATCTAATGAATTATGGAAAAAAAACGTAAAGTTTATAGTTTTTTTGGCGCGCTTATTTCACCGCCCGATCCTACGCGCCGCCGTTCAGCGCACCTTCCGTTATCACGCTCATCTGATGAATTACGGAAAAAAAACGTAAACTTTATAGTTTTTTTGGCGCTCTTATTTCACCGCCCGTTCCTACGCGCCGCCGTTCAGCGCAGCTTCCGTTATCACGCTCATCTGATGAATTGCGGAAAAAAAACGTAAATTTTATAGTTTTTTTGGCGCGCTTATTTCACCGCCCGTTCCTACGTGCCGCCGTTCAGCGCAGCGTCCGTTATCACCCTCATCTGATGAATTACGGAAAAAAAACGTAAACTTTATAGTTTTTTTGGCGCGCTTATTTCACCGCCCGTTCCTATGCGCCGCCGTTCAGCGCAGCGTCCGTTATCACGCTCAATGAGGATGAGAGCTGGCTACAGGTGCCTCCAGGGCGACACCTAGCCAGCCCTCACCCTTGGAATAGCTCAATGAGGATGAGAGCTGGCTACAGGTGCCTCCAGGGCGACCCCTAGCCAGCCCTCACCCTTGGAGCAGCTCAATGAGGATGAGAGCTGGCTACAGGTGCCTCCAGGGCGACCCCTAGCCAGCCCTCACCCTTGGAGCAGCTCAATGAGGATGAGAGCTGGCTACAGGTGCCTCCAGGGCGACCCCTAGCCAGCCCTCACCCTTGGAGCAGCTCAATGAGGATGAGAGCTGGCTACAGGTGCCTCCAGGGCGACCCCTAGCCAGCCCTCACCCTTGGAGCAGCTCAATGAGGATGAGAGCTGGCTACAGGTGCCTCCAGGGCGACCCCTAGCCAGCCCTCACCCTTGGAGCAGCTCAATGAGGATGAGAGCTGGCTACAGGTGCCTCCAGGGCGACCCCTAGCCAGCCCTCACCCTTGGAGCAGCTCAATGAGGATGAGAGCTGGCTACAGGTTTGATGATACCAAAAGCACTTAAAATTCAATCTGCAACAAAAAAAAGTCGCTCTGACGCCGCCGGTAAGGGCTGCGTCCGTTATCACGCTCATCTGATAAATTACAGAAAAAAAACGTAAACTTTATCGTTTTTTTGGCGCACTTATTTCACCGCCCGCTCCTACGTGCCGCCGTTCAGCACAGCATCCGTTATCACGCTCATCTGATGAATTACGGAAAAAAAACGTAAACTTTATAGTTTTTTTGGCGCGCTTATTTCACCGCCCGTTCCTACGCGCCGCCATTCAGCGCAGCGTCCGTTATCACGCTCATCTGATGAATTACGGAAAAAAAACGTAAATTTTATAGTTTTTTTGGCGCGCTTATTTCACCGCCCGTTCCTATGCGCCGCCGTTCAGCGCAGCGTCCGTTATCACGCTCAATGAGGATGAGAGCTGGCTACAGGTGCCTCCAGGGCGACACGTAGCCAGCCCTCACCCTTGGAATAGCTCAATGAGGATGAGAGCTGGCTACAGTTGCCTCCAGGGCGACCCCTAGCCAGCCCTCACCCTTGGAATAGCTCAATGAGGATGAGAGCTGGCTACAGGTGCCTCCAGGGCGACCCGTAGCCAGCCCTCACCCTTGGAATAGCTCAATGAGGATGAGAGCTGGCTACAGGTGCCTCCAGGGCGACCCCTAGCCAGCCCTCACCCTTGGAATAGCTCAATGAGGATGAGAGCTGGCTACAGCTGCCTCCAGGGCGACCCCTAGCCAGCCCTCACCCTCGGAATAGCTCAATGAGGATGAGAGCTGGCTACAGGTGCCTCCAGGGCGACCCCTAGCCAGCCCTCACCCTCGGAATAGGTCAATGAGGATGAGAGCTGGCTACAGGTGCCTCCAGGGCGACCCCTAGCCAGCCCTCACCCTTGTAATAGCTCAATGAGGATGAGAGCTGGCTACAGGTTTGATGATACCAAAAGCACTTAAAATTCAATCTGCAACAAAAAAAAGTCGCTCTGACGCCGCCGTTAAGGGCTGCGTCCGTTATCACGCTCATCTGATAAATTACGGAAAAAAAACGTAAACTTTATAGTTTTTTTGGAGCGCTTATTTCACTGCCTTTTCCTACGCGCCGCCGTTTAGCGCAGCTTCCGTTATCACGCTCATCTAATGAATTATGGAAAAAAAGTAAACTTTATAGTTTTTTGGCGCGCTTATTTCACCGCCTGTTACTACGCGCCACCGTTCAGCGCAGCTTCCGTTATCACGCTCATCTGATGAATTACGGAAAAAAAACGTAAACTTTATAGTTTTTTTGGCGCGCTTATTTCACCGCCCGTTCCTACGCTTCGCCGTTCAGCGCAGCGTCTGTTATCACGCTCATCTGATGAATTACAGAAAAAAAACGTAAACTTTATCGTTTTTTTGGCGCACTTATTTCACCGCCCGTTCCTACGTGCCGCCGTTCAGCACAGCATCCATTATCACGCTCATCTGATGAATTACGGAAAAAAAACGTAAACTTTATAGTTGTTTTGGCGCGCTTATTTCATCCCCCGTTCCTACGTGCCGCCATTCAGCGCATCGTCCGTTATCACGCTCATCTGATGAATTATGGAAAAAAAAAGCGTAAACTTTATAGTTTTTTTGGCGCGCTTATTTCACCGCCCGTTCCTACGCGCCGCCGTTCAGCGCAGCGTCCGTTTTCACGCTCATCTGATGAATTACAGAAATAAAACGTAAACTTTATAGTTTTTTTGGCGCACTTATTTCACCGCCCATTCCTACGTGCCGCCGTTCAGCACAGCAACCGTTATCACGCTCATCTGATGGATTACGGAAAAAAAACGTAAACTTTATAGTTGTTTAGGCGCGCTTATTTCACGCCCGTTCCTACGCGCCGCCATTCAGCGCAGCGTCCGTTATCACGCTCATCTGATGAATTACGGAAAAAAACCGTAAACATTATAGTTTTTTGGGCGCGCTTATTTCACCGCCCGTTCCTACGCCACGGTTTTTACACAACTTTAAGTGTTTTACAACATGGTCACATGCTCTATTTACTTTTACCTATTTTTGATATGAAATATGGGCTCAATATCAGTGATTATTGCTGCCATTTTTGTGTCTTTTAAATAATGATGTAATAAAATTGCAACTTTTTAAATGCCTTTAATTAAACTCCTTATTCTCATTTGATTATATGGTCACAATCTGTGTTAAAAGAGTTAATGTTTTACAAGGTCAGGCAGCAGCACTGTTGAAAGTCCTAATCTCAGTGAAACAACAGAGACAAAAATGCTACATCATCATCCCCTCCCCCCATCACAGCCATTCCACCGAAGGATAAGTGAAAAATCTCCTTATTGTGTGTTTCCTGTGAGGGTCTATCATGAACGAGTGAAT
Organism: Phyllobates terribilis; assembly: GCF_046119375.1. Taxonomy (NCBI): domain Eukaryota; kingdom Metazoa; phylum Chordata; class Amphibia; order Anura; family Dendrobatidae; genus Phyllobates; species Phyllobates terribilis. The sequence goes on along the minus strand of NW_027363957.1, from coordinate 135,381 downwards.
GGCTTTTAAAGCACAGCTGCCATCCAGTGTTCAATTTCCAGAAAAGCAGCTGAATTCTGTCTGACAAGTAATGAATGATATTTAAAGCACAGATGCCATCTGGTGGTCATTTCCAAGTGATGAAATGTTGTGAGGGCTGGCTAAATGGCTTGTTTTTCGGACCTGGCACAGACGAGGTTTTTGCAAGCCTTTTTTCGGAGCCTTAATGGCGTCGGATCGACCCGGGGCGGCGTGCAGAGCATCTCCCGGGCTGGATCTGTAAAATGGCGAGCGTTGCGTCGTCCAGCGGCGAAGTTTTTTCGTGAGGGCTGGCTATTGTAGGTGAGAGCTGGCTATTAAAGAAGATGGCAGAGAGGATTTCTTTGGAAAAATGTTTTCATCTCGAAACGTTACGAAAAAAGTACAGCGCGTCCGGCATGTGATAAGAGTGAGGCACGCCGAATAGCGGCGTCCAGCTCCAAACCGCGTGCGTTCCAGAGCCAGAAAACTGTAGCGCGGACGCCGAGGCTTAATCGCAAATTCCGGAGATGCTCGTCCCCTCAGGACGAGTGTGGGAGCGCCTGACGCGAATCTGGTCAAAAAACGCAAACATTTCCAAAATCCAAAGGTCCAACTGTTGAGTCTGCCTATGGGGAGTGCATTATACTATATTGAGGATTATCTGGTGCATTATACTATATAGAGGCTATTTATACAGTGTGGGGATTACAGTTAGGGTCATATAGTGTGGGGTATTTGTATGGTGTGGGGGCCATCATACAGTGTTGGAGACATCAGTTTGGGGGCTACTAAGGGGTCAGTATACTGTGTGTGGGGGTACTATACAGTGAGGGGGCATTATACTGTGTATAGGAAAGCATCATACGGTGTAGAGAGGGGCTGTACATGGGGGAGACTCAGGACATTATCAAATGTTAAGTGGGCACTTATCTTTATAGGGGAACTCAGGTTATTGTGACTGTCAAATGGGCACACAGAGGGCACAATTACTTTCTAGGGGGCAAAATGTGGGCACTGTTTTCTAGGGCACGTGCACACGGCATTACTATATTCTAGAGGTTTGTTTAACCATCTAGAGGGGGCACAGCAGGTGCAGTAATAGGGACACATACAACAGCGGCTCAGTATTGGGGTATCAGCAGGATGAGGAGTTTAAAAAAAAAAAAAAAAAATCTATTATACCCCCCTCCGAGACCGCCACCGTCTGAGTGTCCTGGGAGGACCCGCTTCATTTCCACTTATAATCATGAGTGGGCTGCCATGAGGCGGGTCCTCTCACGACATTGGAGTGTTCTTGGGGCGGAGCCTTCCTTGAGGGATGTTGTGGGGCAATTTCCACTTATGACTGCCAGACGAGCCAGGAATCTGGGTGATCTGGTTACTTCAAGTCATTATGTCCCACCAGCACCTAACCCTTTTGGGTCGCGCGGTCCCAGGGTTGGATCCTATCCATGTGGCCATTGTGTAGCTTGCGCTAATGTGCTCCGTTGTTCGTCTTTTATGAACTCAGATGGCTCCCGGACATACCGAATCCTCAGATATATTTCCTGCAGTACAACACACGTGGTTTATTATGCCACGTGTGGGTGTCAAAAAATTTATGTAGGTCTTACTACAAGGGAACTGAGGATTCGGGTTCGGGAGCATGTTCGGGACATTGGCGCAGCTAGATCTGTGTCGGACCCCCGGGAGCTCAGAACGTTACCACGACACTTCAAACAAGTTCATGATTGTGATCCACGCAGCCTTATGGTGCGTGGAATTGATGTGGTGCATCTGGGCTCTCGGGGTGGTGACTACAAATTGTGCCTTGCACAAAAAGAGGCCAGATGGATTAGCACCCTGGATACCCTGGTACCGCGCGGCCTTAATGAAAATCTGAATTTTTCTTCATTTTTATGATTGGGCCCTTTTGCTTGGCGATGCTCCCCCTCAGCGTTAATAATTTTTTCCGATCTGTAGTTCGTGCTTTAGTTTTTAGCCTCTTTTAATTGTGTGTTCCTTACTTTTTTTTTTTTTCTCTTACGTTTTTAGACCTATGGCTATGAACCCCTTATTATTGTGCACCTTATGGACCCTGTCCTACTTACTGTTCAAGATATTCTACAGCTGACAACTCGGAGCATCTCTCAAGAGCCCCCTGATGACTATCATCTTTCCTTTATATGGGGGAAATGGTTCTATATTGAATTGTATCCATGTATATAAATTGTGACCTATACCCACATTGGGAATTTTTTCAATCACATATGTGAGTGCTTTTGAATCCTTGTTATATTGATGCCCCAGCTGTCATACCTATTGTTCTGTGACAGTGAGTATTTTACTTCATTTGATGTCTCTTGTACTATATGCTCCCTGTCCCCTGTGCATGTCTCTATTCATTATCTCCATTTACACATTGGTGGTGCGCGTGTCCTCCGGTCCTGGGCTGGCCTGCGCCCGCGTCTGGCTGCCTCCTGCCCCGGGCGCTCTCCTGGGGGCGTTTCCTAGGCACGCCCCCGGGCGCGCGCTCGGGGCTTGGCGGCTGTGATGCGTGCGGCGGGGGGCGCGGCTCCGGGTACACGCGCCGCTCCACACCAACGAATTGCGTCCTTTCCCACCATGTGACTAGCGGTGGGCGTATATATTCAGGTCCTGTCGGGTACACTTTACAGCGCCTCTTGAAAAAGAAGAGCGAAACGCGCGTCGGGGCGCGCTTCTATTTGTTGGCACCCTCTGTGATCCCTCTGCTATTTCTGCGGGCTTTCTGCCACCCGGTGTTATATATCAGGGTGAGTGATTATTCTTTTCCCTCTCTTGGGCATTCCCTGTGTACCTATGCATCCTATTTTATGGGCACATAGCAGCCAGTACTTTTGACTTTGGCTTTGTATCATTCCCTCATGTTACTAGTTTACATTTTGCGACTTTTGCACATTACATTGTCCAGTCTTTCTATTATAATGATTTGTGCCCTATAAAGGGTTATTCTTTATAATTATGTACCGTTATATGTGCTGCTATATATGTATAGAGTGTCCTTTTGCATGTACAGTTGATTATGCCCTTTTGTTTTAGATTGTCCCGCAGTTTTATTACCATGGGTCACTTTGTCTGGCACTGCCTTCCAAGATCCTCTTGCCTTGTCACTATTTTCTTGTATAACCCTTTATTATTTTGGTGATGAATTATTAATTAATAAACTTTGTCTTTTGCTATGCTACTCTTGTTTTCTCCGGTTCTTTTATATTGTATTTGAGTAGGCAATCTGAACTTGGTGCCGGACAACATGTCTTAGCACCATGTTCCATACCATAGCATTTATTTGGCCAGCTTTGTTTACAAGGATGAGGAGTTTGTACAGGTTGGGAATAGATGGGGACGGTGCCTGAAATGTAAGGAGTCAAATGTGTCTTTGGATGGAGACGTTGTCGTGTCGGTCTGGGCCAGATGAAAAAGACGGTAAAAAGTGAACAATTTAATCAGAAAGAACGTCATCTGTAAATTACTATATATAACTGTAATCTCTTATATATTCTGCAGGACTGACATCTATCAATATATGTCGCCATATGGCGGTAGTATCAGTGCTGCTCTGTGTATAGAGATTATTTTCAGTAACAGCGTGGTCATCTGCTGAGGTTCTCCTACATCCACTATATGGGTGCGCCACTATTTTTGTAATCAGGGTCACCTGGTTAGGGGCCCAATCAGAAGTTTCGCCCCCCCCCGAACCAAAACCCTATCATACAGCCAGCATCTGTCTGCAACAGCAGCGACTGGAGCGAGCTGTAATTGCTGATGTTTAACCATTTAAATCTCTGACACCTGCATTTAAATCACTGACTTGCTGGTGTGCACGCACCAGCTCCTATCTCCTTCATACCTGCACAACGTGATCTATGGCAGAATTGCAGTTTTTTTTACCATGTCAGCATACTTAGAATTTTTTTTCCATTTTCCAGTATATTGCATGGTAAAAGGAATAGTGGCATTCAAAATTACAACTTGTCCTGCAAAAGCAAGTCCTCATATGAGTAATTCAATTGAAAAATATAAAAGTTAGGATGCTTGAAAGATAGGGAATAAAAAACTCGAAAGCGCAACAATGAAAATTGGCTGTGGTGGGAAGAGGTTCAAGGGGATTTCCGCTTTGTTTAGAAAGAAACAAACAAACTGTTCTTTACTCATCCTCCCCAGTCCAGAGTTGTACCTCTGCCTTTGATCACAGTGTTAGGGTATAATGTCTTTTTCAGGCCGGTTAAACTATAGCTAAATGAGCATGCTGCTTCCTTTAACCACTTCAGTTTCTAAACTCTGAAACAGTTAAAAGAAGTAACAAAAGTCCCAACATGTGCACAGCAGTATGGTTTTTACACTGCAGTGCATTGTTTTACATATTTTCAGTGTGTGCACATATCCTAATGTAACATCTGCAGTGGGAGTATTGTGTACAGAGAATAATGCAGCTGGGAATAAACAGACATTCACAGCAGCAGACATGAATGCTTCTTTTGCTGCAACTCCCAGCAGGCTTTGCTCCTCTTTACATCCTCTAAGTGTCGCGAAGGAGTGGGAAAGACCAAGTGCAACACGAAGGGAAGAGGGGAGGAAGCCCAAACACTAGGGAAAGGGGGAGTGGAGACCCCTAGATCTAATATCACCCTGCATACCCTACCGTCCCTATATAGGTTCCACACCTATCGCCGGGCAGGACCCTAAACCCTAGATGACCCTAGAGCTTGGCCCTAGATAGGGAGGGGGAGGGGTGAGCACTGGTCAGGCCCCACTACAAACTAAAGACAACAAGGTAGACAAACAAAGGGGATTTACTTAGCTTGAGCATACACCAGAGGAGTAATACCAACAGTCCTCCAAGGGCACCAGAGAAGACACTAGCCGACTGCTAGTGCGCCAAGCTTGTACATAGAAGTATCACCGGCGATTGCCTGGAGAAAACTGAGGATTTTTAACTCCCATGCCAGGGTGTATCAATCAGCGGCAGTAGGGTGGTCGTTGCTGGGTCTTAAAGGAAGAAGGATTAAGAAAGTGTCAGCAATGCCAAGCGCAGTGACCTTCTGTTATGAACGGCAACAAGTTCTAAGAAAAGAAGGGGAAAGCTTTCCCTACAGTAAGACTAAGCTGAATCCCTATGATGTAGCGGGCTGCCTGTTTCTAGCAAACGGACCCGCCTTAGTCCTAGGCTAGTCTGAACGAAGACCTATAGAATAAAGGGAAGGGGTCCCTAAAAGAACTAAGGACTGGAACAAAAAATGGGACACCTCCTGAATAGTGTTGAGCGAGCATGCTCGACACTGCTCGGTACTCTCCCGAGCATCTCACTACTCGGGATGTTCGGCGAGCACCGAACAATTCCGGGTTACTCAGGCGGCTCCGCACTGCTCTCCTCTGCTTGTCCTCCGCACCTGCGGCTCCGCTCTGCTCCGCCTGTCCTCCGCACCTGCGGCTCTGCTCCGCTTTTCCTCCGCACCTGCAGCTCCGCTCTGCTCCGCTTGTTCTCCGCACCTGCGGATCTGCTCTGCTCCCCTTGTTCTCCGCACCTGTGGCTCTGCTCTGCTCTGCTTGTCCTCCACACCTGCGGATCTGCTCTGCTCCGCTTCTCTTCTGCACCTGCGGCTCCGCTCTGCTCCACTTGTCTTCCGCACCTGCGGCTCTGCTCTGCTCCGCTTGTCCTCCGAACCTGCAGCTCCGCTCTGCTCCGCTTGTCCTCCGAACCTGCAGCTCCGCTCTGCTCCACTTGTCCTCTGCACCTGTGGCTCCGCTTTGCTCCGCTTGTCCTCCACACCTGCGGCTCTGCTCTGCTTTGCTCCACTTGTCCTCCGCACCTGCGGCTCTGCTCCGCTTGTCCTCCGCACCTGCGGCTCTGCTTGTCCTCTGTGCCTGCGGCTCCGCTCTGCTCCGCTTGTCCTCCACACCTGTGGCTCTGCTCCGCTAGTCCTCTGCACCTGCGGCTCTGCTCCGCTCTGCTCCACTTGTCCTCCGCACCAGCGGCTCTGCTCCACTCTGCTCTGCTCTGCCTGTCCTCCGCACCTGCGTCTCTGCTTGTCCTCTGTGCCTGCGGCTCCGCTCTGCTCCGCTTGTCCTCCACACCTGTGGCTCTGCTCCGCTCTGCTCTGCTCCGCTAGTCCTCTGCACCTGTGGCTCTGCTCTGCATCTCTTGCCCTCCGCACCTGCGGCTCTGCTCCGCTCTGCTTCGCTCTGCTTGTTCTCCGCAACTGCGGCTCTGCTCCGCTCTGCTCCACTTGTCCTCCACACCTGCGGCTCTGCTCCGCTCTACTCTGCTCCGCTAGTCCTCTGCACCTGCGGCTCTGCTCCGCTCTGCTCCTCTTGTCCTCCGCACCTGCGGCTCTGCTACACTTGTTCTCTGCACCTGCGGCTCTGCTCCGCTCTGCTTTGCTCCGTCTGTCCTCTGCACCTGCAGCTCTGCTCCGCTGTGCTCTTCTCCGCTTGTCCTCCGTACCTGCGGCTCTGCTGCACTTGTTCTCCGTGCCTGTGGCTCTGCTCCCCTCTGCTCCGCTCCGTCTGTCCTGCGCACCTGCGGCTCTGCTCTGCTCCACTTGTCCTCCGCACCTGCGGCTCCGCTCTGCTCCGTCTGTCCTCCGCACCTGCGGCTCTGCTCCGCTCTGCTCCACTTGTCCTCCGCACCAGCGGCTCTGCTCCACTCTGCTCTGCTCTGCCTGTCCTCTGCACCTGCGGCTCTGCTCCGCTCTGCTCCTCTTGTCCTCTGCACCTGCGGCTCTGCTACGCTTGTTCTCCGCACCTGCGGCTCTGCTCCACTCTGCTTTGCTCCCTCTGTCCTCTGCACCTGCAGCTCTGCTCCGCTCTGCTCTTCTCCGCTTGTCCTCCGCACCTGCGGCTCTGCTGCGCTTGTTCTCCGCGCCTGTGACTCTGCTCCCCTCTGCTCCGCTCCGTCTGTTCTGCGCACCTGCGGCTCTGCTCCGCTCTGCTCTGCTCCAATTGTCCTCCGCACCTGCGGCTCCGCTGTGCTCCGCTTGTTCTCCACACCTGCGGCTCTGCTTCGCTCTGCTCCGCTTGTCCTCTCGACCTGCGGCTCTGCTCCGCTCTGCTCTGCTTGTCCTCCACACCTGAGGCTCCGCTCTACTCCACTTGTCCTCCGCACCTGCGGCTCTGCTCTGCTCCGCTTCTCCTCCGCACCTGCGGTTCCAATACGCTCTGCTCCACTTGTCCCTCGCACCTGCGGCTCTGCTCTGCTTCTCCTCCGCACCTGCAGCTCTGCTCCGCTTGTCTTCTGCACCTGCGGCTCCGCTCTGCATCTCTTGCCCTCCGCACCTGCGGCTTTGCACCGCTCTGCTTTGCTCTGCTTGTTCTCCGCAACTGCGGCTCTGCTCCGCTCTGCTCCACTTGTCCTCCACACCTGCGGCTCTGCTCCGCTCTGCTCCCCCTGTCCTCCGCACCTGCGGCTCCGCTTTGCTCCGCTTGTCCTTCGCACCTGCGGCTCCACTCTGCTCCGCTTGTCCTTCGCACCTGCGGCTCCACTCTGCTCCGCTTGTCCTTCGCACCTGCGGCTCCACTCTGCTCCACTTACCCTCCGCACCTGCGGCTCTGCTCCGCTTGTCCTCCGCACTTGCGTCTCTGCTTGTCCTCTGTGCCTGCGGCTCGGCTCTGCTCCGCTTGTCCTCTGCACCTGCGGCTCCACTCTGCTCCTCTTGTCCTTCGCACCTGCGGCTCCACTCTGCTCCATTTACCCTCCACACCTGCGGCTCTGCTCCGCTTGTCCTCCGCACCTGCGTCTCTGCTTGTCCTCTGTGCCTGCGGCTCCGCTCTGCTCTGCTCCGCTTGTCCTTTACACCTGTGGCTCTGCTCCGCTCTGCTCTGCTCCGCTAGTCCTCTGCACCTGCGGCTCTGCTCCGCTCTGCTCCGCTTGTCCTCCGCACCTGCGGCTCTGTTCTGCTCTGCTCCGCTCCGCTTGTCCTCTGCACCTGCGGCTCTGCTCATCTTTGCTTTGCTCCGCTAGTCCTCTGCACCTGCGGCTCTGCTCTGCTCCGCTTGTCCTCCACACCTGCGGCTCTGCTCCGCTCTGCTCTGCTCCGCTTGTCCTCCGCACCTACGTCTCTGCTTCGCTCTGCTCTGCTCCGCTTGTTCTCCGCACCTGCGGCTCTGCTCTGCTCTGCTCCGCCTGTCCTCCGCACCTGCGGCTCTGCTCTGCTCTGCTCCTCTTGCTCTCCGTACCTGCGGCTCTGCTCTGCTCCTCTTGCTCTCCGTACCTGCGGCTCCGTTCTGCTTCGCTTGTTCTCTGCACCTGCGGCTCTGCTCCGTCTGTCCTCTGCACCTGTGGCTCTGCTCCGCTCTGCTCTACTCCGCTTGTCCTCCACATCTGCGGCTCTGCTCTGCTTGTTCTCCGCACCTGCGGCTCCACTCTGCTCTGCTTGTCCTCCGCACATGCGGCTCCGTTCTGCTCTGCTCTGCTTGTCCTCCGCACCTGCGGCTCCGCTCTGCTCCACTTGTCCTCCGCACCTGCGGCTCCGCTCTGCTTGTCCTCTGCACCTGCAACTCCGTTCTGCTCTGCTCCACTTGTCCTCTGCACCTGCGGCTCTCCTCCGCTTTGCTTTGTCCCGCTTGTCCTCTGCACCTGCGACTCTGCTCCGCTTGTTCTCCGCACCTGCGGCTCTGCTCCGCTCTGCTCTGCTCCGCTTGTCTTCCGCACCTATGTCTCTGCTTCGCTCTGCTCTGCTCCGCTTGTTCTCCGCACCTGCGGCTCTGCTCTGCTCTGTCTGTCCTCCGCCCCTGCGGCTCTGCTCCTCTCCTCTTGTCCTCCGTACCTGCAGCTCTGCTCTGCTTCGCTTGTTCTCTGCAACTGCGGCTCCATTCTGCTTTGCTTGTTCTCTGCACCTGCGGCTCTGCTCCACTGTGCTCCGTCTGTCCTCCGCACCTGCGGCTCTGCTCCGTTCTGCTCTGCTCCGCTTGTCCTCCACACCTGCTGCTCTGCTCTGCTCCGCTTGTTCTCCGCACCTGCGGCTCCGCTCTGCTTGTCCTCTGCACATACGGCTCCGTTCTGCTCTGCTCTGCTCTGCTTGTCTTCTGCACCTGCGGCTCCTCTCTGCTCCACTTGTCCTCCGCACCTGCGGCTCCACTCTGCTCGTCCTCCGAACCTGCGGCTCCGCTCTGCTCTGCTTGTCCTCCGCACCTGCGACTCCGTTCTGTTCTGCTCCACTTGTCCTCTGCACCTGCGGCTCTGCTCCGCTTGTTCTCCGCACCTACGTCTCTGCTTCGCTCTGCTCTGCTCTGCTCTGTCTGTCCTCCGCACCTACGGCTCTGCTCCGTTATGCTCTGCTCCGCTTGTCCTTTGCAACTGCAGCTCTGCTCTGCTCCGCTTGTTCTCCGCACCTACGGCTCCGCTTGTACTCCGCACCTGCGGCTTTGCTTCACTCTGCTCTGCTCCGCTTGTCCTTCGCACCTATGTCTTCGCTTTGCTCTGCTCTGCTCCGCTTGTCCTACGCACCTCCGGCTCTGCTCTGCTCTGCTTTGCTTTGCTCCATCTGTCCTCCGCACCTGCGGCTCTGCTCCGCTCAGCTCTTCTCCGTTTGTGCTCCGCACCTGCGGCTCTGCTGCGCTTGTCCTCTGTGCCTGCGGCTCTGCTCCCCTCTGCTCTGCTCCATCTGTCCTGCGCACCAGCGGCTCTGCTTTGCTCCGCTTGTCCTCCGCACTTGTGGCTCTGCTCCACTTGTCCTCCGCACCTGCGTTTCTGCTTCGCTCTGCTCTGCTTGTCCTCAGCACATGCGGGTGTGCTCTGCTCCGCTCTGCACCATTTGTCCTCCGCGCTTGTGGCTCTGCTCTGCTTGTCCTCCACACCTGTGGCTCTGCTCCGCTTGTCCTCTGCACTTGCGTCTCTGCTTCTCTTGTCCTCCGCACCTGCGGCTCTGCTCCGCTTGTCCTCCGCACCTGCGGCTCTGCTCCGCTCTGCTAGTCCTCTGCACCTGCGGCTTTGCTCCGCTTGTCCTCCGCACCTGTGACTCTGCTCCGCTTCGTCCTCTGCATCTGCGGCTCTGCTCCGCTCTGCACCGCTTGTCGTCCGCACCTGCAGCTCTGCTCCGCTATCCCAGTCTGTATTGGTCCCTATCCAGCCTGTTTTCCTACCTGCCTGTACCCGCCAGTCTGCATACCAGCCGAGCCTGCCCGTTCCTGCATTCCCCGATGTGGGTCAACAGCTGTGACCGGGGTCGACCTGGAGTAGCACCTGAGCCACCTTCGACGTCCCTCCTCGGACCACGGAGTTGATTAAGCTGCCGTGTGTTCGTGATCGAATCTGGCGAGGCCCCTAGTCACACCCCTCCAGGCACTCCTCGGTTCTTGGCCCAGTGGGACCACTAACCATGCTCATGCCAGTCAGTCCGGGCGTGAGCGAAACAACCGCAAAGTAGTTGAACATGACCTTCTTTCCATAATTGGCCCAAAAAACATATTTCAATTACTACAAAGGGGGAATTGCCTGGATCGAGGACGGCCTTTCATTTTTCTAACTAAGGAAAGTAAACAGATTAGTTTGTAGTAATAAAAATGCAATCTCAATGTAAAGCCTCTCAGCTTTCTGACATATGATGATTGCATATAATCTACATCCATAGCTATATACATGTAATTGAATGGTGTAGTAAATACTTACCTCCCAATTGGGGCACAACGTGAATTCTCTAATGTATTCTATTGATTCCAAGAGTCCACAAAGTGCTTCCAGAGAAATTATTTTCTGACCTACACAAAACAAAACAAAAAGTGTCAGCTAGGACCAAGGGAGAAGATAGAATGCAAAAATTGAACTACTAAATTTGTTTTACTTACTTTGATTAGGTGTTTTCCAAAAATTGATGAACAAACGCTTCACATGTTCTTCAAGGAGTTTCTAATGCAATCCATTCTTGATAGAAGGTCCAAAAATGTTCTCAAAATGTAACACTTAGAAGATGCTTGCTTGTCAAGGAAGTAAGAATCTTTCTACGGTTCTTCCTCAAAGTGCTTCAACCATTCCATGGCCCATGCAATACGCAAAACAATTTACGCCCCAGGCTCTGTGCATGCACATGATTTCACAACAATGCAGTAAAAGCAAATCTTTGACAAGAGCTTTTACTGTATTTATCATTGTAAAATGTGTGGGTAATGCACAGAAACAACCAAGTAGTTGAACAAGTATTTCTTATCGTAATTGGCCTGAGGAGAACATATTTCTACGACTGCAAAGAGGATATTGCCTGGAACAAGGATGGTCTTTTGTTTTTTAACTGAAACACAACAGAATAGATTGTAGTAATAAAAATGCAATCTCAATGTACAGCCTCTCAGCTTTCTGACACATGATGATTGCATATTGTCTACATTTAAAGCTTTGAAAATGTGATAGAGTTCTTGAGCAAATGCTTACCACACAATTGGAGTATGACCTGAATTCTACAATATCTTCCAAGGATTCCAAGAGTCCACATAAGGCTTTCAGGTAAGGATTTTCCTGACCTACAAAAAAAGTAAAAAACAAACATATCAGGTAGGACAAACAGGGTAGATTAAATCTAAGCATTGAATTATTACATTTGTCCTACTTACTTTGATTTGGAGTTTTCCAAGAAAATGATCAATAAATCCACACATCTTCTTCTAGGTCCTTCTAAGGCAGGGGTCTCAAACTCGGCTGGGTATATGGGCCGCACATGGAAAAAATTTGAATTTGGGGGGCCGCATTCTTTGTTCAATGTAACATTTTTAGTGATACCATTTTTTTGTATACACCTTTTGAACATTTTTGCCGTGTTTATTTTTTTATGGCTTGGGTCTTTATGGATGTGGCGATAATAAACGTGCACTTTTTTGTGTTTACTTTAGTTTACATATAAAACAGCATTTTTAGTGCCCAATAATTTTTCATGCTTTATTTTATTTTTTATTTTTTTTACAATTTTATTTCCCCCAATTGGCCACATACAGTAATATTGTCTTACAATTAGCATCATATAGTAATAATGGAAAACATCTTGTAGTAATGTTCCCCATCCAAGTCCCCATCTTGTACTAATGTGCCCCATCCAGGTCCCCATCCTGTGGCTATGTGCCCCATCCAGGTCCCCATCCTGTGGCAATGTTCCCCATCCAGGTCCCCATCTTGTGGCTCTGGTCCCCATCTTGTGGCTCTGTGCCCCATCCAGGTCCCCATCTTGTGGCTCTGTGCCCCATCCAGGTCCCCATCTTGTGGCTATGTGCCCCATCCAGGTCCCCATCCTGTGGCAACGTTCCCCATCCTGGCGCCCATCTTGTGGCTATGTGCCCCATCCAGGTCCCCATCTTGTGGCTATGTGCCCCATCCAGGTCCCCATCTTGTGGCTCTGTGCCCCATCCAGGTCCCCATCTTGTGGCTATGTGCCCCATCCAGGTCCACATCTTGAGGCTCTGTGCCTCATCCAGGTCCCCATCCTGTGGCTATGTGCCCCATCCAGGTCCCCTCTTGTGGCTATGTGCCCCATCCAGGTCCCCTCTTGTGGCTATGTGCCCCATCCAGGTCCCCATCCTGTGGCAACGTTCCCCATCCTGGCGCCCATCTTGTACTAATGTGCCTCATCCAGGTCCCCATCTTGGGGCTATGTGCCCCATCCAGGTCCCCATCCTGTGGCTATGTGCCCCATCCAGGTCCCCATCTTGTGGCTATGTGCCCCATCCAGGTCCCCATGTTGTGGCTCTGGTCCCCATCTTGTGGCTCTGTGTCCCATCCAGGTCCCCATCTTGTGGCTATGTGCCCCATCCAGGTCCACATCTTGAGGCTATGTGCCCCATCCAGGTCCACATCTTGAGGCTCTGTGCCCCATCCAGGTCCCCATCCTGTGGCTATGTGCCCCATCCAGGTCCCCTCTTGTGGCTATGTGCCCCATCCAGGTCCCCTCTTGTGGCTCTGTGCCCCATCCCGGTCCCCATGTTGTGGCTCTGTGCCCCCTGTGCTGTTCTTCACACACATAAAATAGAAAAAAAAAAGATGATTCTCACCTGTCCTCCGTTCCCTCGGCGGCCTTCCTGCAGATGTGGCCCGCAGGCACCACAGAGTCCAACCCCTTGACGATCCCGACCTGGTCCAGGAGGAGCCGCCGACAGCAGCGCTGCATTGCCGCACAGAGACTGTCTCCCAGCACAGCATTTTCAATGTCAGCCGCCGGCCAATCAGAGGCCAGCAGCTGACATCTGCTTATGGCAATGACGTCATACTCGCTGCGCCGACACGCAGATATCAGCTGCTGGCCTCTGATTGGCCAGCGGCTGGCATTGGAAATGCAGTGCTGGGAAACAGTCTCTGTGTGGCAATTCAGCGCTGCTGTCCGCGGCTCCTCCTGGACCAGGTCGGGATCGTCAAGGGGTCTGTGCCTGCGGGCCGCATAAAGCAGCCTCAGGGGCCGCATGCGGCCCGCGGGCCGCGTGTTTGAGACCCCTGTTCTAAGGTAATCTTTTCTTTATGGAAAGTCCAAAACGTTCTCCCAGTCCAACATTTAAAAGCTGTCCCCTTTGTCAAAAATGGAAGAACACATCCAAGGTTCTTCTAGAAAAATCATCTACCATGCTATTGCTCATGGAATGCACAAAAATTATTGCTCAGAGCTCTCTGCATGCATAGTTTCACAACAATGCAGTAAAACAACTCTTTGACAAGAGTTTTTACTTATTCATCATTGTGAAATGTGTGGGCATTGCACAAGTACAGCCAAGTAGTTGAACATGACCTCCTTTCCATAATTGGCCCAAAAAACATATTTCAATTACTACAAAGGGGGATTTCCTGGATCGAGGACGGCCTTTCATTTTTCAAACGAAGGAAAGTAAACAGATTAGCTTGCAGTAATAAAAATGCAATCTCAATGTAAAGCCTCTCAGCTTTCTGACATATGATGATTGCATATAATCTACATCCATAGCTATATACATGTAATTGAATGGTGTAGTAAATACTTACCTCCCAATTGGGGCACAACGCAAATTTTATAATGTATTCCATGGATTCCAAGCAGGGCCGGCGTCAGCACCCGGCACACCCGGGCAAGTGCCGGGGCCCTGAGCAGGCAGGGGGGCCCACTGGCGGTCGCGCACCCCGCTGGGCTATGGGCGGAGGAGAGCGGTGTCAGCGCCCGCCCTTCTCCGCCACTTGCTCAGGGCCCCGGCCTCTCCCCGTGCCTCCGCAGATCCACTGTCTTCCTGCTCTGCGCTCCCTGTGACGTCTCAGGTCAGAGGGCGTGGTAACGTCTTTCCACCGCACGCTCCCCTGAGCCATCACAGGGACGACGCCGGCAACGCTGGAGTCCAGACCCGAGCAGCGGGCAGCAGGTGAGAAGGAGGGAGGTGAGCATTTGATTTTTTTTTTTTTATGTATGGAGGCATGGGGCATAATATGGGGGGGGGGTGACATCCTGCATGAGGCATAATATGGGGGGGTGACATCTTTCATGGGGCATTATAAAGAGAGGGGGGGTGACATCCTGCATGGAGCATTATAAAGAGAGGGGGTGACATCCTGCATGGGACATTATAAAGAGAGGGGGGGTGACATCCTGCATGGGGCATTATAAAGAGAGGGGGGGTGACATTCTGCATGGGGCATTATAGAGAGAGGGGGTGACAACCTGCATGGGGCATTATAGAGAGAGGGGGTGACAGCCTGCATGGGGCCTTATAAAGAGGGGGGGTACATCCTGCATGGGGCATTATAAAGAGAGGGGGGGTGACATCCTGCATGGGGCATTATAAAGAGAGGGGGGGTGACATCCTGCATGGGGCATTATAAAGAGAGGGGGTGTGACATCCTGCATGGGGCATTATAGAGAGAGGGGGTGACATCCTGCATGAGGCCTTACAAAGAGGGCTGGGTACATCCTGCATGGGGCATTATAAATAGATGGGGGTGACATCCTGCATGGGGCATTATAAAGAGAGGGGGTGACATCCTGCATGGAGCATTATAAAGAGAGGGGGTGACATCCTGCATGGGGCATTATAAAGAGGGGGGGTGACATCCTGCATGGGGCCTTATAAAGAGGGGGGTACATCCTGCATGGGGCATTATAAAGAGGAGGGGTGACAGCCTGCATGGGGCATTATAAGGTGGGGAACAGCCTGCATGGGGCATTGTAAGGGGGGGATAGCCTGCATAGTGAATTATGTGGGGGGAACAGCCTGAATGGAGCATTATAAGGGGGGGGGCAGCTTGTATGGGGCATTATGTTGGGGGTAACAGCGTGCATGGAGCATTATAAGGGGGGGACAGCCTGTATGGGGCATTATGTGGGGGGTAACAGCCTGCATGCAGCATTATATAGGGGCCAGTATCCTGTATGGAGCGTTATAAGGGGACCAGTATCCTGTATGGAGCGCTATATGGGGGCCAGTATCCTGTATGGAGCTTTATAAGGGGACCAGTATCCTGTATGGAGCGTTATATGGGGGCCAGTATCCTGTATGGAGCGTTATATGGGGGCCAGTATTCTGTATGGAGCCTTATATGGGGGCCAGTATTCCATATGGAGCCTTATATGGAGGTGTCACGCTGTCTCAGCGTACAGGGGGGTCAGGGGCCTGAGCTGACCCTAGACGGGGGCCCTGACTAATCCCTCAACCTGGAGGTACTGTTAATGGTACAGAGGTCCAGGCCGCCAGCGTAACCCTAAACTCCTGAATATCCCTGAACCTAAGTAATCTAGTCCTGAGAAGGACCCCGATCACAACAATGGGGAACAGGATAGAAAATGCCCAAAACACAGTACTAGACAAACGAGACAGTACAAGGGGAAAACCAAAAACCACCTTGCATACAAAAACTAACACCACAATTACAGTGGGAACAACAACAGGTTAGGAGATAAATGATAAAGGGAGGAAGGGAACAAACCACACCGCATACTCCTCGCTCCGAACTCCACCAAACAACGATCCACTCTGAAGGTCTGCAAGAAATGCTTTCACCGACAACTTCCCCATCAGACCAGCAGGTATTTGAAGGAATCCCAATACTGCAGCATTAACTGCAGCTGGGCGAGGCTGAGCCTCTTCAAGCACAGAGAGAGAGAATTAACTCCCTCACAACCAAAAAACACAAAGCACCAAAAACTCAGCTGCGAGAAGTCAGGCTGTGTAGTCGCGACGATCTTCATGGCGACACACCCATGACAGTACCCCCCCTTCTACGAGGGGCCTCCGGACCCTCAGGGCCTGGTTTATCCGGGTGAGTCGTGTGGAAGGCCCGAATTAACCGGTCTGCGTTAATATTTGACGCAGGAACCCACATTCTCTCCTCAGGACCATACCCTTTCCAATGAACCAGGTACTGAAGGGACCGGCGACTAAAACATGAATCGATGACTTTCGATACCTGAAACTCCAAATTTCCATTGACCACCACTGGAGGAGGAGGTAAAGGTGACGGTATCATTGGCGCCACATACCTCTTAAGCAAAGATCTGAGGAACACGTTATGAATTTTAAACGTAGGGGGGAGGTCAAGACGGAATGCCACCGGATTAATTATAGAACTGATCCTGTACGGCCCGATGAACCTGGGACCCAGTTTCCAGGAGGGAACCTTGAGTTTTATATTCTTGGTAGACAACCATACCCGATCGTTCACACTTAGGTCCGGACCAGACACTCTCCTCCTATCAGCCATACGTTTGTATCGGTTCCCCATAGTACTCAGATTATTCAGTACCCCTCTCCATACTGAAGCGAGTGATGACGAAAATCGTTCCTCCTCAGGAACCCCCGAAGAGCCCCCTCTACTGAAAGTACAAAACTGGGGATGAAAACCATATGCCCCAAAAAACGGGGACTTACCAGTGGATTCGCTCCGCCTATTATTAAGAGCAAACTCCGCCAGAGGTAAGAAAGAAGCCCAGTCCTCCTGGTTCTCTGACACAAAACACCAGAGATATGTCTCCAAACTCTGGTTCAGACGTTCCGTCTGACCATTGGTCTGAGGATGAAAAGCCGATGAGAACGATAAATGCATCCCCCGCCGAGTACAAAAAGCCTTCCAGAATTTGGACACAATCTGAGACCCCTGATCCGACACCACATCGGAGGGTACCCCGTGAAGCCTCACAATCTCTCCAATGAACACCTGCGCAAGAGTTTTAGCATTAGGAAGAGCAGGAAAAGCGATAAAATGTGCCATCTTGCTGAACCTGTCTACTACAACGAGTATGACCGTTTTACCCGAGGACGGCGGGAGGTCCGTAATAAAGTCCATAGACAGATGAGTCCAAGGACGCTCCGGGATCTTCAAAGGTAAGAGGGCCCCAGACGGACGGGTATGTGGGGTCTTAGAGCGCGCACAAACCCCACAGGACACAACAAAAGTTACCACCTCCTTATGTAAGTTAGGCCACCAAAACCGACGCGAGAGGAGATCCACAGTTGCTTTACTCCCTGGGTGTCCTGCCAAAGCTGAGTTATGGTGTGCCTCGATCACCTTTTGTCGTAGCTGATCTGGAACAAACAGTCTCCCTGGAGGTCCAACAGGGGCGTCTCCCTGAGCCTCCAATACCTCCTCCTCAAGCTCAGAGCATACTGCCGACACCACCACCCCCTCTTGAAGGATAGGAACCGGATCATCCGTATTCCCGGCCCCAGGGAAACTACGAGATAAGGCATCCGCCTTCACATTTTTTGACCCAGGACGATATGTAACGACAAAATTAAACCTGGTAAAAAACAACGACCACCTGGCTTGTCTGGGATTCAAATGTTTTGCGGACTCCAGATAAAGCAGGTTCTTGTGATCAGTGATGACGGTGACCGGATAGACTGCCCCCTCCAAAAAATGGCGCCACTCCTCAAAAGCTAACTTAATAGCCAAGAGTTCCCTATTGCCGACATCGTAATTCCTCTCAGCGGACGACAATTTTTTGGAGAAAAAAGCGCACGGACGCCACTTACCAGGGGACGAACCTTGTGACAAAACTGCTCCCACCCCTACCTCAGAAGCGTCTACCTCTACAATGAACGACTGTGACGCATCAGGTTGAATGAGTATGGGTGCTGAGGCAAAACATTTTTTCAAGGAGGAGAATGCTTGACAAGCCTTGTCAGACCACCTAGAAAAATCCGTCCCCTTTTTTGTCATGTCTGTGAGAGGTTTAACCATGGATGAGAAATTACGAATGAATTTCCGGTAATAATTAGCAAACCCCAGGAAACGTTGTAGTGCCTTAAGATTCTCTGGCAGATCCCACTCAAGAACTGCCCGCACTTTCCCTGGGTCCATACGAAAACCGGACGCTGACACCACGAAACCTAAAAACTGGAGTTCCTGTACGGGGAACACACACTTCTCCCATTTGGCGTACAGTTTATTATCCCGCAAGATCTGTAACACCTGCCTAACATGCTCCTGATGAGACACAAGATCAGGCGAGTAAATTAAGATGTCATCCAGATATATGACTACAAACTGACCCACCAGGCGGCGAAAAATGTCATTAACAAAGTGTTGGAACACCGCCGGGGCATTAGTCAGACCGAATGGCATGACAAGGTTCTCATAATGCCCCTCCGGAGTGTTAAACGCTGTCTTCCACTCATCCCCCTCCTTTATCCTAATCAGATTGTACGCCCCCCTGAGATCCAACTTAGAGAACCATTTGGCGCCCACGATCTGATTAAAGAGATCGGGGATAAGTGGGAGTGGATACGGATCTCGGACCGTAATCCGATTAAGTTCACGGAAATCCAGGCAAGGGCGTAGGCCTCCATCTTTCTTCTTCACAAAGAAGAACCCCGCGGCCACCGGGGAAGATGAAGGTCTAATATGCCCCTTAGCCAGACTCTCAGAAATATAATCCTTCATGGCCTGCCTCTCCGGACCAGATAGATTATACAACCTAGATTTAGGTAACTTGGCCCCAGGGAGCAATTTTACAGAACAGCCATACACGCGATGAGGAGGTAGTTCCTGACACCCTTTCTCCGAGAATACATCCTCAAAGTCCGCCAGAAATGGAGGTAAGACCCTAGGAGTGACAGCACCGATCACCGTATTCATGCAGTTTTTATTACAGAATTCACTCCATTGGCTTATCTCCCTGGATTGCCAATTAATAACCGGATTATGCTTAATTAACCAAGGAAGGCCCAACACAATAGGAGTGGGAAGACCCTCCAACACGTAACAAGACAACAGTTCTTTATGTATCGCCCCCACTTGAAGATGTACGTTATGCACCACTTGCAAAAAACTTCCCTGACCGAGAGGCCTGGCGTCGATCGAAAATATGGGGATGGGTTTAGCCAACATATTCAATAGCATACCTTGAACCCGGGCAAACCGAGCGTCCACCAGATTAGCCCCGGCCCCACTATCTAGAAGAACAGATATCCTCTCAGTTCTCGTACCCACCACCACCTCCCCCGGTACGAGAAACTGAGACGAACCTAGGGACGAAATACCTACTCCCAGATTGCCGTCCACCACACAACCTGGGATCAATAGTTTTCCGACGACTCTTTATTCTGCAAAGGACGGGATGGACACCCCCCAATAAAATGTCCCTTTCTCCCGCAGAAGAAGCACCTTCCAGTCTTGTGGTGCACCGCCGGTCCCCTCCCCCGGAAAGATGTCCCTCCTAACTGCATAGGCTCCTCTGGACTGACCAGGGGAACCTCCATATGAGGAGACCTTGTAGGAGGTGGAGTCATCCCAGGGGGCGGAGTTATCCCGCACCTCTCCCGAAGCCGTCTGTCAGTGCGAATAGCAAGAGCCATAGCGGCTTCCAGTGAGGCGGGAGGGTCATACTGTGCCAACACATCCTTTAATTTGTCAGATAACCCTTGACAAAACTGGCTCCTAAGAGCCGGGTCATTCCACTGGGTGTCCGTGGCCCACCTACGGAACTCCGAACAGAATTCCTCCGCCGGACGATCTCCCTGGTGGATCCTACGTAACTTAGATTCAGCAAGGGAGATCCGATCTGGGTCATCATATACGAGTCCCAGAGCAGCGAAAAACCTATCCACTGACTGGAGAGCCGGGGAGCCCGGGGGAATAGAGAACGCCCAAGATTGTGGGTCCCCTTGTAGGAGCAAGATGACAATTCCCACCCTTTGCTCCTCACTCACCGATGACCGAGGCCGCAGCTGAAAGTACAACTTGCATGCCTCCCGGAAAACAAAAAACTTATCCCGCCCCCCAGTGAACCTGTCAGGGAGAGCTACTTTAGGTTATGGTCTGGCTTGCTCCAGAGGACACAAAACCTTGGACTTAACGTCCGCCAACTCCATGGACAAACTCTGCAACTGCCGAGCTAGACTGGCTACTGGATCCATGGTGGTTGGAAAAAAAAATTATTTATTTATTTTTTTTTTTGTCGGTCGGTGAAAATGTCACGCTGTCTCAGCGTACAGGGGGGTCAGGGGCCTGAGCTGACCCTAGACGGGGGCCCTGACTAATCCCTCAACCTGGAGGTACTGTTAATGGTACAGAGGTCCAGGCCGCCAGCGTAACCCTAAACTCCTGAATATCCCTGAACCTAAGTAATCTAGTCCTGAGAAGGACCCCGATCACAACAATGGGGAACAGGATAGAAAATGCCCAAAACACAGTACTAGACAAACGATACAGTACAAGGGGAAAACCAAAAACCACCTTGCATACAAAAACTAACACCACAATTACAGAGGGAACAACAACAGGTTAGGAGATAAATGATAAAGGGAGGAAGGGAACAAACCACACCGCATACTCCTCGCTCCGAACTCCACCAAACAACGATCCACTCTGAAGGTCTGCAAGAAATGCTTTCACCGACAACTTCCCTATCAGACCAGCAGGTATTTGAAGGAATCCCAATACTGCAGCATTAACTGCAGCTGGGCGAGGCTGAGCCTCTTCAAGCACAGAGAGAGAAAATTAACTCCCTCACAACCAAAAAACACAAAGCACCAAAATCTCAGCTGCGAGAAGTCAGGCTGCGTAGTCGCGACGATCTTCGTGGTGACACACCCATGACAGGAGGCCTGTATTCTGTATGGTGCCTTATATAGGGGCCAAGTATTCCGTATGGAGCCTTATATGGGGGCCAAGTATTCCGTATGGAGCCTTATAGGGGGGCCAGTATTCCGTATGAGGCCTTATATGGGGGCCAGTATTCCGTATGGGGCCTTATATGGGGGCCAGTATTCCATATGGGGCCTTATATGGGGGCCAGTATTCCATATGGGGCCAAATATGGGGGCCAGTATTCCATATGGGGCCTTATATGGGGGCAAGTATTCTGTGTGGAGCGATTCGCTGGTTTCTGAGCTATTGTGGAATTTACAATAGATATCGCTCATGTAATGTAAGAAGTGAAATCTTTGCATTGTACTATATTTATATATATTCCTCTGCGGTATCTGTGCATCATGAATCGTGGTATGTATTAAAGGGGCCCACAGAGACTCTTTCGCCCGGGGCCCAGAAAAACCTGGAGCCGGCCCTGATTCCAAGAGTCCACAAACTGATTCCAGAGAAATTATTTTCTGACCTACACAAAACAAAACAAAAAATGTCAGCTAGGACCAATGGAGAGGATAGAATGCAAAAATTGAAATACTAAATTTGTTTTACTTACTTTGATTAGGTGTTTTCCAAAAATTGATGAACAAACGCTTCACATGTTCTTCAAGGAGTTTCTAATGGAATCCATTCTTGATAGAAGGTTCAAAAATGTCCTCAAAATGTAACACTTAGAAGATGCTTGTTTGTCAAGGAAGTAAGAATGTTTCTACGGTTCTTCCTCAAAGTGCTTCAACCATTCCATGGCCCATGCAATAAGCAAAACAATTTACGCCCCAGGCTCTGTGCATGCACATGATTTCACAACAATGCAGTAAAAACAAATCATTGACAAGAGCTTTTACTGTATTTATCATTGTAAAATGTGTGGGTAATGCACAGAAACAACCAAGTAGTTGAACAAGTATTTCTTACCGTAATTGGAGTGAAGATAATATATTTCTACGACTGCAAAGAGGATATTGCCTGGATCAAGGATGGTCTTTTGTTTTTTAAATGAAACACAACAGATTAGATTGTAGTAATAAAAATGCAACCTCAATGTAAAAGCCTCTCAGCTTTCTGACACATGATGATTGCATATTGTCTACATTTAAAGCTTTGAAAATGTGATAGAGTTCTTGAGCAAATGCTTACCACACAATTGGAGTATGACCTGAATTGTATAATATCTTCCAAGGATTGCAAGAGTCCACATAAGGCTTTCAGGTAAGGATTTTCCTGACCTACAAAAAAAGTAAAAAACAAACATATCAGATAGAACAAACAGGGTAGATTAAATCTAAGCATTGAATTATTACATTTGTCCTACATACTTTGATTTGGAGTTTTCCAAGAAAATTATCAATAAATCCACACATCTTCTAGGTCCTTCTGAGGTAATCTTTTCTTGATGGAAGGTCCAAAATGTTCTCACAGTCCAACATTCAAAAGATGGCCTCTTTGTCAAAAATGGAAGAACACATCCAAGGTTCTTCTAGAAAAATCATCTACCATGCTATTGCTCATGGAATGCACAAAAATTATTGCTCAGAGCTCTGTGCATGCATAGTTTCACAACAATGCAGTAAAACAACTCTTTCACAAGAGTTTTTACTTATTCATCATTGTGGAATGTGTGGGCATTGCACAAGTACAGACAAGTAGTTGAACATGACCTTCTTTCCATAATTGGCACAAAAAACATATTTCAATTACTACAAAGAGGGAATTGCCTGGATGAAGGATGGCCTTTCATTTTTCTAACTAAGGAAAGCAAACAGATTAGCTTGCAGTAATAAAAATGCAATCTCAATGTAAAGCCTCTCAGCTTTCTGACATATGATGATTGCATTTAATCTACATTCATAGCTATATACATGTAATTGAATGGTGTAGTAAATACTTACCTCCCAATTGGGGCACAACATGAATTCTATAATGTATTCCATTGATTCCAAGAGTCCACAAAGTGCTTCCAGCGAAATTAATTTCTGACCTACACAAAGCAAAACAAAAAATGTCAGCTAGGACCAATGGAGAAGATAGAATGCAAAAATTGAAATACTAAATTTGTTTTACTTACTTTGATTAGGTGTTTTCCAAAAATTGATGAACAAACGCTTCACATGTTCTTCAAGGAGTTTCTAATGCAATCCATTCTTGATTGAAGGTCCAAAAACGTCCTCAAAATGTAACACTTAGAAGATGCTTGTTTGTCAAGGAAGTGAGAATCTTTCTACGGTTCTTCCTCAAAGTGCATCAACCTTTCCATGGCCCATGCAATAAGCAAAACAATTTACGCCCCAGGCTTTGTGCATGCACATGATTTCACAACAATGCAGTAAAATCAAATCTTTGACAAGAGCTTTTACTGTATTTATCATTGTAAAATGTTTGGGTAATGCACAGAAACAACCAAGTAGTTGAACAAGTATTTCTTACCGTAATTGGCCTGAGGAAAACTTATTTCTACTACTGCAAAGAGGATATTGCCTGGATCAAGGATGGTCTTTTGTTTTTAAACTGAAACACAACAGATTAGATTGTAGTAATGAAAATGCAATCTCAATGTAAAGCCTCTCAGCTTTCTGACACATGATGATTGCATATTGTCTACATTTAAAGCTTTGAAAATGTGATAGAGTTCTTGAGCAAATGTGACGCGCCCCCAGGGCCGTGGGTTACTCTGCAGCCGGGCCTTTGTGTATGCCGGTAGGGGAGTATCACGGTGGCTGGCCCGGTCCGTGACCCAGGGCGGTCAGTGCACAAGGGGGGTACTTTAATATGGGATTTTTGGGATTGTTCATGAAGCCACCTGTGGATTGCGGCTAAAGGGGACCGCCGCTGGGGAGCAGTCCTCTGGAGCTTGTGTTACGGCAGCAGGGATGGTGTGGCTCTCCACAGGTAGAGCTAGCTCCAGGGCAGTGTATGGTGTAATGGATGGTGGTTGTGCTGGGCGTTGTAGTGCAGAGAGGGAACGATGGCACAGATTAAAGAATGGATGAAGGCAGTGCGGTGCAGTCATCCGAGTTTTTACTGACAATTATTATGACAGTTCCACTGGTGCACTGTACAGGTGCTAGCCTTACATGTCGCGCTGCATTCACCAGGCAGGGGTTCAGCACTTCCTCAGGTAGATCAGGAATACCTGGCAGAACCCCACTTTCTTGTGTTCCTATCTAGACCGTCTTCACGCTGGGTCTTTCTCTCTCTTGCCATGCGCTTCCCACTCTCAATCCTGCTCGGGTGCTCTGAAGTCCCTACTGTCCGTCAGAGTTCACAGACCTGCTTGACCCTCACGGGGATTAGAATGAGGCTTCGGCAACTGACTATATAAGCCAGGAGCCTCCGGTTCTTCCAGCCGGGACTTGAAGTACACAACTGGGCCAGGGGCCGGTCCCCTTCCTGCGGCCTACGATCCCTCTGTCTTCTGAGAGATGCGGGGCATACAGGTGCCTTCCTGCACTCGCCGTACCCCCCCTAGGATCCCTTCTTAGAACGGATCCTACTCCCTGCTCCCCTCCTGGGCCTCTGACACTAGGCCCAAGTTGTGGAGCAGAGCTCCTACTGAGACTCTGCTTCCAGACTGTTCTCCAACTACTAGTCTGACTGATCTGCCACCCTAAAATGGCTTCCCTATTTATACTCCTACCAAAGTGCTCCCCCTAACTACTTCCTCCACCCACACCCACTACTGGTTCCCCCTACCTCTGGGTTCCCCCCACTCCAGCCAGGGTCAGAGCTCAGCAGAAACATAAATTGCGTCTTGCCCTTCCTGCTGGCCTACAGCAGTGTAGTGTTGGATGCAGGTGTTGGGGTTCCGAGCAGCACTCCCTTCTTACCTGAGAGAAGGAGACACCACACCTCTGGGTGAGGTGAAGTACCTCTGTGGCGACTGAACCCTCAGGGGTGCCACAAATGCTTACCACACATTTGGAGTATGATCTGAATTCTACAATATCTTCCAAGGATTCCAAGAGTCCACATAAGGCTTTCAGGTAAGGAATTTCCGGACCTACATAAAAAGTAAGAAAAATATATATCAGGTAGGACAAACAGGGTAGATTAAATCTAAGCTCTGAATTATTACATTTGTCCTACTTACTTTGATTTGGAGTGTTCCTAGAAAATTATCAACAAATCCACACATCTTCTTCTAGGTCCTTCTGAGGTAATCTTTTCTTGATGGAAGGTCCAAAATGTTCTCACAGTCCAACATTTAAAAGATGTCCCCTTTGTCAAAAATGGAAGAACACATCCAAGGTTCTTCTAGAAAAATCATTTACCATGCTATTGCTCATGGAATGCACAAAAAATATTGCTCAGATCTCTGTGCATGCATAGTTTCACAACAATGCAGTAAAACAACTCTTTGACAAGAATTTTTACTTATTCATCATTGTGAAATGTGTGGGCATTGCACAAGTACAGCCAACTAGTTGAATATGACCTTCTTTCCATAATTGGCCCAAAAAAACATATTTCAATTACTACAAAGGGGGAATTGCCTGGATCGAGGACGGCCTTTCATTTTTCTAACTAAGGAAAGTGAACAGATTATCTTGTAGTAATAAAAATGCAATCTCAATGTAAAGCCTCTCAGCTTTCTGACATATGATGATTGCATATAATCTACATCCATAGCTATATACATGTAATTGAATGGTATAGTAAATACTTACCTCCCAATTGGGGCACAACGTGAATTATATAATGTATTCCACTGATTCCAAGAGTCCACAAAGTGCTTCCAGAGAAATTATTTTCTGACCTACACAAAACAAAACAAAAAATGTCAGCTAGGACCAATGGAGAAGATAGAATGCAAAACTTGAAATACTAAATTTGTTTTACTTACTTTAATTAGGTGTTTTCCAAAAATTGATGAACAAATGCTTCACATGTTCTTCAAGGCGTTTCTAATGGAATCCATTCTTTATAGACGGTCCAAAAATGTTCTCAAAATGCAAAACTTAGAAGATGCTTGTTTGTCAAAGAAGGAAGAATCTTCTACGGTTCTTCCTCAAAGTGAATTAACTATTCCATGGCCCATGCAATATGCAAAACAATTTATGCCCCAGGCTCTGTGCATGCACATGATTTCACAACAATGCAGTAAAAACAAATCTTTGACCAGAGCTTTTACTGAATTTATCATTGTAAAATGTGTGGGTAATGCACAGAAACAACCAAGTAGTTGAACAAGTATTTCTTACCGTAATTGGCCTGAGGATAACATATTTCTATGACTGCAAAGTGGATATTCCCTGGATCAAAGATGGTCTTTTGTTTTTTAACTGACACACAACAGATTAGATTGTAGTAATAAAAATGCAATCTCAATGTAAAGCCTCTCAGCTTTCTGACACATGATGATTGCATATTGTCTACATTTAAAGCTTTGAAAATGTGATAGAGTTCTTGAGCAAATGCTTACCACACAATTGGAGTATGACCTGAATTCTACAATATCTTCCAAGGATTCCAAGAGTCCACATAAGGCTTTCAGGTAAGGATTTTCCGGACCTACAAAAAAAGTAAAAAACAAACATATCAGGTAGGACAAACAGGGTAGATTAAATCCAAACATTGAATCATTACATTTGTCCTACTTACTTCGATTTGGAGTTTTCCAAGAAAATGATCAATAAATCCAAACATCTTCTTCGAGGTTCTTCTGAGGTAATCTTTTCTTGATGGAAGGTCCAAAATGTTCTCACTGTACAATATTTAGAAGATGCTCTTTGTCAAAAATGGAAGAACACATCCAAGGCTATTCTAGAAAAATCTTCAACCATGCTATTGCTCATGGAATGCACAAAAATTATTGCTCAAAGCTCTGTGCATGCATAGTTTCACAACAATGCAGTAAAACAACTCTTTGACAAGAGCTTTTAATGTATTTATCATTGTGAAATGTGTGGGCATTGCTAAAGAACAGCCAAGCAATTGAATGTGACCTTTTTTCCTTAATTGGCATGAGAATAACATGTTTCAAAAACTTCAAAGGGGGAATTGCATACATCGAGGACGGCCTTTTATTTTTTCAAGGAGATTTGTACAAGGTAAATGGGATTTTGAATAAGGAAGGTTCTCACTCCATTTTGCAACGCCTTTCCATACCCTGTGGACTGCGCTTGATCGGAGCCAATTTCATCCTACAACAAGACAATGACCCAAAGCACACCTCCAAATTATACATTAACTATTTAGGGAAGAAGCAGGCAGCTGGTATTCTATCTGTAATGGAGTGGCCAGCGCAGTCACCAGATCTCAACCCCATTGAGCTTTTGTGGGAGCAGCTTGACCGTATGGAACTCAAAAAGTGCCCATCAAGCCAATCCAACTTGTGGGAGGGGCTTCAGGAAGCATGGGGTGAAATTTCTCAAGATTACCTCAGCAAATTAACAGTTAGAATGCCAGAGGTCTGCAAAGCTGTAATTGCTGCAAAGGGAGCATCCTTTGACAAAAGCAAACTTTAAAGGAGAAAATTATTCTTTCTAATAAAAATCATTATTTATAACCTTGTCAATGTCTGGACCATATTTTCAATTCATTTTGCAACTCATTTGATAAATAAAAGTATGAGTTTTCATGGAAAACACAAAATTGTCTGAGTGACCCCCAAACTTTTGAACGGTAGTGTACACTAGCTATTGAGCCTGTTCTACGCTCGGTTGGCGAGCATTTTTATTGGTATATGGTCTCTCATGCTAGTATGTGCTGCCCCCATTCTGGTATTTGAGCTGCCCCCATCCTGGTATTTGTGTTCCCCAATCCTGTTCCTGCATCCTGCTATGTGCTGCCCTCATCCCTATCCTGGTATGCATGGCATGCCTCATCCCTATCCTGGTATGCATGGCACCCCTCACCACTAATCCTGGTATGCATTGCACCCCTCAGCCCCAATCCTGGTATGCATGGCACCCCTCACCCCCAATCCTGGTATGCATGACACCCCTCAATCCCAATCCTGTATGCATGGCACAACTAACACCCAAACCTGGTATGCATGGCACCCCTTATCCCCAATCCTGGTATGCATGGCACCCCTCATCCCGAATCCTGTTATGCATGGCACCCATCATCCCCAATCCTGGTATGCATGGCACCCCTCATCCCCAATCCTGGTATGCATGGCACCCCTCATCCCCAATCCTGGTATGTATGGCACTCCTAATCCCCAATCCTGGTATGCATTGCACTCATCATCCCCAATCCTGGTATGCATGGCACCCCTCATCCCCAATCCTGGTATGCATGGCACCCCTCATCCCCAATCTTGGTATGCATGGCACCCCTCACCCCCAATCTTGGTATGCATGGCACCCCTCATCCCCAATCCTGGTATGCATGGAACTCCTCATCCCCAATCCTGGTATGCATGGCACCCCTCATCCCAATCCTGGTATGCATGGCACCCCTCATCCCCAATCCTGGTACGCATGGCACCCCTCATCCCCAATCCTGGCATGCATGGCACCCCTCATCCTGGTATACATGGCTCCCTCATCCCTATCCTGGTATGTATGCTACCCTTCATCCTGGTATGCATTGTACTCCTCATCCAAATCCTGGTATGCATGGCCCCTGCAGATCCATATACTGGTATGCATGGTACCCCTCATCCCTATCCTGGTATGCATGCCACCCCTCATCCCCAATCCTGGTACGCATGGCACCCCTCATCCCCAATCCTGGTATGCATGGCACTGCTTATCCCCAATCCTGGTATGCATGGCACCCCTCATCCCAATCCTGGTTTG
This sequence comes from Phyllobates terribilis, assembly GCF_046119375.1. Classification (NCBI taxonomy): domain Eukaryota; kingdom Metazoa; phylum Chordata; class Amphibia; order Anura; family Dendrobatidae; genus Phyllobates; species Phyllobates terribilis. Next base: position 106,608 of record NW_027363957.1, on the reverse strand, counting down.
CATGGCACCCCTCATCTCCAATCCTGGTATGCATAGCACCCCTCATCCCCAATCCTGGCATGCATGGCACCCCTCATCCTGGTATGCATGGCTCCCTCATCCCTATCCTGGTATGTATGGTACCCCTCATCCTGGTATGCATGGTACCCCTCATCCCTATCCTGGTATGCATGGTACTCCATCCCTCATCCTGATATACATGGTACCCCTTATCCCTATTCTGGTATACATGGCCACTCACCCGAATTCTGGTATGCATGGCCCCCCATATCCCTATCCTGGTATGCATGGTACCCCTCATCCCTATCCTGGTATGCATGGCACCCCTCATCCCTCAATCCTTGTATGCATGGCACTCCTCATCCCCAATCCTGGTATGCATTGCACCCATCATCCCCAATCCTGGTATGCATGGCACTCCTCATCACCAATCCTGGTATGCCTGGCACCCCTCATCCCCAATCTTGGTATGCATGGCACCTGTCAACCCCAATCTTGGTATGCATGGTACCCCTCAGCCCCAATCTTGGTATGCATGGCACCCCTCATCGCCAATCCTGGTATGTATGGCACTCCTCATCCCCAATCCTGGCATGCATTGCACCCATCATCCCCAATCCTGGTATGCATGGCACTCCTCATCCCCAATCCTGGTATGAATGGCACCCCTCATCCCCAATCTTGGTATGCATGGCACCCCTCAACCCCAATCTTGGTATGCATGGTACCCCTCAGCCCCAATCTTGGTATGCATGGCACCCCTCATCCCCCATCCTGGTATGCATGGCACTCCTCATCCCCAATCCTGGTATTTATGGCATCCCTCATCCCCAATCCTGGTATGTGTGGCACTCCTCATCCCCAATCCTGGTATGCATTGCAGCCATCATCCCCAATCCTAGTATGCATAGCACTCCTCATCCCCAATCCTGGTATGCCTGGCACCCCTCATCCTCAATCTTGGTATGCATGGCACCCCTCAACCCCAATCTTGGTATGCATGGCACCCCTCATCCCCAATCCTGGTATGCATGGCACTCCTCATCTCCAATCCAGGTATGCATGGCACCCCTCAACCCCAATCTTGGTATGCATGGCACCTCTCATCCCCAATCCTGGTATGCATGGCACTCCTCATCCCCAATCCTGGTATGCCTAACTCCCCTCATCCCCAATCCTGGTATGTATGGCACTCCTCATCCCCAATCCTGGTATGCATAGCACCCATCATCCCCAATCCTGGTATGCATGGCACCCCTCAACCCCAATCCTGGCATGCATGGCACCCCACATCCTGGTATATATGGCTCCCTCATTCCTATTCTGGTATGTATGGTACCTCTCATCCTCGTATACATGGTACTCCTCATCCGAATCCTGGTATGCATGGCCCCCCCCAGATCCCTATCCTGGTATGCATGGTACATCTCATCCCTATCCTGGTATGCATGGCACCCCTTATCCAAAATCCTGGTATGCATGGCACCCCTCAACCGCAATCTTGGTATGCATGGCACCCCTCATACCCAATCCAGGTATGCATGGCACCGCTCATCCCCAATCCTGGCATGCATGGCACCCCTCAACCGCAATCTTGGTATGCAAGGCACCCCTCATCCCCAATCCTGGTATGCATGGCACCACTCATCTCAATGCTGGTATGCATGGCACCCCTCATCCCCAATCCTGGTATGCAAGGCACCCCTCATTCGCAATCCTGGCATGCATGGCACCCCTCATACTGGTATGCATGGTACCACTCATCCGAATCCAGGCATGTATGGACCCCTCAGAGCCCTATCCTGGTATGCATGGTACCCCTCATCCCTATCCTGGTATGCATGGTACCCCTTATCCAAAATCCTGTTATGCATGTCACCCCTAATACACAATCCTGGTATGCATGGCACCCCTCATCCCCAATCCTGGTATGCATGGCACCCCTCATCACCAATCCTGGTAAGCATGGCACCACTCATCCCCAATCCTGGTATGCATGGCACCCCTCATCCCAATCCTGGTATGCATGGCACCTCTCATCCCCAATCCTGGCATGCATGGCATCCATCATCCCCAATCCTAGTATTCATGGCACCCCTCATCCCCAATCTTGGTATGCATGGCACCCAATCCCTCATCCAGATATACATGCCACCCTCAGCCCTTTCCTGGTATACATGACCCCTCATCCGAATCCTGGTATGCATTGGCCCCCCAGATTCATATCCTGGTATGCATGGCACCCCTCATCCCCAATCCTGGTATGCATGGCACCCCTCATTCCCAATCCTGGTATGTATGGCACTCCTCATCCCCAATCCTGGTATGCATGGCACCCATCATCCCCAATCCTGGTATGCATGGTACCCCTCATCCCCAATCCTGGTATGCATGGCACCCCTCTTCCCCAATCTTGGTATGCATGGCACCCCTCAACCCCAATTTTGGTATGCATGGCACCCCTCATCCCCAATCCTGGTATGCATGACATTCCTCATCCCCAATCCTGGTTTGCATGGCTCCCCTCATCCCCAATCCTGGTATGCATGGCACCCCATCTCTCATCCTGGTATGCATGGCCCCCTCATCCCCCAATCCTGGTATGTGTGACCCCCTCATCCCTCAATCCTGGTATGTATGGCACCCCTCATCCCCCAATCCTGGTATGTATGGTGCCTAATCCCTCATACTGATATGCCTGGCTTCCTCATCCCCAATCCTGGTATGCATGGTACTTCTCATCCCCAATCCTGGTATGCATGGTACTCCTCATCCCTTTCATGGTATGTATGGTACCCCTCATCCTGGTATACATGGCACCCCATCCCTCATCCTGCTATGCATGATACCCTGCATCCCTATTCTGGTATGTATGGTATCCCTCATGCTGGTATACATGGCACCCCTCATCCCAATTCTGGTATGTATGGCCTCCTCATCCCTCAATCCTTGTATGCATGGCACTCCATCCCTCATCCTAGTATGCATGGAACCCTGCATTCCTATCCTGGTATGCATGGTACCCCTCAACCCTACTCTCGTATGCATGGTACCCCTCATCCTGGTATGCATGGCACCCCATCCCTCATCCTGGTATGCATGGTACCCAATCCCTCATCCTGGTATGCATTGTACCACACACCCCTATTCTGGTATGTATGGTACCTCTCATCCTGGTATACATGGCACTCCTCATCCCAATTCTGGTATGTATGGCATCCCTCATCAACCAATCCTAGTAAGTATGCCCTCCTCATCCCCCAATCCTGATATGCATGACACCCAACCCCTCATCCTGGTATGCATGGCTCCCTCATCCCCAATCCTGGTATGTATGGCCCCCTCATCCCTATCCTGGTATGCATGGCACTCCTCATCCCCCAATCCTGGTGTGCATGGCACCACATATTCCTATTCTAGTATGCATGGTACCCCTCATCCCTATTCTTGTATGCATGGTACCCCTCATCCTCTTATGCATGGCACCCCATCCATCATCCTGGTATGCATGGTTCTCCTCATCCCCAATGCTGGTATGTATGGCACCCCCCATCCCCAATGCTGGTATGCATGGCCCACCTCACCTCCCAATCCTGGTAGGCATGGTACCCTCACCCCCAATACTTGTAAGCATGGTACCCATCACCCCCAATCCTGATATGCATGGCCCCCCTCACCTCCCAATCCTGGTATGCATGGTCCCCTCACCCCCCAATCCTGGTATGCATGGTGCCCCTCATCTCCCAATCCTGGTATGCAAGGCACCCCTCAGCCCCAATCCTGGTATGCATGGTGCCCCTCACCTCCCAATCCTGGAATGCATGGTCCCATCACCCCCCAATCCTGGTGTGCATAGTATCCCTCACCCCACAATTCTGGTATGCATGGTACCCCTCATCCCCCAATCCTGGTATCCATGATATCCCTCATCCCCCAATCCTGGTAAGCATGGTCCCCTCACCCCCAATCCTGGTATGCATGGTCCCCTCACCCCTCAATCCTGGTATGCATGGTCCCATCACACCTCAATCCTGTTATGTATGGTACCCCTCATCCCCCAATCCTGGTATGTGTGGCCACCTCTTCCCCCAATCCTGGTATGTGTGGGCCCCTCATCCCCCAATCCTGGTATGTGTGGCCCCCTCATCCCCCAATCCTTGTATGTGTGGCCACCTCTTCCCCCAATCCTGGTATGTGTGGCACTCCTCATCCCCCAATCCTGTTATGCATGGCACCACATATTCCTATTCCGGTATGCACGGTATCCCTCATTCCTATTCTGGTATGCATGGTTCCCCACATCCTGGTATGCATGGCACCCCATCCATCATCCTGGTATGCTTGGTACTCCTCATCCCCAATGCTGGTATGCATGGCACGTCTCATCACCAATCCTGGTATGCATGGTCCCCTCACCCCCAAATCTGGTTTGCATGGTACCCCTCACCTCCCAATCCTGGTATGCGTGGCACCCCTCATCCCCAATCCTGGTAGGCATGCATGGCTCCCCTCACCTCCCAATCCTGGTATGCATGGTCCTCTCACCCCCCCAATCCTGGTATGCACGGTACCCCTCAAACCCCAATCCTGTTATGCATGGCACCACATATTCCTATTCCGGTATGCACGATATCCCTCATTCCTATTCTGGTATGCATGGTTCCCCACATCCTGGTATGCATGGCACCCCATCCATCATCCTGGTATGCTTGGTACTCCTCATCCCCAATGCTGGTATGCATGGCACGTCTCATCACCAATCCTGGTATGCATGGTCCCCTCACCCCCAAATCTGGTTTGCATGGTACCCCTCACCTCCCAATCCTGGTATGCGTGGCACCCCTCATCCCCAATCCTGGTAGGTATGCATGGCTCCCCTCACCTCCCAATCCTGGTATGCATGGTCCTCTCACCCCCCCAATCCTGGTATGCACGGTACCCCTCACCCCCCAATCCTGGTATGCATGGTACCCCTCATCCCCCAATCCTGGTAAGCATGGTCCCCTCATCCCCAATCCTGGTATGCATGGTCCCCTCACCCCCAATCCTGGTATGCCTGGTCCCCTCACCCCTCAATCCTGGTATGCATGGTCCCCTCACCCCCTCAATCCTGGTATGCATGGTCCCCTCACCCCTCAATCCTGGTATGTATGGTACCCCTCATCCCCTAATCCTAGTATGTGTGGCCCCCTCATCCCCCAATCCTGATATGTGTGACCCCCTCATCCCCCAATTCTGGTAAGTGTGGACCCCTTATCCCCCAATCTTGGTATGTGTGGCCCCCTCATCTCCTAATACTGGTATGTGTGGCCCCCTCATCCCCCAATCCTGGTGTGTGTGGCCCCCTCACCCCCTCAATCTTGGTATGTGTGACCCCCTCATCCCCCAATCCTGGTATGTGTGGCCCCCTCACCCAACAATCCTGGTATGTGTGACCCCCTCATCCCTTTCACGCTGCACACATACAAAAAAACACATATACTCACCTTTCTTCCCTGTGCTCCAGCGCTGTGGTGCCCTGTTCTGCCGGAGGCCGGGAGAGGAGTGTGGCGCCAGAGTACAAGCATGCCCATACTGCGCTTTCCGGTGCCATTTTGCTGAAGACACACTGCAAATGTGTCTTCAGTAAAATGGCGCAGGATAGCACTATGCGCATGCGCTGATTCCGATGCCTTCACTCCTGCCCCGGTCTCCGACGAGAAGAGAGGCGCCGTGGCAGCGTTCCTCCCGGTCAGGTATGTAACTGTGGCGCCGGAGATCGCTGTATGTGTAGACACTGAACGCATACCGCGATCCCCGGCGCCACACACTCCTCTTACCTGTAACGGCTCCATGCGTTCTTCTGTCTGGAGCCAGACTGCGCAGGTGTGTCGAACTTGTGCAGTCTATAGAGGCTTCAGACAGAGGGACACTTTTAGCCTTATATTATAGATATACTGTATATATATACCGCATTTTTTGGACTATAAGACACACTTTTTCCTCCAAAATTTTAAAGGAAAGTGGGAGGTGCGTCTTATAATCCGAATGTGGGGGGTATATATATATACTGTGGGGTTGTGGGGGGAGCAGTAGCAGCGGAGGAGCGAGGCACAGGAGGCAGCAGCCGCATGCTGCAGCCTACATTGTCCCTGCTGCTAAAGACAATTAATATTCAGTTCTCCCCACGCCCATGGGTGTGGGGAGCACTGAATATTCTTTCTCCTTAATAGCCGGCACACAGTGTATCCACAGAGCGGCTCCTGCTGCTGTCGGACGATCACGTGTGCCTGCTATTAAAGGGCATGAATATTCACCCCTCTCCACACTCATGGGAGTAGAGAGGGGTGAATATTCATGCTCTTTAATAGCGGGCACATGCGATCGCCTGGCTGCAGCAGGAGCCACGCTGCGGCTACACTGTGTGCCGGCTATTAAGGAGAATGAAGTCACTGCTCTCCATGCACACAGTCCCGGCGTGGGGAGCAGTGACTATTCTCACAGCTGAGGGTGCATGGCAGTGAGGCTCACATGGTGAGATCAGTGCTGGCAGCAGAGCAGGATGCAGTGCTGGAACACAGGGAAGAAAGGTGAGTAGAAGTGTTTATTTTTTTAATGTGCAGCTTGATGGGGATTAGGGGTGCCATGCATACCAGGATGGGGATTGCTGTGCCATGCATACCAGGATAAGGATGAGGTGTGCCATACATACCAGGATAAGGATGAGGGATGCCATGCATACCAGGATAGGGATGAGGAGTGCCTTGCATACCAGGATAAGGATGAGGGGTGCCATGCATACTAGGATAAGGATAAGGGATGCCATGCATACCAGGATAAGGATGTGGGATGCAGTGCATACCAGGATAAGGATGAGGTGTGCCATGCATACCAGGATAAGGATGAGGGATGCCATGCATACCAGGATGAGGGGAGCCTTGCATTCCAGGATGGAGATCAGGGGTGCCATGCATACCAGGATGGAGGGGTGCCAAGCATACCAGGATGGAGGGGGTGCCATGCATACCAGAATGAGGGGTGCCATGCATACTAGGATGGAGGGGTGCCATGCATACCAGGATGGAGGGGTGCCATGCATACAGTATACAGTATATATATTTATCAATATTTTTCAACAATCTGACCAGAAAAAAAAAAACAAAGTCCAGGAAGAAACATATATGATGTCAATCACAAACCATCCATATACCTCACAGTCACGTTTCTATGGACATGTACTATTATGCAGTATATGGATCCTAAATGGCCTGAACACTTGTGTACTTAGATTAATGGAATTTTCTTTGGACGCATTTCCCCTCTCTTTCGGTCATTCAGGGGTTCATCAGGGAATTCCTTGAAATAGGAAAAGAAAAGGAGACCATAAGATATACTGCAATGAGGATAACAGCTCACAGGCCCAGGCAATATGCCCCACATAGCCCCTACATACAATATGAGCCCCCACACAGCCCCCCATATACAATATTAGCCCCCACATAGCCCCATACATACAATATGAGCTCCCATATAGCTCCCTATATACAGTATAAGCCTCACATAGCTACCTATATACAGTATGAGCCCCCATATAGCTACCTAGATACAGTATGAGCCCGCACATAGCTTCCTATATAAAGTGTGAGCCCCCGCATAGCCTCCTATATACAGTATGAGCCCGCACATAGCCCCTACATACAAAATAAGCCTTCACACAGCCCCCTACATATGATATGAGTCCACACACAGACCCTTACATACAGTATGAGCCCCTACATGGCTCCCTTTATACAGTATAAGCCCCACATAGCTCCCTATATAAAGTATGATCCCCCATATAGCTACCTAGATACAGTATGAGCTCGCACATAACCTTCTGTATACAGTATGAGCCACACATAACCTCCTGTATACAGTGTAAGCCCTCATATAGCCTCCTATATACAGTATGAGCACCCACATAGCCTTCTGGATACAGTATGAGCCCATACATAGCCTCCTGTATACAGTGTGAGCCCCCATATAGCCTCCTGTATACAGTATGAGCACGCACATAACCTCCTGTGTACAGTATGAGCCTGCACATAGCCCCTATATACAGTTGGAGCCCGCACATAGACTCCTGTATACAATATGAGCCCACACATAGCCTCCTACATACAGTATGAGCCCATTATAATGATGGCAATCTGGCAATGGACCCCCTTGGAGCCATGGGCCGTGAACAGTAGCCCAGATTGCCTTCATTATAATCCGCCTATGCATGTGGTCACAATTCCCCTGTATTCCCCGTGTGAATAGGTGGTTACGTGCTCATTAGTCTCAATTCTAGTCCCTGAGTCCGCATCAAAGTCAGGGAGCCAGCATATGACATAACTGTATGTCATATGTCAGATAGGGGATAGAGGGGTATTTCACTAACTGTTGTATCAAGTGGTGCGAATACCTACTGAGATGCATGCAAGATCAGCAGGTATCGTGCACTTATTTTGGAAGATATATAGGGTCGTAAGTTCGTTGGCAGTACCCATATTAGATTTGAAAGAGATTGGCGCCAGAGTACAACTTTAACCCTTTCACCCTGAAGTCTGTTTTCATCTTCCTGACCTGGCCATTTTTTTCAATTCTGATCAGTGTCACTTTGTGATGTAATAACTCTGAAACGCTTCAACGGATCCCAGTGATACTGTAATTGTTTTTTGTGACATATTGTACATCATGATAGTGGTAACATGTCTTAGATATGACTTGCGTTTATTTGTGAAAAAGTTGGAAATTTGGCGATTGTTGTAAATCAAATATCACAGAGCTTGTAAACCAAGTATTGCAGAGATGGATTACAGCGTGGGACAGTATGTCGAATACGTGAGTATTATGGTTGTTTTTTATTTTAGTTTTTTTACAGGGGACAAGGACTTTGATGGATTAGGTGTAAGGTGAGCATTTTTGTTGTTTATTATTTTCTGTCTTTTACAGGGGACTCGTGCATCAGAGGAAAATTTGTAAGGTGAGCACAAATGTGTTTTTTATTTTTAAATAAATGTGTAAAACAGTGTAGACTTTTATTTCAAATAAAAGATTTTATTCAAGCTCTTTGTTTCTTTCCCAACTTTTACTATACGGTTAGTAATGGGGGTGTCTTATAGGCCTCTCCATTACTAACCCCTGGGCTTCATGTCAGCAGCCAATACAAGGCTGACACGAACCCTAGCACTATTACCACACTTGCCATTACACCAGAACAAGTGATATTAGCTGAGGCTAAGCACGAGATTTGGTGCATCTTATTGATGCGCTATTTCTGAGGCTGCTGAGGGCTGATGTTACTAGCTTCAGAGGGGGCCAGTATCCAGGGCCCCTTCCCTGCTATTAATATCAGCCCAAAGCTGTCTGGTTAGCCTTTGCTGGTTAGAATTTATAGGGGAACCCTACATCATTTTTTTTCTGGGGTCCCCCTGTAATTTAGCCAGTAAACGCTAATCAAACAGCTGTGGGCTGTTATTAATAGCCACATAACATTTTTGGCTAATGGCCCCTTCCCAAGTCAGCCCCCAGTGGTCGGCTTTCCCTCTGCTGGTTATGATGTCGGAGCTCACGCCGCTTTTTAATGTATTTTATTTATTTAGTAGATACATCAAAGTAGAGACAACAACACACGCAAACCACTGATTATACAGATATCAACATTTTTGTATCTATCATCTGTTCTCGCTCCTGCAAGTCCTGTGTTGTTAAATTTCTTGCAATTAAACTTTATAAATACATTTTTAAATATCATTCATTTTTTTCCTGGACAAAACATGGCTGCTGCATACGGACACATGGATGGCACACAGTCACACGGACAGCACACGGATGTCACACGGATGTCACATACGGACACACGGATGGCACACAGACACGGACCACGGATCTCACTAGTACTGTTTTTTCCTGAATCACCAGGACGTGTGAAGGATGCCTTAAAGACGCTTATTATTGCAAAAAACAAGTTTTTGTATTCCCATATTTTGAAAGCTATAACTTTTACATATTTCGGCTGACAGAGTCATGTGAGAGGGTTTTTTTTTTTGCGGGATGGGTTGATGTTTTTATTGGAACCATTTTCGGGCACAGGACATTTTTTGATCTCTTTGTATTCCGATTTTTGGGAGGCAGAATAAACAAAAATTCAAGAATTGTTTTTCGTTTTTTTTTTTAAGGCCATTCCGCGTGTGGTATAATTGATAAGGCAGCTTTATTCTTCAGGTCAGTATGTTTACAGCAATACCACATTCATATCTTTTTTTAAGTTTTGTCACTCAACTCAAGGGGGCCGAATAATATTGCACGCCCCACTTTTCAGTTTTTAATTTGTTAAAAAAGTTTAAAATATCCAATAAATTTCATTCCACTTCACGATTGTGTCCCACTTGTTGTTGATTCTTCCCAAAAAAATGTGAATTTTATATCTTTATGCTTGAAGCCAGAAATGTGGCAAAAGGTAGAAAAGTTCAAGGGGGCCAAATAATTTCACAATACACTGTATATATATATATATACAGTGCCTACAAGTAGTATTCAACCCCCTGCAGATTTAGCTGGTTGACACATGCGGAATTAACTTGGCATTGTGACATTTGTACTGTAGATCAGCCTGGAAGTGGGAAATGCACTGCAGCAAATTTTGTTTTTGTTTTTTTGAAAACGTTAAAAGTTAATTCAGAGTGTCATTTATTATTCAACCCCTCAAACCACAAGAATTCTGTTTGGTCCCCCTAAAGTATTAAGAAGTAGTTCAGGCACCAAGAATAATGAGCTTCACATGTGTGGATTAAAGATCTCTTTTGCCAGCCTTTTCTGACTATTTAAGACCCTCCCCAAACTTGTGAACAGCACTCAGACATGGTCAACATGGGAAAGACAAAGGAGCATTCCAAGGCCATCAGAGACAAGATCGTGGAGGGTCACAAGGCTGGCAAGGGGTACAAAACCCTTTCCAAGGAGTTGGGCCTACCTGTCTCCACTGTTGGGAGCATCATCCGTAAGTGGAAGGCTTATGGAACTACTGTTAGCCTTCCACGGCCTGGACAGCCTTTGAAAGTGTCCTCCCGTGCCGAGGCCAGGCTTGTCCGAAGAGTCAAGGCTAACCCAAGGACAACAAGGAAGGAGCTCCGGGAAGATCTCATGGCAGTGGGGACATTGGTTTCAGTCAATACCATAAGTAACGTACTCCACCGCAATGGTCTCCGTTCCAGACGAGCCCGTAAGGTACCTTTACTTTCAAAGCGTCATGTCAAGGCTCGTCTACAGTTTGCTCATGATCACTTGGAGGACTCTGAGACAGACTGGTTCAAGGTTCTATGGTCTGATGAGACCAAGATCGAGATCTTTGGTGCCAACCACACACGTGATGTTTGGAGACTGGATGGCACTGCATACGACCCCAAGAATACCATCCCTACAGTCAAGCATGGTGGTGGCAGCATCATGCTGTGGGGCTGTTTCTCAGCCAAGGGGCCTGGCCATCTGGTCCGCATCCATGGGAAGATGGATAGCACGGCCTACCTGGAGATTTTGGCCAAGAACCTCCGCTCCTCCATCAAGGATCTTATGATGGGTCGTAATTTCATCTTCCAACAAGACAACGACCCAAAGCACACAGCCAAGAAAACCAAGGCCTGGTTCAAGAGGGAAAAAGTCAAGGTGTTGGAGTGGCCTAGTCAGTCTCCTGACCTTAAACCAATTGAAAACTTGTGGAAGGAGCTCAAGAATAAAGTCCACATGAGACACCCAAAGAACCTAGATAACTTGGAGAAGATCTGCATGGAGGAGTGGGCCAAGATAACTCCACAGACCTGTGCCGGCCTGATCAGGTCTTATAAAAGACGATTATTAGCTGTAATTGCAAACAAGGGTTATTCCACAAAATATTAAACATAGGGGTTGTATAATAATTGACCCACACTTTTATGTTTAAAATTTAATAAAATTCAACTGAGCAACATAACTTTTTGGTTTGTAAGATTTATGCTTCTGTTCATAAAACCTACTCTCGTTTGCAGTTTGAAGGCTCTAACTTATTTGCATCTTATCAAACCAGCTAAATCTGCAGGGAGTTGAATACTACTTGTAGGCACTGTATATATATATATATATATATATATATATATATATATATATATATATATATATATATATATATATATGGGTGTACATACGGTATATATTATATACACACAGTATATAGTAAGTGTGTGTCTGTATATATATGTATACTGTATGTGTGCATGTATGCAGTATATTGTGTGTAAATACATTTTTAAACTGAATATATATGTTACTATTATAGAGTATCGCCAAAAGCCTACTAAGTGGGTGCAAAGCTCTTTGAACACATACCGCCTGGTCCAATATGATGCATAAAGAAAAAATAAGCAGCATTCCAGGTCACAGCTACATGGGCCAATAAAAAGTCCTCTATTTTTGCATCTTAACCTGGAATGCTGCTTATTCTTTCTTTATGTATCATATTGGACCAGAGGGTATGTGTTCCTAGTGCTTTGCACCCACTCAGTAGCCTTTTGGCTCTGCTCCATAATATTTTTTATATATATGTATACTGTATGTGTGCATGTATGCAGTACATTGTGTAAATATACAGTACAGACCAAAAGTTTGGACACACCTTCTCATTTAAAGATATTTCTGTATTTTCATGACTATGTAAATTGCACATTCACACTGAAGGCATCAAAACTATGAATTAACACATGTGGATTATATACTTAACAAAAAAGTCTGAAACAACTGAAAATATGTCTTATATTCTAGGTTCTTCAAAGTAGCCACCTTTTGCTTTGATGACTGCTTTGCACACTCTTGGCATTCTCTTGATGAGCTTCAAGAGGTAGTCACCGGAAATGGTCTTCCAACAATCTTGAAGGAGTTCCCAGAGATGCTTAGCACTTGTTGGCCCTTTTGCCTTCACTCTGCAGTCCAGCTCACCCCAAACCATCTCGATTGGGTTCAGGTCTGGTGACTGTGGGAGCCAGGTCATCTGGCGTAGCACCCCATCACTCTCCTTCTTGGTCAAATAGCCCTTACACAGCCTGGAGGTGTGTTTGGGGTCATTGTCCTATTGAAAAATAAATGATGGTCCAACTAAACGCAAACCGGATGGAATAGCATGGCGCTGCAAGATGCTGTGGTAGCCATGCAGGTTCAGTATGCCTTCAATTTTGAATAAATCCCCAACAGTGTCACCAGAAAAGCACCCCCACACCATCACACCTCCTCCTCCATGCTTCACGGTGGGAACCAGGCATGTAGATTCCATCCATTCACCTTTTCTGCGTCGCACAAAGACACGGTGGTTGGAACCAAAGATCTCAAATTTGCACTTATCAGACCAAAGCACAGATTTCCACTGGTCTAATGTCCATTCCTTGTGTTCTTTAGCCCAAACAAATCTCTTCTGCTTGTTGCTTGTCCTTAGCAGTGGTTTCCTAGCAGCTGTTTTACCATGAAGGCCTGCTGCACAAAGTCTCCTCTTAACAGTTGTTGAAGAGATGTGCCTGCTGCTAGAACTCTGTGTGGCATTGACCTGGTCTCTAATCTGAGCTGCTGTTAACCTGCAATTTCTGAGGCTGGTGACTCGGATAAACTTATCCTCAGAAGCAGAGGTGACTCTTGGTCTTCCTTTCCTGGGGCGGTTATCATGTGAGCCAGTTTCTTTGCAGCGCTTGATGGTTTTTGCAACTGCAGTTGGGGACACTTTCAAAGTTTTCCCAATTTTTCGCACTGACTTACCTTCATTTCTTAAAGTAATGATGGCCACTCGTTTTTCTTTACTTAGCTGCTTTTTTCTTGCCATTATACAAATTCTAACAGTCTATTCAGTAGGACTATCAGCTGTGTATACACCAGACTTCTGCACAACACTACTGATGGTCCCAACCCCATTTATAAGGCAAGAAATCCCACTTATTAAACCTGACAGGGCACACCTGTGAAGTGAAAACCATTTCCAGTGACTACCTCTTGAAGTTCATCAAGAGAATGCCAAGAGTATGCAAAGCAGTCATCAAAGCAAAAGGTGGCTACTTTGAAGAACCTAGAATATAAGACATATTTTCAGTTGTTTCACACTTTTTTGTTAACTATATAATTCCACATGTGTTAATTCATAGTTTTGATGCCTTCAGTGTGAATGTACAATTTTCAAAGTCATGAAAAAACAGAAAAATCTTTAAATGAGAAGGTGTGTCCAAACTTTTTGTCTGTACTGTATATATATATATATATATATATATATATATACACTATATTTATGTGTGTAAGCATGTATAAACTGAATATATGTGTTGCTGTATGTATATACTTTATATATGTGTTTGTACATACTGTATGTGTCTGTATATATATATGCAGCATATAGCGTATGTTTGTATGTGTAACATACCTGGCGGCGTCCTTGCATGGTGGTCCATCTCCCACTGTGCAAGAGCGCGCACTTGATCTCCAGTCCAGAATGTCTCTCTGGCTTCCCTCCATGCTGTCTGTTTGTGTCTGTTTCTGCTGCTTAAGGGCGGCGCCCGATCACTTCCTGCTTTTTGTACCTGCTGTGGGTCACACCCCTTGTGCGTCCTCAGCCTATTGTTGTCTGTCACCTGGTATATAGCTCAGCTGCTCCAATCAATCCCTGCCTGAGCATAGTGTTTCATTCAGTGTGTGCTTGCACTCTGAAGGTGCCAGGTCCCGTTCTGTGTTCTCTTGTCTGCCTTTCCTGGAGGCTGTATTTCCAGGCCTGTCTGAACACGCTCCTAGCCTGTTCCTCCCGCCTTCTAGGGGCCGATTACCTAGACCCGCTCCTGTATCTTGTCTGTCCTGTCTGAACACGCTCCTAGCCTGTTCCTCCCGCCTTCTAGGGGCCGATTACCTAGACCCGCTCCTGTATCTTGTCTGTCCTGTCTGAACACGCTCCTTGCCTGTTCGTCTCGCCTCTCTGGGGGCCGTATTCCCAGACCCGCTCCTGTATCCCTCTGCAGTGTCGGTCTCCTCCGTACACTCAGTTCCAGTCTGAACTCTCTCCTATCCTTTACCTGTTTTGCCTCTATGTCCGATGTCCGTTCCCTTCCTTTTTTTGCAGAGTCTGAACTCGTACCTAACTCCTGCTTGTTGTCTCTGTACTCCCGTTTGTAAGTTTGTGGTCCACTCGCTACTTCACTGCAAGTACCCTGTGGGTATCTGGCTCTGCCTTTCTCTTCCTGTCTGTTCTGTGTGAACAGAGCCCTGTCCCCCCTGCTCTGCCTTGCTCACCGCTCCGGCGGTTCTAGCCTGCTCTGACTCCTTTGCTCACCACTCCGGCGGTTCTAGCCTGCTCTGACTCCTTTGCTCACCGCTCCGGCGGTTCTAGCCTGCTCTGACTCCTTTGCTCACCGCTCCGGCGGTTCTAGCCTGCTGACTCCTTTGCTCACCGCTCCGGCGGTTCTAGCCTGCTCTGACTCCTTTGCTCACCGCTCCGGCAGTTCTAGCCTGCTCTGACTCCTTTGCTCACCGCTCCGGCGGTTCTAGCCTGCTCTGACTCCTTTGCTCACCGCTCCGGCGGTTCTAGCCTGTTCTGACTCCTTTGCTCGCTGCTCCGGCAGCCTTGCTCCGCTCTGACCCTTTTGCTCACTGCTCCGGCAGTCTCGCTCCGCTCTTATCCTTTTGCTCACTGCTCCGGCAGTCTTGCTCCACTCTTGCTCACCGCTCCAGGCGGCCTCGTCCTGCTTTACTCTTGCTCACTGCTCCGGCAGTCTCGCTCAGCTCTGACCCTTTGCTCACTGCTCCTGGCGGCCTTGTCCTGCTCTACTCATTCTCACCGCTCCAGACGGCTTCATCCTGCCCTGCCCTGCTCTCGCTCACCTCTCTGGGCGGCCTCACTCTGCTGTGTTTGTCCGCCACATCTGTGGTTCTGTTCCTGAGTCCCAGTGTGTACTGGGTCCTATCCCACCAGTGTCCCTACCTGCTAGTGCCTCCCTGTCTGCACTCTAGCTGTGCTTGCCTGTACCCCTCTGCCTGTATTGTTCCTGAGTCCCAGTGTGTACTGGGTCCTATCCCGCCTGTGTTCCTACCTGCTAGTGCCTCCCTGTCTGCACTCTAGCCGTGCTTGCCTGTACCCCCCTGCCTGCATACCCGCCTGCCTGCATACCAGTCGTGCCTGCCTATACCCACCAGTCTGTGCGCCAGCCTACCAGTCTGTTCCTGTGTTCCCCTGTGTGGGTCAACAGCCGTGTCTGGGGTCTGTCCTGGAGTAGCACCTGGTCCCTCTGCTCGGTTCCTCCTTGGTGCACTGGCGTCGTATGCCGTCGTGCGACCCTGGTCGGATCGGGTGAATACCTAGTTACGCCCCTCCAGGCATTCACTCTCCGGCACGGTCCAGTGGAATCACTACAATCACACGCACACGCCGCTCAGCCCGGGCGTGTGCATTACAGCATGCTCAGGCCATGGTTCCCGTTGAGCCCCACGGCCTTCGCTCTCTGAGAAGTTTTCCAGCGAATACATGCATTAAAATAAATAAATAAAATTTTTTTTTTCTTAGCTGAGTTCCAGGCGAATTACGCACCCGTCCAGATG
Source organism: Phyllobates terribilis (assembly GCF_046119375.1). Lineage (NCBI taxonomy): Eukaryota > Metazoa > Chordata > Amphibia > Anura > Dendrobatidae > Phyllobates > Phyllobates terribilis. Next base: position 90,027 of record NW_027363957.1, on the reverse strand, counting down.
GATCTATCTGCTCTCGTTCCTGCGGATCCGCTACGTTACTATGGGGATCCAAGACAAAGTCGTGCATTTGTGGAGCAATGCATGCTACACTTCAAGTTCTACCCTCTATGTTTTCCCACCGATCGGGTTAAGGTGGCATTCATTATGTCTTACCTGGCGGGTGATGCCTTGGAATGGATCAACCCCCTATATGAAACACAGGATCCGATCCTCCTGGACCTAATGGCCTTCCTGGTGGCCTTTCTAATGGTCTTTGATGATCCTAACCCGGAGGCTCCTGCTGAAGCTTCACTTCCCAATATCCCGGAGCAACCCCGATGGGTAATGTGTGTGGGTAGCGCAATAGTCCTCCAGCCCAATGAGACTACTGCCCACCCAGAATCCTCACAGGGTGATTACGCTTTCCGGAATACTTCTCCCAACCTCAAGAGGCAGTCCAGACGTGCTAGACGTAGAGGCAAGCCGTCACGCCAGGGTCTGTCCTCCCTGAGATCTCCTGACCCCAACCTTGAAGTCCCTAATGAAGCTTCATCTCCCTGTATCCCGGAGAAGCCCCAACGGGTAATGTGCGTGGGTAGTGCACCGGTTCTCCTGCCCGAAGAGACTTCTGCCCATCCAGACTCCACACAGGAGAACTTCCTGCACCCGGCATCAGATGCTTCACCCACTTTAACTGGTGTGCATGTCCAAGGATGCTCCAAAGCTGTGGTTACCTCAGAGTCTGTGCACCTCTACTACCTGGCGGAGGACCCCCTGTTGTCTCCTGAATCCTCCGGGATACCACTCGATGACAAATGGAGAGAGACTTCTCTACACCCGGTACTCGATACTTTGTCCGCTTCGTCCTGTGAGCCTGACAATGGGTACCCCAAAGTGGTAGTTACCCCCGAGTCTCTACACCCCTCCGACCAGGCGGAGGACCTCCAGTTGTCTCCAGAACCCTTCGGGGTGCCACCTGGTGGTGAATGGACAGAGACTTTCCTATATCCTGGATCTGATACCTCGCTTGCTTCGTTCAGTGAGTTCGACCTAGTGTACTCTGAAGCAGAGGTTACCCATGAGTCTCTACACTCCTCTGACCAGGCAGAGGACCTCCAGTTGTCTCCAGAACCCTTTGGGGTGCCACCTGGTGGTGAATGGACAGAGACTTTCCTATACTCGGTACCCGATACCTCGCCTGCTTCCTCCAGTGAGTCCAACCTAGTGTACTCTGAAGCAGATGTTTTCTCTGAGCCTCTGCACTCTTCTGACCCGGCGGAGGACCTCCAGTTGTTTCCTGAATTCTCCGGGGTACCACCAGATAACAAAGAGACAGTGACTTTTCCTCATTATGTACCTGATAACCCGTCTATTTCTTCCTGTGAGCTTGACAAGATGTACCTCGAAGCAGAGATTACCCCCAAGTCTCTGTCCCCCTCCAACCCGGTGAAGGACTTCCAGTTGTCTCCTGTACCCTCTGGGGTGCCACCTGAAAATATGTGGAGAGAGACTTCCTCGTGTGCTGTTCCTGGTACTCCACCCGTTTCGTCTGTTGCTGAGGATGGCTGGATAGGAGGTAGCATCCTAGCTAACCAGATGGGATCAGTTTTTCCTGTGGACAGTGGAAGTGATCTCCTTGAAGTGAACGACTGGTCCTCGATTTCCCTGCGGAAGATTCTGGCAGGCCTGAAGAAGAGGGGGCGTAAGGGGGGGGTACTGTAACATACCTGGCGGCGTCCTTGCATGGTGGTCCATCTTCCACTGTGCAAGAGCGCGCACTTGATCTCCAGTCCAGAATGTCTCTCTGGCTTCCCTCCATGCTGTCTGTTTGTGTCTGTTTCTGCTGCTTAAGGGCGGCGCCCGATCACTTCCTGCTTTTTGTACCTGCTGTGGGTCACACCCCTTGTGCGTCCTCAGCCTATTGTTGTCTGTCACCTGGTATATAGCTCAGCTGCTCCAATCAATCCCTGCCTGAGCATAGTGTTTCATTCAGTGTGTGCTTGCACTCTGAAGGTGCCAGGTCCCGTTCTGTGTTCTCTTGTCTGCCTTTCCTGGAGGCTGTATTTCCAGGCCTGTCTGAACACGCTCCTAGCCTGTTCCTCCCGCCTTCTAGGGGCCGATTACCTAGACCCGCTCCTGTATCTTGTCTGTCCTGTCTGAACACGCTCCTAGCCTGTTCCTCCCGCCTTCTAGGGGCCGATTACCTAGACCCGCTCCTGTATCTTGTCTGTCCTGTCTGAACACGCTCCTTGCCTGTTCGTCCCGCCTCTCTGGGGGCCGTATTCCCAGACCCGCTCGTGTATCCCTCTGCAGTGTCGGTCTCCTCTGTACACTCAGTTCCAGTCTGAACTCTCTCCTATCCTTTACCTGTTTTGCCTCTATGTCCGATGTCCGTTCCCTTCCTTTTTCTGCAGAGTCTGAACTCGTACCTAACTCCTGCTTGTTGTCTCTGTACTCCCGTTTGTGAGTTTGTGGTCCACTCGCTACTTCACTGCAAGTACCCTGTGGGTATCTGGCTCTGCCTTTCTCTTCCTGTCTGTTCTGTGTGAACAGAGCCCTGTCCCCCCTGCTCTGCCTTGCTCACCGCTCCGGCGGTTCTAGCCTGCTCTGACTCCTTTGCTCACCACTCCGGCGGTTCTAGCCTGCTCTGACTCCTTTGCTCACCGCTCCGGCGGTTCTAGCCTGCTCTGACTCCTTTGCTCACCGCTCCGGCGGTTCTAGCCTGCTCTGACTCCTTTGCTCACCGCTCCGGCGGTTCTATCCTGCTCTGACTCCTTTGCTCACCGCTCCGGCAGTTCTAGCCTGCTCTGACTCCTTTGCTCACCGCTCCGGCGGTTCTAGCCTGCTCTGACTCCTTTGCTCACCGCTCCGGCGGTTCTAGCCTGTTCTGACTCCTTTGCTCGCTGCTCCGGCAGCCTTGCTCCGCTCTGACCCTTTTGCTCACTGCTCCGGCAGTCTCGCTCCGCTCTTATCCTTTTGCTCACTGCTCCGGCAGTCTTGCTCCACTCTTGCTCACCGCTCCAGGCGGCCTCGTCCTGCTTTACTCTTGCTCACTGCTCCGGCAGTCTCGCTCAGCTCTGACCCTTTGCTCACTGCTCCTGGCAGCCTTGTCCTGCTCTACTCATTCTCACCGCTCCAGGCGGCCTCGTCCTGCCCTGCCCTGCTCTCGCTCATCTCTCTGGGCGGCCTCACTCTGCTGTGTTTGTCCGCCACATCTGTGGTTCTGTTCCTGAGTCCCAGTGTGTACTGGGTCCTATCCCACCAGTGTCCCTACCTGCTAGTGCCTCCCTGTCTGCACTCTAGCTGTGCTTGCCTGTACCCCTCTGCCTGTATTGTTCCTGAGTCCCAGTGTGTACTGGGTCCTATCCCGCCTGTGTTCCTACCTGCTAGTGCCTCCCTGTCTGCACTCTAGCCGTGCTTGCCTGTACCCCCCTGCCTGCATACCCGCCTGCCTGCATACCAGTCGTGCCTGCCTATACCCACCAGTCTGTGCGCCAGCCTACCAGTCTGTTCCTGTGTTCCCCTGTGTGGGTCAACAGCCGTGTCTGGGGTCTGTCCTGGAGTAGCACCTGGTCCCTCTGCTCGGTTCCTCCTTGGTGCACTGGCGTCGTATGCCGTCGTGCGACCCTGGTCGGATCGGGTGAATACCTAGTTACGCCCCTCCAGGCATTCACTCTCCGGCACGGTCCAGTGGAATCACTACAATCACACGCACACGCCGCTCAGCCCGGGCGTGTGCATTACAGTATGTGTATAATGTATATACACTGCTCAAAAAATAAAGGAAACACTTAAACAACAGAATATAACTCCAAGTAAATCAAACTTCTGTGAAATCAAACTGTCCACTTAGGAAGCAACACTGATTGACAATCAATTTCACATGCTGTTGTGCAAATGGAATAGAAAATAGATGGAAATTATTGGCAATTATCAAGACACACTCAATAAAGGAGTGGTTCTACAGGTGGGGACCGCAGATCACATCTCAGTACCAATGCTTTCTGGCTGATGTTTTGGTCACTTTTGAATGTTGGTTGTGCTTTCACACTCATGGTAGCATGAGACGGACTCTACAACCCACAGAAGTTGCTCAGGTACTGCAACTCATCCAGCATGGCACATCAATGCGAGCTGTGGCAAGAAGGTTTGCTGTGTCTGTCAGCGTAATATCCAGAGGCTGGAGGCACTACCAGGAGACAGGCCAGTACACCAGGAGATGTGGAGGGGGCCGTAGGAGGGCAACAATCCAGCAGCAGGACTGCTACTTCCGCCTTTGTGCAAGGAGGAACAGGAGGAGCACTGCCAGAGCCCTTCAAAATTACCTCCATCAGGCCACAAATGTGCATGTGTCTGCACAAACGGTTAGAAACAGACTCCATGAGGGTGGTATGAGGGCCCGACGTCCACAGATGGGGGTTGTGCTCACAGCCCATCACCGTGCAGGACGCTTGGCATTTGCCACAGAACACCAGGATTGGCAAAGTCACCACTGGCACCCTGTGCTCTTCACAGATGAAAGCAGGTTCACACTGAGCACATGTGACAGACGTAACAGAGTCTGGAGACGCCGTGGAGAGCGATCTGCTGCCTGCAACATCCTTCAGCATCACCAGTTTGGCTGTGGGTCAGTAATGGTGTGGGGTGGCATTTCTTTGGAGGGCTGCACAGCCCTCCATGTGCTTGCCAGAGGTAGCCTGACTGCCATTAGGTACCGAGATGAGATCCTCAGACCCCTTGTGAGAACATATGCTGGTGAGGTTGGCCCTGGGTTCCTCCTAATGCAGGACAATGCTAGACCTCATGTGGCTGGAGTGTGTCAGATGTTCCTGCAAGATGAAGGCATTAAAGCTATGGAATGGCCCGCACGTTCCCCAGACCTGAATCCGATTGAGCACATCTGGGACATCATGTCTCGCTCCATCCACCAACGTCACGTTGCACCACAGACTGCCCAAGAGTTGGCGGATTCTTTAGTCCAGGTCTGGGAGGAGATCCCACAGGAGACCATCCACAACCTCATCAGGAGCATGCCCAGGCGTTGTAGGGAGGTCATACAGGCACGTTGAGGCCACACACAATACTGAGCCTCATTTTGACTTGTTTTAAGGACATTACATCAAAGTTGGATCAGCCTGTAGTGTGTTTTTCCACTTTAATTTTGGGGGTGACTCCAAATCCAGGCCTCCATTGGTTCATAAATTTGATTTCCATTGATGATTTTTGTGTGATTTTATTTTCAGCACATTCAACTTTGTAAAGAACAAAGTATTCAATGAGAGTATTTCATTCATTCAGATCTAGGATGTGTTATTTGAGTGTTCCCTTAATTTTTTTGAGCAGTGTATATAAAATATGTGTGTACATGTATAGGGTATATCTGTTATGTGCTGCATATATAGTTCTGTAATTGTAGTGTCACCATAATAGGGATCATCTCTAAGCACAGTTTATGTCTTATGTAAGCGTTTTACATTAGGGCCTGTTCACACTGTTTTTCTTTACTGAGCCTGGTGGTTTCTGCCTGAATTTCCTATGGAGCCATAGACTGCAATGACAGGAATGAACTTCAAATGAATTCCATGTGTGATTTTTTTCTGTATATGTCTGTCTGTTCCAACAGCCACAGAAAAATGGACGCTTAGAAGAAAAAACACAAACAGGGACTTTAAGAAACTAAATCAGAGGATCAATATCAGAAAAAAAAGCAAATGGAATTCATTTGAAGTCCGCTTGTGTCATTGTAGTCTGTGGCCCCATCGGGAATTTGTGTGAATCCTATTTTGGGGGGATTCAAGCAGAGCCCCCGGACGCACTGCAGAAAAAGTGTGAAAAGGGTTGAACATACTATAGTATGGAATAGTGCAGTCTACTATACAACTCCAAACTCTCCCAGTACAGCAGACAGACAGACACAGACCACAAGACACTTTTTTTTTATAAATCCGTTGCATGTCAATTCTTCCAGCATTTTTGCAGTGTTTTTTTTCCCTATTCAAATGAATGGGAAACGAAAAGGCTGAAAAAACGCAGAATTTTTCCTGCCAACACTCTGGTTTTTGATGCAGAACAATCCGCAGAAAAACTGTGCAAGTGAACAGACCTTACAGGGGTTTTCTGCGAGTGTAAAAATAATTCTCATGAAATGATGACTCCCCCGCGGCTCCAGCACTGATGCTCTAGAAGTCTATGGCAGTCGTGGTACTTGGCTGCAGTGATCTTGTGGCTCTACCTCTAGCTGCAAATTGAATAATGACTATCAGGGACACGGGAGCATCGGCACTAAAGCCAGAGGGGATTTAGCAGGGTAGTTTGGGGGACATATAGGACTTTATTTTATCACTTTTTATTCTGCCATTTGTGAGGTAGAATGTACAAAAAGATGGAAATTCTGCTAATGTTTTCTATTTGACTGTTAGATTTCATTCACATGACTGTACTTTCAGTCCGAGTGTTAACCGTGATAAAACCAGACAGCACTCGGACCAATGTGATCCAATGGGGCAGTGCAGATGAGGGATTTTTTTTTCACTGACCGAATTGCAGCATGCACTAGTTCCTACCATAAACCAGATGAGACACCCATTCAAGCCTATGGGTGCGTCATAAAAAATCAGATGCCACAATGTAGAATCCGATTTTACATTGCAGTTCTGTAACATAAGAAACTGTAAATGGTCCTGTAAAGGGTTAATAACTGCTGCTGTAAAACACGGATTGTACACGGAAGACAAGTGAGAAAAAAATTGCTCCACTTTTCAGAATGAAACTCTGAAAGATGTTTTATACGGTCGTGTGACCCTACGCTGAGGCCCCCTTCCTACGTCACTGTTTCCGGCACGTGTGGCATCCATACAGTACGTGTGACATTTTTTTTAGGGATTCCAAATGTACTCATTTCAACCTATGGTGCTGCTCACATGTCCATTTTTTTCCCTGCAGCCGGATGACAGGGGCCAATACAAGTCTATGGGTGTAAACACATCCAGCACACGGATGGCACCTGGGTACAGTCCATGTGCCGTGTGTATGTGTTTAACATTGAAAGCATAGTGGAAGCATTGTAATTTCATTTCCAGTATCCATACAGGAAAAACACGATGACACACACACGGCACACGAATGACACACTGATGGCACATTGATTACACTGGTACCAGTGTAAGGCTACGTTCACACATTCAGTATTTGGTCAGTATTTCACATCAGTATTTGTAATCCAAAAACAGGAGTGGGTGATAAATACAGAAGTGGTGACGTGTTTCTATTATACTTTTCCTCTGATTGTTCCTCTCCTGATTTTGGCTTACAAATACTGATATAAAATACTGACCAAATACTCAACATGGGCACGAGGCCAAACAGTGTTGTTGGTGGAATATTTCAGGATTGGGGGCCCCAATATGTCTAAAACCGGTCCTGCGTGTGTACCTGCATATATAGCGAGGTCTTAGCATTATGGAAACCTGTTTACTATAAATGTGAGTTACTGCAAATTATTACTTCTTGTATAAAAATACTCCTCAAAATTGCAAAAAAGAGTATTCGTAACCTGCTGTAAAATAAGCGGTGCGACCTGTGCTCCTATGAATGCTCACCAATGTACCAAAGTGTATTTTGTTTTTGAACATTTTTCTAGTTTTCTTTTTTCCCAGTGATGTTCATAGGCTTCCATTATTTATGTTAGAGTATCATCCATATTTATTCCCCGCAGCACAGGCAATATGTCCGCTCTTTCCCCATAGAGTAGGACCCACTGACTCATTTTTATTTTATTTTCAGTGAATTTTTATTTCGTTTTCTCAGATTAAAACATTTGTAGCTTTTTATGACAAAGACGCAATCAATTATACAATCAATAGTTGCTTTACAATCAGGATCATTAGGTATGACTCATTTTTGTAAGTAATTTTTATTTGATTTTACAATGCAATGAATACAACACAAAATATAAAGCTCGCTCGCACATAGGGGGTTCATCTACAGAGTGTTGGGCGCGCAGGCCTCAGAATATCACAATACATATTACATTATCAAATGCAGAGAAAAGCGATCCCTATGTAACAAAACCTAAAATCAAAATCTATAATCATTACCATAAATACACAAATACACATAACAATATTCATCTACATTCAACTGGGACATTGAAATCTCAATAAATTGCCAATTTTGCTTTCAGACTCTAGAAGGTCACTTCTACGTTATTTCTTTCTTTGAGCAATATCTAGAAATAGATACAGTAGCTTCCATTTTGTTAGGAATTTACTTGCTTGTTCCTCCTTTTTTCGGGATCTACCCTATCGGTGTGTAATATTTTTGTTTTATTTTTGTGATTAGTTCGGACAAGGTGGTAACTGATCTTACAACCAATGTTTCAAGTTGGAGCACATGTAATAAACAAGATGGATACATATAATGTTTGGAGCCATCATTGCCTTCAAGTAAAGTCAATGAATAGTCGACACTATGTATACAAGCTGGTGAACATGGGGAATCAACTTGAACAAATAGAAAGAACCAGCCCGGCACTCACGTGTTGATTAAATGCTTCTTTAATGGCAATCCATATAAAGCAAGACATTTCAGCCTCTCCTAGGTTTTTGTCAATAGTGGAACAACACATTCGACATGATTGTATATCACATATAGCCACGGAAATGACTTCATATAAATTAACATAAAAAGGAGGAACCAATATACCTAGAATGTTTTGCATATTTTTTCTTTTTGTTTCCTCCTTTTTATGTTAATTTATATGAAGTCATTTCCGTGGCTATATGTGACATATAATCATGTTGAATGTGTTGTGCCACAATTGACAAAAGCCTGGGAGAGGCTGAAATGTCTTGCTTTATGTGGATTGCCATTAAAGAAGCATTTAATCAACACGTGAGTGCCGGGGCTGGTCCTTTCTATATCATTGCCTTCAGACCATGAATTAAACAGTATGAGTTGAGACCTCAAATTTCTTTCACCCCCTCCCCGACAATCCTCCACTGATTACCTGAATGAGTACATAACCAAAACCCATGAGATACAGTCTTAGGTGTCTGGCATTTAGGGCAGGTAGTTATTCTGTTCGGTTTCAATTCTGCTCTTAGTGGGTCAAAATAATAAGTTACATTGTACATAGGTTTAACCCTCTGAATTTACCGTCTTGCCAGTAATTTTCCATATATATTCTGTTACCTGGAAGTAACTTGCAGATCATTGGACGGTGACTTGTGCGGAAGACGCTGAGTCTTTGTGCTGAGATCTCTGCTGGAACGTGGACTTCTATGACTTTGATATATCAGCTTGTACATGACACTGTCCCTACAGAAGACATGATATATTGTCATTTACATCCCAGAAGAGGCGGCACGTGACGTCCCATATCTGCACAGTACCAGGGCTGGGGTCAGATATAACCAGAAGCTCCTCACCGGAACCAACCGACACATTCCAACTGTCATCTCACAAGGGGCAGAAAAAGAAAGCATCTGATTGGTTGGTTCTACTGTCACTCTGAAATGATGGAAAACAGAGCAAGCAGCTGATTGGTTCATTCCACCTGTCACTTATATAAATGACAGAATCAAGGAAGAAGCATCTGATCATTCAGAGCTTCACATGTAAAACTGTGTATGGAGAAATATGTCACATGATATGATATTTAAATCATTCATAATCCGTATCTGTTACAACAAGTAGAAGTGCTGTCAGATATAAAGAGATTCCAGCTTGATAATTAAAATATAATTTTATTATTATTAATACATAAAAACAAGAAACCAATTAAAAAGAAAGGGCAATAGGCCTCCAAAAAGGATGGAGACAGACAGTATATTACAGATCCAAATAGTAAGATTGGATATATCTGCATATAGAAATCCTAAGCATAAGTGCAAAGGAACGGACCCCATATTGGAATCCCTCACTAATAAGTCATAAAATATAACTTTAATTTTTAATTGTAGAAAACTTGCTGTAGGGTATTACTAAAATATTGTCCCTAATCTGTTCAATCTCATATTATAAGGTATACACCTATATTTGATATGGACGAAACACGGGAAGTCACCAACTTTATAACAGAATAGGACAAGCAGACATTAAATCACAAGTCTCCCCAACATGTTTCACCTCAGGTGCGGCTTCATCAGGGAATGGGACACTGACATGAATCACATTCATACCATTCATACCCAATTTGTACCCAAGAAACCATCAATGAAATATATACTTATTATTACATAGGAATATACGTGTGTTAGTGTATTTTATGTCTGGCATTCTGTACATGAATCAGGAGTCTCAGGATGCACAATGCTACTCTACACATCCCACTCAATGAAATATTAATAAAATATATGGAATGAAATATAAATTTGCACTGATACATAGTAAAACATGCTTGTCAATCTTTATTATACTTCTGTCATACAGTTCATGAACCAGCATGTCCAGCCTGAGCAATGCTATAGATGTCGAACAGATAAGCTGATGATACTCTATACCAGGGGTCTCAAACACGCGGCCCCTCTGGCTGCTTCTTGCGGCCCACAGGCACAGACCCCGTAATGATCGCGGCTCTCTCCAGCAGCCGTCGACATCAGCGCTGTAATGCAGGGTATTGCCGCGCAGAGACCGGCTCTCTGCACAGCAATACCAGTGTCAGCCGCCGGCCTATCAGAGGCCAGCAGCTGCCATCTGCGTCCCAGCGCAGCAGCGTATGACGTCACTGCCGTGCGCAGATGTCAGTTGCTGGCCTCTGATAGGCCGGCGGCTGACACTGGTATTGCTGTGCAGAGAGCCTCTCTGCGCGGTCTCTGCGCGGCAATACACTGCATTACAGCGCTGATGTCGGCGGCTGCTGGAGAGAGCCGCTATCGTTACGGGGTCTGTGTCTGGGGGCCACAGGTGCAGGAAGGACTCTGAGGGAACGGAGGACAGGTGAGCACTTTTTTTTTCCTCTGTCCTCAGTATAGGGGGAGCACTGTGGGCAGTATGGGGGACGAGAACCCTGAGCGCTGTATGGGGGGACGGGGACCCTGAGCGCAGTATGGGGCGGAGGGTGGCCCTGTGCGCAGTATGGGGGGGGACCTGGATGGGGGACATGTCTGCAACATAAGGACCAGGATGGGGGACCATGTCTGCAATATGGGGGACCTGGATGGGGGACCATGTCTGCAATATGGGGGACCATGTCTGCAATATGGGGGACCTGGAGGGGGGACCATGTCTGCAATATGGGGGACCTGGATGGGGGACCATGTCTGCAATATGGGGGACCATGTCTGCAATATGGGGGACCTGGAGGGGGGACCATGTCTGCAATATGGGAGACCTGGATGGGAGGCCATGTCTGCAATATGAAGATCATGTCTGCAATATGGGGGACCTGGATGCGGGACCATGTCTGCAATATGGGGACCATGTCTGCTGGATGGGGGACCTGGATGGGGGCCATGTCTGCAATATGGGGGACCTGGATGGGGGACCAAGTCTGCAATATGGGGGACCATAATGGGAGACCATGTCTGCTTAATGGGGACCATGTCTGCAATATGGGGGACCTGGATGGGAGACCATGTCTGCAATATGGGGGACCTGGATGGGGGACCATGTCTGCAATATGGGGGACCATGATGGGAGACCATGTCTGCTGGATGGGGGACCATGTCTGCAATATGGGGGACCTGGATGGGAGACCATGTCTGCAATATGGGGGACCTGGAGGGGAGACCATGTCTGCAATATGGGGGACCTGGAGGGGAGACTATGTCTGCAATATGGGGGACCTGGAGGGGAGACTATGTCTGCAATATGGGGGACCTGGAGGGGAGACCATGTCTGCAAGATGAGGACCAGTTCAAAAGGTGTATAGAAGATAAAATGGTATCACTAAAAATGTCACTTTGTCATGCAAATAATGCGGCCCCCCAAATTAAATGTTTTTCCGTGTGCGGCCCATATGCCCAGCTGAGTTTGAGACCCCTGCTGTATACAATGAAATTCATTGTTATTCTCATAGACCCTAAGTGGAGTTTAAATTTTCTCTAATACATAACAATATACGTGTGTCAGTTTTATTACTTCTGAATCAAAAAACTCAGGATAAACAATGCTATACATATAACCTAATGACATATTAATGAAATATACTGACAGAAAAATACATTTCACTTATGCATGTATACAGAAGCATTGTGCATCCTGAGCTTCCTGGTTCTTGTACAGAATGCCAGACATAAAATAGGCTAAAACATGTGTATTGCTCTGTATCAGGGTAAATCTATATTCCATTCACGGTCTATGGGTACAATTATGAATTTCATTGTGTAGTGTTTCATTAGCTTATCTGGTTGGGATCTATGACATTGTTCATCCTGAGTTTTCTAGATGAGCTCTCATCTTTAGACAGACAGTACAGCAGAAATATCAGATACACATAAGATACACTGTACACACATCAGATACATGGTACACACATCAGATACACGGTACACACATCAGATACATGGTACACACATCAGATACATGGTACACACATCAGATATACTGTACACACACATCGGATACATGGTACACACATCAGATACATGGTACACACATCAGATATACTGTACACACACATCGGATACATGGTACACACATCAGATACATGGTACACACATCAGATATACTGTACACACACATCGGATACATGGTACACACATCAGATACATGGTACACACATCAGATATACTGTACACACACATCGGATACATGGTGAGCACACATCATTTACACGGTGCGCACACATCAGATATACAGAGCACACACATTGGATACACGGTGCGCACACATAATTTACACGGTGCGCACACATCATTTACACGGTGCGCACACATCAGATACACGGTGCGCACACATCATTTACACGGTGCGCACACATCAGATACACAGAGCACATACATTGGATACAGGGTGTGCACACATCATTTACACTGTGCACACACATCAGATACACAGAGCACACACATCAGATACACAGAGCACACACATTGGATACACGGTGCGCACACATAATTTACACGGTGCGCACACATAATTTACACGGTGCGCACACATCAGATACACGGTGCGCACACATCATTTACACGGTGCGCACACATCATTTACACGGTGCGCACACATCAGATACACAGAGCACATACATTGGATACAGGGTGTGCACACATCATTTACACTGTGCACACACATCAGATACACAGAGCACACACATCAGATACACAGAGCACACACATTGGATACAGAGTGTGCACACATCATTTACACTGTGCGCACACATCATTTACATTGTGTGAACACATCACATACACGGTGCGCACACATCATTTACACAGTGCACACACATCACATACACGGTGTGCACACATCAGATACACAGAGCACACACATTGGATACACGGTGCGCACACATCATTTACACTGTGTGAACACATCACATACACGGTGCGCACACATCATTTACACGGTGCACACACATCAGATACACAGAGCACACACATTGGATACAGGGTGTGCACACATCATTTACACTGTGTGAACACATCATTTACACAGTGCACACACATCACATACACGGTGTGCACACATCAGATACACAGAGCACACACATTGGATACAGGGTGTGCACACACCATTTACACTGTGCGCACACATCATTTACATGGTGCACACACATCAGATACACAGTGCACACACAACATTTACACGGTGCACACACATCGGATACACAGTGAGCACACATTGGATACTCGGTGCACACACATCGTATACACAGTTCAAACACATCATTTACACAGTGTAAACATATGATATACACGGTGCACATACATCGGATACACGATGCACACACATCATTTACACGGTGTACACACATCGTATATCGTATACACGCATCGTATACATGGTGTGCACACATCACTTTGGGAAGACATATCTCGACTTCCTGAAGAAGAAGCCAATAAATGGATAGAGGCAACAGAAATAGAAATAAAATCCATGCATGACTCAAAAACATGGACACTAACAGAATTACCAGAAGGAAGAAAAGCTATAGGATGTAAATGGGTTTTTAAAGTAAAGTAACGAACAGATGACACAGCTGAACGATGCCGAGCAAGACTCGTAGCTAAAGGTTATTCTCAAAAATATGGAGAAGACTATGATGAAACATTTGCTCCAGTTGTCAAACATACTACAATAAGAACTTTGTTTGCAGTTGCAGAAATGAAACAAATGGAACTGAAACATCTGGATGTAAAGACAGCATTTTTGAATGGAAGCTTAACAGAAGATATTTACATGGAACAACCTCCAGGATTCAAAGATGAAAGTAACCCAAACATGGTGTGCAAATTACAGAAAAGTATATACGGTTTAAAACAAGCTGTTAAAGTGTGGAATGATAAAATCACAGAGGTGCTCACAAATGAAAAATTTAAAAGAAGCAAAGCTGATCCTTGCCTGTACACAAAAAGACTAATGGTCAGATGGATCTATGTACTCATATATGTTGATGACATTTTAGTTCGTTTTGAAAAAGAGATAAAGAGGACATACTAAAAATCCTGAATCAACATTTCGAGATCAAAGACTTGGGAAATGTGAAACCGTACTTAGGAATGAAAATAGAAAGAGAAGAAGATGGAAGTTTCCTACTTAATCAAAATCACATGATTCAAGACATATCCGAAACATTTGGATTGAAGGATGCAAAACCAGCAAAGTCTCTAATGGAAACTAATTATCTTAAAGAGATGAGTAGTGAGAAAAATGTGTTACCAAATAATGAAGAGTACAGAATGGCGATAGGAAAATTACTGTATCTAGCGACTGTTACAAGGCTAGACATTGCAGCAGAAGTAGGAATTCTGAGTAGAAAAGTGTCCAAGCGAAATAAAGCAGATTGGAATGCTGTGAAGAGAGTAATAAGTTATTTGAAATGAACCAGCAATGTTAAACTGAAACTGCCTACAAGTGATGAATGCATTTTATCTGTATACGTTGATGCGGATTGGGCTGGAGATCCAACTGACATAAAATCTACCAGTGGCTATCTTTTCTTTCTCTCAGGTGGACCAATTAGTTGGACTAGTAAAAAACAATCAATAGTAATGCTGTCATCAACAGAAGCAGAATATGTTGCAGCAGCACATGCGCGTCAAGAAGTTCTATGGTTTTAGACAATTGCTAACAGACCTAGGACAAGCACAGTTGGAACCAACAAAAATAAATGAGGACAATCAGGGATGTCTTGTTCTTGCTCAGATGGAAAGAGTTAACCCAAGAACCAAGCACATTGATGTGAAGTATCATTTCTTGAGGGACCATCAGGAACAAGGAATCCTGAAATTAGAATATTGTCCAACTGAAGATATGACAGCAGACATTTTCACAAAGGCATTGAATGCTGAAAAACATCAGAGAATAATGAAGAAATTAGGTTTGACTGAATAAGTCCTTACTGTT
Organism: Phyllobates terribilis; assembly: GCF_046119375.1. NCBI lineage: Eukaryota > Metazoa > Chordata > Amphibia > Anura > Dendrobatidae > Phyllobates > Phyllobates terribilis. The sequence continues at coordinate 74,544 of NW_027363957.1, read as the reverse complement.
GAGAAAGGGTGTTGGTATATGCAACAGTTGTGGACTTCTTTGTTTGTGTGAAGGGGGACTTTATGCTGATCTGACAGTAGATGGCGATGTTGTGTAAAGTTTCCTTGTTTACTGTATTGTAAAAGAAAAAAAAGTCTCTCTTGTACTTTCAGTTTTGTTCTTACTTCCTGGTGCAGTACTGAGTGACTGCGCATTTTTTCCTTTACCTCATGTTCTGAGAAGTAAAAGCTTGTTATCCCATGTAATCTGCTCTGTGAAGTTTCTACCGCAACTGTGGGTATCCAGAAGCTGTGCAACACCAATGATGTTTCATTTGAGAATTCCAGTGAATTTTGGGATACTCACACGGGACAACATCAGGAGTCAGAGGCTGCGGACCTTTTAACAAAGCGTCATCTGTGACCTGTGTTTCAGGGGATGGGCTAGTCATTGCTTGCTTCGTGGTCTCCTTACAATTTCTACTGAGAGTGCTCTCTCCTTCTGGCTTGTCATTTCTCTCTAGAATAAGGCGCTAAGCTGAAATGCGTTGGTCTATCTGCACTGTCTCCTGGAATTTTCTTGGTGACCTGCTACTACAGTTTTTAAATTGTTCTAAATAAACTTTTTGCATTTTTATATATAACCTTTTTGGGCTTCTCTTTGCTATATTGTTCTCTCCTTCTGGCTTGTCATTTCTCTCTAAAGCTGGCAAGGGAGCGCACTGTGAATTCAAAAGAATATAGCACAGGAAGCTCATAGTGAGAATACGTCAGAATTTACAACCGACACATTATCATTAGAGTAAGGACTAGCCCAGCCCTGAAACAGACGTCGCTGATGCCGCTTTGTTTTTGGGAGGCAGCAGAGGCTACGGAGGTGACTGCAGCCTCTGCCCCCTGATGAGGGCTCATTTGAGTATCTCAGCATGCATTGGGAGTTCTCAAACAAAATTCCATTGGAAGTTTAAAAAAAAGAGGCAAGAAGTCAGACTGGGGAGGATACGTTAGGGAATTTGTAATTAAAGTGAGCTATAGTGTACAGCCGACAGCTGCTGCATTTTCACCCGTAGGAGGATGCTAAATTCACTTATAGCTCAGGTCAGTTTTAAGTCATATTGGTGGTCACTCAGTGGTTAATCTTTAATTCATATGGACTATATCATCTATAATGTTTGCAGTTATAAATCAATTATATATCTTTTATTATAATATTGATACATTGTTTTAAACTGTTAGAGTAATGGTAGATAGGCATAGAAAGTCTGACTAACAAGATTCATCTGAATAGATGCTGTGCAGGACTATCATCCCATAATTTACATAGGTTTAGCCTTGGACCTTATGTAGTAGGGTTGTCTTGCAGACCTGTGATGGTGAGGCAGGGAAGGTATTTTAGAAAGGTATGCAAGATGATAAAAAAGGGGAATTGTGAAAGAAATTGCTACATTTCCTTTTCATTTTGATTTTTGTTTCCTGAATATTCTTTAGTGGCGTTATCTTATGTCTGCACTTCATCCTTGTTTGTACTATATTGTGCAATATTTGGCTTTGACTGGATGGGAGTTTGGCTTCTGAAGTGAAGATAAAATTTCCCTTTTGAGATGGAACAATGAGAAACTCCAGGCTTCTATTCGGCCAAGGACAAACTATTTACGCTGGTATTTGGGACGTACAGTAGTTCAGGTGCCATAAAGACAATCCATCATCTCACAAAATCAGTATTTCTGCCAAATCATTGTCTTACCAATACTCATGCAAATAGTTATGCAACCATTATGCAATCTCTTATGTAACCAAGCCACCCCTATAAAAAGATGGGCTTATGTTAGTATAAATGAGACTTTCACAGTGACTCCCCGGCACCTGCGCAATAGAACACTGCTGCACTGTACTCAGCCAAACGGGCCTGGGAGGAAACAAAGCTCGCTCCCCGTGAGCTGCGCTTTGCGCATGCGCCGGGAGGTGAGGGGGAAAAAAGCGCATGTCACAGGGCCCTGTGACGTGCAGGGAGGGGGGGAAATATGGTAAACATGAACATAGGCGGGGAATTGGTGGAAGAACAAGCAGATGGGCGAAGATAGCTTGGCATCCGGGGGACACCAAGCCTGTGAAAAACCAAGGAGATAAAACTACATTTCTCTGCATTCAGACCTCTACCATGGGCCATACAGGTATGTATAGATTTACTTTTCTATACTCTGTATGCCCATAGTAGAGGTCTGGTAACTCCAAAGTGGTGACAGATTCCCTTTAAAAACCACCAATACACATTAAAACATCAGTCATAAAGAGGCCTCATTCCTGATCGGCGATTAGGAATAAGTGTATAGCACCTGCAAGTGAGCAAAATTCTCATGAGTGACAGCTGTATACGAAAACTGACACCCTGCAGCTTCGGCCCCTACCGGTTTTGGAAACGATCGGGCCCAATTAACCCCTTTCCACTGTCAATTGCGACAACAGCACCTAAGTTGTTAAAAGGGGTTTTAAAGATTCCGTTTGATACCATCGCCCCCCCCGTGATCCTAATCGCTGATGGTGATAATTGCCATGGTACCCCAAGGTCATCTGATGACCCCACAGTACGGTGGTTTGTTGATTCTGCTATAAGCAGGGCCTAACAGGCTGTGTCAGTGAGTCACTGGCACGTCTTACGCACTGCAGTACAAGAGTAAACTTATTATTTCTGTGCTAAAAGGCTCAACGTATAAAAGTACTTAAAGTGTACGTTAAATGGTGGAAGGCAAAAAAATGAAACATCTCTTGGTTTCTGCGCTTCTCCCCAAACATACAATAAAAAACAATTAAACCAATTAAATAAGCCTTCACCCAGTTCCTTGGACAAAAAAATAAATAGAAAAGGTTACCAGTCTCAGAAAATAGTGACAATAACCTTTTTTGTTAAAGAAGGTTCTGAATTTTCTTAACTATTAAAATAAACCTCTCATGTTAAAAAAAAATGCTATTAACCTGCAGATATGGGGTAACTCTGCATGTTAATAGCGTTCTAAAGCTGTCCGGTGCCCACACTGAGAGCCCTGCAGCCGGGAGGAAATTAACTTTATTCCTCTCTTCAGCCTCGGGCTTTCAGTCATACTGGTGCGGCCGGTGTAGCTTCCGTCATAGTGAGTGGTGGCTGAAACCACGCCCTGGCACTGACTGACAGCCGGCTCAACATTAGAGCTCAGGTTTAGAGCTGGCTGTCAAACAGTGCCGGGGCGCAGCTACAGCCATCGCTCATTATGCACTGAGCAGCGACTGAAGCTGCACTAGCCATACCCCTATGGTTGAAAGCCTGAGGCTGCTGCAAAGAATAAAGGTAATTCCCTTCTGGCAGCGGGGCTCTCAGTGCGTGAACCAGGCAGCTTTAGAACGCTATTAACCTGCAGATTAACCTCATATCTGCAGGTTAATAGCTTTTTTTACATGACTGTTTCCCCTTAAAATATAAAAAGTTTGGTATTGTAATCATACTGACTGGGAGAATCATATTACCAAGTAAATTTTGCTGCAGAATGACTTCTGTAAAAACAATCCCCAAAAAACAGTGAAGAAATTGCATTTTTGTCACCATTTCACCCCACTTGGATTTGTTTTCCCATTTAACAGAACATTATATGGTAAAAAGTTGTCATTAAAAACTACAACTCATCCAGTTTTTTGATCTTACAGTTTCCCTTTAACCCCTTAACGATGAATGATGAACATAGCACTTCATGAGCAAGTGTCAGTTCCCGCATCATGACGAGCTATGTCCATCATGAATTTAAGCGGTCACTGTGTGAAATCAAACAGTGACTGCTCCATGCAGACAGCTTCCACTGACAGAAATGCAGGGACCCATTTCATTGATCCCGCTCTCTGATTGCTGTTAGAGAAATTGCACAACAAATTATATAGCCCATTTTCTCCTGTTACCCTTGTGAAAATGCAAAATTTGGGGCTAAATCGAAATTTTTGTGGGAAAAAGTTCAATTTTAATTTTTTTCCTTGCACATTGCTTTAATTCCTGTGAAGCACCTGCAGGGTTAATAAACTTATTGAACGTGGCTTTGAGCACTTTGAGGGGTGCAGTTTTTAAAATGGTGTCACGTTTGGGTCATTTGTCATATAGACCCCTCATAGTCACTTCAGATCTGATGCGCTCCCTACAAAAAAATAGTTTTGTAAATTTTGTTTGAAAATTGAGAAATTGCTGGTCAACTTTTAACCCTTCTAAATTCCTAACAATAAAAAAATGGTGTTTCAAAAATGATGCTGTATGGAGGACCATGACAGGTGCATTATATTATATGGAGGACCAGGGCAAGTGCATTATATTGTATAGAGGAAAATGGGGGTTCATTATATTGTATGGAGAACCATGGGGGGTGCATTATATTGTATGGAGGACCATGGGGGTGCATTATATTTTATGGTAGACCATGGGGGGTGCATTATATTGTATGGAAGACCATGGGGAGTGCATTATATTCTATGAAGGACCATGGGGGTGCATTATAATGTATGGAGGACTATGGGGAATGCATTATACTATATGGAGGATTATGGGGGGTGCATTATGCTATATGGAGGATCATGGGGCGCATTATACTATATAGAGGATTAAGGGGGTGCATTATCATAGAATGGTAGAGTTGGAAGGGACCTCCTGGGTCATCTGGTCCAACCCCCTGCTCAAAGCAGGATTCACTAAATCATCTCAGACAGATGTCTGTCCAGCCTCTGTTTGAAGACGTCCATTGAAGGGGAACTCACCACCTCTTGTATCAGCCTGTTCCACTCATTAATCAAACTAACTGTCAAAAAGTTTTTTTCTAATATCTAATCTGTGTCTCCTCCCATTTAGTTTCATCCCATTGCTTCCAGTCTTTCCTTGTGCAAATGAGAATAAAGATGATCCTTCTACAATGTGACAGCCCTTGAGATATTTGTAGACAGCTATTAAGTCTCCTCTCAGTCTTCTTTTTTGCAAGCTAAACATTCCCAAATCCTGCAACCGTTCCTCATAGGACATGGTTTGCAGACCAGTCACCATTCTGGTCGCTCTTCTCTGAACTTGCTCCAGTTTGTCTATGTCTTTTTTAAAATGTGGTGCCCAAAACTGTACACAGTATTCCAGATGAGGTCTGACCAAAGAGGAGTAAAGACCGATAATGACTTCACGTGATCTAGACTGTATGCTTCTGTTAATACATCCCACTATATGGAGGATTATGAGGGGTCGCATTACATTATATGGAAGACTATGTGGGGGACCATTTTAATATTTGGAGGGCTATGTGGGGGGCCATTATACTGTATGCAAGAAAGTATACAGCATGAAGGTTTGCATGGGGTCCATCATACTGTGTGGAGGGCTGTGTGGGGGCCTTTATACTGTTTACTGTTTGGAGGGCCATTATATAGTATGGGGCAATTAAACTGTATGTAGACCCATTATCCTGCATGGAGGGCTGTGTGAGGGCCACAGTTGGGGGATTATACTGTGTTAGGGTCACCATACTTTACCTTAGGAATTGAGGTGGGGTACAGTTGAGTCATTATACTGTGCATGTGGAGGCTAATGTGGAGGAATTCACTGTGGGGGTATCATATTGTGTTTGGTGGGCACTTTTGTTGGCATTATACTTTATGGGGGCACTGAAAGAGGAATCTAAGACTTCAGCAGGAGGAAAATGACTATACAAAGGCTGAAAAGTTGTGAGATATGGTCTTCTGTGACGCTGACAATTATTTTTTTTTTGGGAGGGTGGACCCAATTAGAATTTCTGCTATGGGGCCCCATGATTTCTATGTACGCCCCTGGCTATTGCTAAAGCTCGGCTTTTTACTTGAGAACCATTGCAGACAGCTATTGGCTTGTCTACAGTAAACAGAGGAGAGAGACCGAGCATGCATGTCCAGCAGCACTAAGCACATTAACTGCGCCTGCACATTGATATACACTTTGAACACAAGAGGGTGCCATACTATATATTTAAATGAAGAAAATGACTGCATAATTGATGTTTATAACAACATGTAAATGCATATAACTCCTATTAACTATTTTTTTTCTAACATGAGATACCTACATAAGAGATATGAACACCTGTAGGGGAAAATGTAAATTTGCAACAAAGTATATATAAAGTAAAACACCTTTATAAATCAAATGTGTTTATCATATACATCACTGTATTATATAGAGTTTATAACAAAACGGGAAATTTTTAAAATGTTTTCATCCACCATTGAAGCTCGAGCAGGCATTAAAATATGTGTATCTGATACAATGACAGTAAGTGATGGTGGTACATATAATCCTTTACTTGTTCCATCAATAAACAGAGGTCCAATGAAATGTAAAACAGGGCCGAATGGAGTTTTCACTTTCCAGTATGAGCAAAAAGTGTCCCAGACCACAGAATATTTTTCATTGTTCGAGCTAAAAACCCATATATATTCTCCTTTTTGGAACCCAAATGACTTCGGGGAGAATCTGATGTAAATGCATGGTTAATTCTTTCCCATATCAACTTCATTGGCCAACATGCCTCATCAAATGCCGCCATCTGTACGAAATCCATCTCTATATTGATTTCTGATGTCTTCTTTCTGTAATGTCTTCAGAAGTGTTAAATTGGTATTGATAATAAAGCATGTCTGGAATTAAAAAAAAAAAATTCATGATGAAAGACGCAATCCAGCTACTATACCCCTCACCAAGTTTATCACACTCTGCAATTCTTTTATATAAAATTTACTCAGTTTCCTGCAGTTAAGCCCCATCTTTGCTTCTCTTTAGCCTCGGATTTCACAAAGAAGTTTTTCTTGTATACTTTGCTATCAGTACCATGATGCATCAGCACAGCATCACATGAGCATCCACAGCCAGGATCATCTGAGCCTCTAGGAAAGACATGGTAATTATCCTCCACTCTGCATTCCCTAGATAGGTTAACATAAGTAAACAGTCAGAGCTGTTTAGTCATCATCAGTAGCTGTGATATGAACTCATGTGCCTGCTTTATGAGACTGTGCTGTAATGAAGATTGTTGCTGTAATATCCCTGAACTGCACTGGCCGTGCTTAAGATTAAATCCCACTGTTAAACTGTTGAAAAAGACTCTTGTCAGATGTGTCTGGTCAGCAACTGAATCTATCATGTGCCTGAGAGAAGCTGCAGCCTATGGTCATCCTGAGTAACAGTTCCTCCAGGATTCCAATGAATTTATGAAACCCGTCTCGCCCTATCTGAACCTAGCGGTGTGCGTGTAACATTGGTGGCCCATATGGGGAGGACTGAGCGGGGATTAATGTCTAGAGGGAGAAGAGGAAAAATGTCTGGAAAAATACAGCAGCACAGCACCTCAACTTAACTCTGCTACACCACTTAAAGGGGACCATCCCTAAAGAAAACTCACTAGCAGCAATGGATGTTGAAATACAAATAGACAGAATTAGTGAGCGGTTTCTTCAGTTAACCTGCGAAGAATTAAGAACAGTAGCATATAAAGATGTCAGAAGAACAGATTTCTAAAGCACACAACCGCAGGCAACTGTTAGCTGCCATTAATGCAAAAATGGATGAGCTGGGGGAGAAAGAAGCTGAAGACGTCATGGGGACATGCCTCCAGGAGCTAACACAGTTTCTAACCAGGTTGAAGTTGGAGGATGGAGGGACGGCACCAATTACCAAAAGCGGGAATCTCTGTCCGCAGACTGAACTACGGGAATTGAAAGAACAACTCAAAACCCTAACAACAGCCCTGCAGGAATCGACCAAAATCTCTTAACGGGTGACAGACTCAGACAGAACCTTTAACCTGCTCGGGTTAGATAAATCAGGAAGACAGTCCTCTCTAACACCACAAATCACCATAAGTAAAGAATTCAAGATCCTGGGAAAGATTGGAGAGTGTGAACAGAAAGAGAAACTGTCTTATATGAACTTGTTTCACCAGATTGATGCAGGCTTACAGAAAGGCTACCAGCCAGATGAAATCGTTGAGGGGGTGGTGAAGTGATCAGCCCAGGAATGAACCTCTGTAGTATGCTAGAAATGAAGAGTCAATTGACCTTGCAACAACTGAAGATGATTTTAAAAGGGCACTATAAAGAAGAGAGTACTTCAGAATTGTTCCACCGACTCATTAACCTCTCACAGAAAAATAATGAATCACCCCAAAGTTTCTTGTGCAGAGAAATTGAACTGAAGGATAGACTGTTGTTTGCATCCAGAGATGTAGAAGCGGACGAGAGGTTTGATGCTGGACTAGTCCAGAAGAAGTTCTTGAGATCATTGGGAACAGGGTTAATCAGTACATACATCAAGTCGCAGCTGAAACAGTACCTAGAAGATCCTGGCATTCTGGACAAAATCCTAATTGAACAAATGAATGAGGCAGCTAGTTTGGAGTCAGAGAGCGAACAAAAGATAAAGAAAGGCTCTGCTCCTAAATCAAAAAATATCACAGTAAAAGACAAATTCCTTACCAACACCAGGTCAGATTACATGGAGGGGGTGGCTGTGTAGTATTATACGTGCACACGCACACCGATGGAGCTTGCATATTTTTAATGTTTAATGTTAGGACTCGCAAGTATGGGGACCCTTGATGCTGGGTTGCGAGCTTGCGTATTTTGGTCAAAATATCGACCCTTACCTCATGTGGTGTATTTATCTTATACACTATTTTTCATCTTTTTTACACATTTTTGTGCAGGATGCAGCCAGGCCTCTTTAGTGTTGGCTGGGTAAATTGGGGCGTCTGTCCTGTGGGGGTGCACGTATATAGTGCTGGGCAGCCCCCCTGATCTAATAGTATGGGCGTCATCAATAGGCTGCAAGCCAGACACTGTGCATCACACATATCTGAGTGATTGGTGCCCTATGCAAACTCCATCGGTGTGCATGTATAATACTACACAGTCACCCCCTCCATGAATTGGTAGGTTAGTGAGTGGCTGTCTGCCTCAGTATTTTGCACATGTGCTGCCCCGGCCTTTATCATGGAGGCTTGCTGCATCCTGCAATGCCTTGGTAATCAGACCTGGTGTTGATAAGGCATTATCTTATACTGTGATGTTTTTTTAAATTAGCTTCTAAATCACCAAAATGAGTCAGCTGAGGTTGGAGACCCCCAGTGGCCAGTCTGAAGATAATCATGGAGACCCTCCAGTGCCACCTCCGAGAGGGAACCTTAAAGCACCAACAAAAGAGAGGACCGCCAGCGCTGACTGGGAAGAAGTAATAGGAGAACTGCGAGCTGAGTTGATTGAGATGAAAAAGTTGATTCATTCCAGAACAGAACCTGCATCCCTCAGACCCAGGAGTGGGTTCCAAAACAGAAGATACCCGGCTTGTGAAGCGTGCCGTTCATCAAATCAGAGTACGGTATGTGTACACTGACTAAGATGTGGTGAGGAAGGACATTATGCCAAGGAATGCCAATGGTCATGGTCTTTTGGGTTAAAAGACAGGAGGTTGCCAGAGAGGGGCGACTGGTAACCACGACACAGAGGAGGTCCCAGAAGCAAATCCAAATCTCACCAAACCCCAGAACGGCATATGAGCTAAAACAGCTGCGTCATTACTATCCCCAAGTGTGTTTCCGTCTACAACAGCTGCAAGAGAGACAGGGGCATCAGTTACTTAATGCCCAGTGTGGAGGTCAAATGATGAACTCCTGGGAGGAGGATTCCTCGGTCAGTAAAGATAGCATCATCGGCCTAATCAGCGAAAGATGCTTTATATAGTGCCAGCTAGATGGACTCCAGATAACAGCACTGTGGGACACAGGAGCCCAAGCGAGCCTTTTAAATGAAGAATGGAGAAGGCGCTACCTGCCACATACGTGCCTTCAAACTCTTAGGACCAGTGGAACTCCACGGCAAAGCAGTCAACCTGACCGAAGTCCCTTTCATAGGCTGGGTGGAAGTGACTTTCCAACTGAGGGCCACGAACAACAGCAACACCATTGAGCTTTTGGTACCTTTTCTCGTGACCAGTGATCAGAACGTGGAAGAGGATCCTATCCTGGGTTATAATGTAATCAGTGAGGTCATCATGAAACACAAGTCAGTGACGCTGGTGGTGGATGCAACTGTCACATTGCTTGCCATACCCAATGTCGTGGTGGAAAATGTGATTCATAGAGTAAAGAAAGCACAGAATACAATGAACCTAAAAGAAGTCAAGGTAGGCTGGCGCCCAAACATCATTCCTGCAAACCAAATGGTGGGGGTGAGGTGTGGAGTCCAGGTAGAACTGGTAAGAAAAGTTCAGAAAAGACTGTTCATGCCAAAAGACTCATCAGAACTTCCGGAAGGCCTAGTTCAAGGTGAGACTGTGCTTACCATTCCTACTGGTGGGTTTACTCGAGTGAAAGTACCGGTGATGAATACTACGAAACAAGGGATCCAAAGACTGTGTTAGGTCACATTGAAACCGTTAAAACTGTATATTCAGCCAGTGTGAGACCCGCCCACGGGTCTACCATGAATTCAGTCTCCCCACCAAGGAACAGGAGTTGACCAGGGGAGGAAATTGCACGACCCACCTCGGGGTCCTGGGATCCCCCAGTACCCCTAGAACACTTGTGTGCTGAAGATAGAGCGGTAGCAAAACAGATGCTGAGAGAAGAGTGTCATGCATTCTCCAAAGATGACTCTGATATAGGCGGTATCCCGTTGGTGCAGTTGGAAATCAATTTGAAAGACATGACCCCAGTAACCAGAAGTTACATGTCTGTGCCAAAACCATTACACCGTGAAGTGAAAGAGTATTTACAAGATCTAATCAACAGAGTTTGGGTCCAAAAGTAAAAGCCGTCTTATTCCTCTCCTATTCTTTGTGTTAGGAAGAAGGACGGTACGTTGAGACTCTGCTGTGATTACCGGGAACTAAACCGAAAGTCAGTACCTGATCAGCACCCGATACCACAGATTCAAGATATGCTGGATAACCTATCAGGAAGTACCTGGTTCTCTGTCCTCGATCAGGGTAAAGCATACCATCAAGGGTTTGTTGAAGAGTCCAGTAGACCTTTGACAGCATTCATCACACCATGCGGGATATACGAGTGGATCTGCATACCGTTTGGGCTCAGTTCAGCTCCAGAAAAATTCCAGAGGAGCATGGAGACATATTTAGAAGGATTGAGGGATAATATCTTCCAGCTGTACTTGGATGACAATGTGGTACACAGAAAAACTTTCTGGGAGCATGTTGAACACGTGAGGACCGTATTACAACGATATCAAGTCAACAATATGGAGTTAAGTTGACCCCCAAAGAAGTGTGAACTGTTCAAAAGGCAAGTCCGATTTCTAGGGAAAATTGTGTCCGGAGAAGAATATACCATAGACCCAGCAGAAATCGCTCTGGTACCGGCCTTAAAAGACAAGCGGCCCTCAACTGTCGGGGAGTTGAGGTAGATATTATTATTCCCCTCCTACTTTCGTACTTACGTTCGGAACTTCTCCAGGATTGCCGCCCCACTATACCTCCTCTTGGTGGGGGGGGGGCGACAGAGTCAACAACACCCACGGAGAAAAAGAAGAATGCGGGTAGAACTGGGCTTAAAAGAAGCAACGCCGTTTCATCCCAAAAGCCCATTCTCTGGACAGCAGACCACCAGGAGGTATTGGAAGAACTAGTAGACTACCTGGTAAAACCACCCATCTTGGGATATCCTGATTTCAACTTACCGTTTGTTCTTCATTGTGACGTTTCTCAAGTTGGACTGGGAGCTGCCCTGTATCAGCATCAAGATAGAAAATTGAGAGTCATCGGTTAAGGTTCTAGAACGTTGACAGACGCCGAGAAGAATTACCATCTACATTCCGGAAAATTGAAGCTCCTGGAGTTGAAATGGACTATCTGTGAACCATTTAGAGATTATCTCTACTACAGCAAAGAGTTTGAGGTATACACTGACAACAACCCTTTGACCTATGTCCTCACTACAGCCAAACTGAATGCAACAGGTCAGAGATGAGTCGCTGAACTAGCTGACTTCAATTTCAGCATCAAGTAGAGGCCAGGAAAATGCAAGGCGGATGCTGACAGATTGTGGAAAATCCCACTAGAGCCTGATCAGTTCATGCAAGAAAGCTCAGAGGAAGTCAGTTTGGAAGCAATTGAGAGCACTGCCCAAGCAGTACAAGCTTATCAAAAGGACAACACACCATTGTGGTGTCCGTTGACGGTGGAAACCACCATAAAAGCGAGAGAACAAGATTACCCCCTGTCTATTCAACGACTACCAAAAGGAAAAATCCATAGAGCACAACGGGAAGATCAGATAAATGGTAGAATACTACTTTATGTGGACCAAAATTGGTTTCCAAGTAAATGGGAGAGAGATAATGAGTCACCAGCAGTATCTGTTTTAGTTAAAGAATGGATGAAGCTCTACCTCAGTGAAGACGGTATCCTGTATCGTAAAGGAGGTCAAAACCGGCAGTTGGTACTACCCAGAGTATTTCGTAGATTGGTCTTAAAAGAACTCTATGAAAACATGGGACACCTGGGAGTGGAAAGGACAACAAACTTGATCCGTGAACGTTTCTTCTGGCCGTACATGCAGTGAGATATTGAGAGATACGTGACCAGGGAGTGTGGGGGTCTGAAAGATAAACGTCCCAACACATCAACCCGGGCACCTATGGGCAACATCCAAACTACGTATCCGTTTGAGATGGTCTCAATAGACTTTCTACATCTCGAGACGTGCAAGGGTGGTGACGAATACATCTTGGTGGTGATGGACCATTTTACTTGATTTGCTCAAGCATATGTCACCACCAATAAAGCGGGTCGAACAGCAGCAGAGAAGATCTTCAATGATTTTGCTTTGAGGTTTGGGTTCCCTACGAGGTTACACCATGACCAAGGAAGAGAATTTGAGAACCAGATCTTTGCCAAGATAGGAAAGTACTGTAGGATTCAGAGATCCCACATAATGCCCTATCACCCAGAGGGTAATGGACAAGTGAAACGTTTTAGTAGGACATTATTGTCGATGTTGCGCACTTTAACAGCTGACGAGAAGAAAGACTGGAAGAGTTCTCTGTCAAAAGTGGTACATGCCTATAACTGTACAAAGAGCAATGCAATGGGTTACTCACCCTTCTTTCTATTGTACGGTCAATCGCCAAGACTGTCAATCGACATCATGTTCGATACTCCAGTATCAGAGACTTACAGAACATATCCAGAGTTTGTTCGGAAATGGAAGGAACGGATGGCAGAGGGATACAACATAGCGTCCAAAGTGGTTACGCAAGGACAGAGCAAGAGCAAGGAGTACTATGACTGAAAATGTTATGGAGCAGAATTGGCACTGGGAAGCCGTGTGCTAGTCAAGAACAAAAGGCGGTCCGGGAAAACTTTGTTTGTACTGGGAAGACAAGGTGTATGTGGTCGTAAGGAGGAAAGCCGATGACAGTCCAGTGTATGAAATCCGATTGGAAACCAGAATAGTCCATCGGAATTTACTACTACCCTGTGATTATCTCCCACCACAACAAGACTTTCCAGAAGTAGAACAACATCGTCCGAGATCGACTAAGGGACCACCACAGACTGAAGCTCCGAAGATGGATAGTGATCTTGAAAGTTCACATGAAGAAGAACACACCGTTGTATTTCTCGGACCGGCAAGGAGAGGGATGTACCATCCTCAGGAGAGTGAAGTAAGTCCCCAGGCTCCAGAGTTTGTACCAAGGAGTACAGATATAGTCCAATTCAGATTTGATGATCTAACACCGTTCACTGAAGAGACCGATCGACACTTAGGAGTAGCAGAATTACCAGACCAGGTGGAAACGAACGATTCAAGAGAAGTACAGTAACTTACAGAGGCAGTTCCAAGATCATTTGAGGAAGTTCGAGAAATGAGTGTGGCAGAAGAAACTCCTGCAACCGAGGAACCCGTGGTATCTGAGGAACAACCTACCAGGAGGATGTCGACTCGAGAAGTGAGGAGGCCTGTGATGCTGACATATGAGACACTCGGTGAACCGAGTCAAGTGCCAAGGACTGTCCATTGGAAACAGGTATTTCTGCCTACGGACCAGGTAAGCTCACTTGAGTGGTATTCACCACCGAGAGACATTATGGACAATGTTACCTGGTGGAAAGACTTGTTTTGGCCTAGTGAGAGAGAGAGCTGGTTGAAGACGTATGAAAACCTCCAGCGGAAGAGATGCTGATTGTTTTAATTGTGTATTTCTTTCAGGAGTTCTACAAGCAAAAGGTCGTAAGAACAGGTTGTTATTGATGTTTGTAAATTTTATGCCAATATGACAATGCCAATTTGTATATAAAGTTATTCAACTTTTAGCACTGTCTCAGAATTGGTCAGCTTGACCAATTAAAACGAATATCGAGAACGACATTAAAAAAGAAGGGAAAGTGTGACATGCAGAAATAGTGCTGTTGCTTCAAAAGGATCCAGCAACTATAAGAGTTAACACAGTCACAAGAGACAGGGAGTGGTTAGCAGAGCCCCAGGGGGATTGTGGGGAACTTGTTTACTATTCTGGCTGCAGCCAAAGGGAGAAGTGGTATGTGATCTGTATCTCACAGAAGTGCAGGAAAGAGAACAGGATTCAAGTCTAGGGTGAAACTCAACACAGGTCAGATACCTTGCACTGTTAGTTCAGGAAATCTACCATCGGGCAGGAAGATAAGGAATGGAAGGAATTGTGTCATAGAGATCATCTTCCTCATCAAACCCTCCCCCCTCCATCTCCATGCAGAATAAAGAATGTTGTGTACTAGTGAGTCCTTGTGAAGGAAAAGCCTGCTGTTTACGTATAGAAGTGTGCTGCCAAGAGATCTAATTTGTACTGAATTATGCTACTGAAGAGACTGAGGTTCCTGTGCCTGCTTTATGAGACTGTGCTGTAATGAAGATTGTTGCTGTAATATCCCTGAACTGCACTGGCCATGCTTCAGATTAAATTCCACTGTTAAACTGTTGAACAAGACTCTTGTCAGATGTGTCTGGTCAGCAACTGAATCTATCATGTGCCTGAGAGAAGCTGCAGCCTATGGTTGCCCTGAGTAACGGTTCCCCCAAGATTCCAATGAATTTATGAAACCCGTCTCGCCCTATTTGAACCTAGTGTCGTGCGTGTAACAAAAGCCTAGTTTTGTTGGTTGGCTCTGTCAGGCACTGTAGTAAGGGCACTAGCAGCAGCTATCTCAGTCATAGCAAATTTAAAGATGTGAATAATGTGTGGGAGCATTGAGCTCAGGACCTTTTTCATACTGACTCCGGGATAGTGATGATTTTGTAAAGGTGTCAGTTGTGTCAGCCAGACCTGGAGATTATCTGTGAACGAATGCATGGTCAGCAAGGCTACAGCATGTTAGAGAGGTGGTAGCTAGAGAGAGCCCCCTTAGGCTGCGTGCCCACGATGCCCACAATGTTTTTTAAGCACTTCCGTAGCAGCAATTCCGCCGTGGAAACGCTTAAAAAACGCTTGGTAGAAGGTCTGCAATGTTCCCCAATGATAATCCGCATTTGCTGAGCACATGCTGGGAAATTTCCGCTGCAGATTATCATTGCGGAAAAATCCGCAGCACTACCATTAATTTTGCGGAATCGCGGCGTTTTAGCCACCATTGACTTGTATTGGACCGCATAACATCCGCATGACTACATGTGCACATGCGGATATTATGCGGTTCAATGCGCAGATGGTACCTGTGTCTGGAGAAGAGGAGACTCTCCTTCAGTCCCGGGTACCATACTACCTGTAGTTAAAAAAGAATTAAAATAAAAAATAAACATATACTCACCTTCTGATGGCCCCCGGTCTCCTTCTCCGGTGTCTTCGGCTGCTCGCGGTGGTAAAAGGACCTTCCATGATGTCATTTAGTCATGTGACCTGTCACATGACTAAATGACGTCATGGAAGGTCCTTTTACACCACCGCGAGCCGCTGAAGACACCGGACGCAACGGAGAAGGAGATCAGGGGCCAGGTGAGTATATGTTTTTTTTTTATTTTTCACCATTTGTATTCTTTTTTTTACTATTGATGCTGCATTTGCAGTATCGTAACTTGGTCACACTATATAAATCCATGCCGTTTGCATGGATTTATAGTGTGACCAAGTTGTCAAGCACTTTTCCAAGTGATGCTAAAATCGCTTAGAAAAGTGCTTCACAACTCGCATGCGAAATCGCATGTTAAAAAAGCTTCACTTACGCTTCTACCTGGCAGAAAAAACGCATGTAAAATCCGCATGCGTTTTTTCTGCCAGAGAGATGCAGAAACGCTCAGGAAAAATCCACAGCATTTCTGCATCATGGGCACATAGCCTTACACTGTTTCACAAGAGTGCAACTAGGGTGCAGTGGTCACAGCGAAACACATGAGCCATGTGGCCCTATATCAGGAAGGTGGAGGTGATGTTATCAGTGTGGGATGATGTTGACAACAGATGCATGCTCAGTAGAGGAGGAACTAGCCCAGACCCTGAAAAGGACATCACTGACGGCTCTTAATTCAGGGAAAGGACAGGCGCTACTGCAATGACGGCAGCCTCTGCTCCCTGATGATGGTTTGTTTGTAAATCCCAGTATGCACTTGGGGTTCTCAAACGAAGCAACGTGAAACAGGAAGAAGATAAAAAAAAAAATAAAAAAAAGGAGTCAGATAGTCTAGTGAACAATAGGGATTTTTTAAGTAATGTATATTAGAAAAGAGATTAGGTAATGACATTAACCCCTTCACGACCTATGACGTTAATGTACTTCAAAGGTCATGTCCCTGACTTTAATGCAGGCTCATATGCCGAGCTCGGATTTTTCACAGCAGATAATGGCTGATTTAAGCCCAGATTCGGTTGGTCAAGACCCAAACCCCAGTCTTCACCAGTCAAGATGCCGCAGGTCAAGCACCGAAGATCAGACGGTGGTCATTGGATGAAGCAGGACGTCTGCCGTGCTGACGAGAAGACCCAAGTGAACCAGGCCTTTAATTCAAGCGTAGACGAACGGTACAGGGTGTGGGCTGCACTTCAGAAACGAACGAGGGTGGCCAGTGTGAAGAACCCACTAAGTGACTCACATATGAGGCACTTGTGGCTTAGCGGAAAGTACCGGTGTCCCCCGTTAGTGCCAGTATAACAATCAAAGGCGCTTGAAGCGCATATTACAGCTACAAGCCTGGCGCTGGCAGTGACGCTCTTTGAGCTAAAGACATTAATAGTCGTTTAACTGTGAAATGAGACTGCACGCAGATAGAACATAGAGTAAGATATTGCATTTATTACACTGCTTTTATTGTCATTACTGCTAAGATTGTGTTAGTTGTCTCCATATACCTGCATCACCATGTGTTCCTATAGTTAAACGTTCTTTCTGTGGTAGGAAAATAAATAGCTTTGGTTAACTATCCCTGCATCCTCACTATCTGCATCATTACATCTAGATCATTTCACCCGATAAATGAGCATTTAGCTTGTTTATTGTGTGTGATTGGCTGCCTCTTTAGAAGGGACTGAAAGCTGTATTTTAGGTGTAAATGCAGCTTTCAGTCCCCCATACATAAGTCTAAAGTCGGTCGACGCATTCATATCAATAAGTATGCCTTACACTCTAATATGTGTGGTGCCCCTGAGGGTTCAGTCGCCACAGAGGTACTGCATCTCACCCAGAGGTGTGGTATCTCACTCTCAGGTAAGGAAGGAGTACAGCCCGGGACCCTAACACCTGCATCCAACACATCCACTTCAGTAGGGCAGGGCGAGATTGCTCCTACGGGAGTGCACAGTCCCTGGCTGGAGTGGTGGGGAACCTAGCGAGGGGGAACCATGTAGTGGGTGTGAGTGGAGGACGTAGATCAGGGGAGCACTGGTGAGGGAGTGATATAAAAGAGGGAACCATCTTAGAAAGACAAGCCAGTCAGAGGAGGAGAGTGTGTGGAGCAGAGGCTCTGCAGGAGCTCTGCTTCGGAGGCGGGCCTAGTGAGAGGCCCAGGACTGAGAGAGGAGAGGGAGCAGGAGAAAGGCTCCAGGAACAGAAGGGATCCCAGGGGTACGGGCAGTGCTGGAGGCCACCCGTACGCCCGAATCTGCCAGGCGGTGGAGGGATCGAGCCGCAGAGGGGACCGACCCCTAAACTAGTGGAGAACTACAAGGCTCAGCTAGGGACCGGAGGCTGCTGTACTTGCAAGGTGCAGTGGCCACATCCGCAACTATGTCGCCGAAAAGGTGGCCACAGAGGGTCCAGGGGACAGCAGGTCGCCCGACAAGACCCGAGGTTACCGGATTGGGACACTGGTTGCGAGGCACAGGGCAGGAGGGCGAGAGCCAGCGCAGGAAGACGACTGAGGAAGGCACATAGAAAGGGGTCCTGTCAGACACTCTTGAATCACCTGAGGGATTGCTGAACCCCTGCCTGGTGAACGCAGCACGATGAGGGAGGTTGTAGTCCGGACCCTGTAACCGGAGGAACTTATCAACTGTAAGTAAACTCGGAAGACTGCACCCCACTGTCTCTGTGATTATTGCTGCGCCATCAACCCCTGCACTACAACGCCCAGCATAACCTATAACATCTACACTGCCCTGGAGCTGAGTTCTACCTGTGGAGAGCTACACCATCCCTGCTGCACTCACATCAGCTCCAGAGGACCTGCTCCGCAGCAGCGGCTCCCTTAGCCGCATACCACAGGTGGCGTCACGTACTTTATACAATCACTATAAATCCCCAATCAATAACCCTTTTTATTGACCGCCCTGGGTCACGGACCGGGTCACTGCCACTGTAACATCCCCCAGCATCTACCAGCCCGGCACCGGGTACCCCACGGCCCAGTGGGAGCGTCATATGTATGTGTGGCGCCCCTGCGGGTTCAGTCGCCACAGAGGTACTGCATCTCACCCAGAGGTGTGGTATCTCACTCTCAGGTAAGGAAGGAGTACAGCCCGGAATCCTAACACCTGCATTCAACACTACACTACTACAGACCAGCAGGAGGGGCAAAATGCGCTGCTCCTCTGCTGAGCCCTGTCCCTGGCTGGAGTTGGGGGAACCAAAGTAGGGGGAACCATGTAGTGGGTGTGGGTAGAGGAAGCAGTTCAGGGGAGCACAGTAAGGAGCAATATGAAAGAGAGGGTGGAACATTCTAGAGTGAGTGAAGTTCTGAGGGGGTTGAGTCAGAGAGAGAGTCAGAGCAGGAGCTCTGCTCAGGAGGAGGGCCTAGTGAGGAGGCCCAGGAGAAGGAGAAGAGGAAGGAACGGGAGCAGAGGGAAGGCTCCAGGAGTGAAGAAAGGATCCCAGGGGTATGAGCAGTGCTGGAGGCCACCCGTACACCCAAATCTACCAGGCGGTGGAGAGAGCGGGTCGCAGAGGGGACCGGCCCCTAACTAGTGAGAATTGCAATATTCAACTAGGTAACCGGAGGGTGCAGCATTTCAAGTGCTGCAGCCAAAAGCCACATCTATTTCACCGAAAAGGTGGCCATAGAGGACCCAGGGGACAGAGAAAACGTCACCCGACAAGGTCCGCGGTCACTGGATTGCGACACTGGGTGTGAGGTGTAGGAAGACAGCCAGAAGGAACACACAGAAGGGGGTCCTGTTATGTACTCAGGAGGTACCTGAGGGTTTGCTGTACCCCTCCCTGAGTAAGCACAGGACAACGTGGGAAGTTATGATCTGCAGTTGTAACCAGGAGCAAAGTGAGAACTGTGAGTAAATCCGGAAGACGGCACCCCACTGTCTCTGCGACTTATTACTGCGCCATCATTCCCTGCACTACACTTCACAGCAAAAGTGTTTAGGGGTGATAAAGTAAGAATTTTTTTGTTTGTCAGTTAAACTCATTGATGGTGATGTGTGTCGGGGCTCTTTAAATCACTGTAAGCAATAGCAGACACTTGTGCTAATTAGTTTGGCAGGTGTGTCCAATGAAAGGCAAGACTACTTAAGAAGGCTGTCCCACATTATTAAGCAGCCTACATTTTCTGCCAAAATGGGAAAGAAAAAGGATGTGTCGGCTGCTGAGAAGCAACAAATTGTGGAGCGTTTAGGTCAAGGCATGACTACAATCAACATTGCCAAGACACTTCATCGTGATCATCTCACAATCAAGAAGTATGTAGCTGATTCACAGTACACACGTGTGCGTGCTGATAAGGGAAAATTGAGGACTTTCCTACAGGCAATTACGTCAGGTTAAAAGAGCAGTGGCAAAAAAGCCTTGTCATAGCAGCAGACAAGTTTTTGAAGCAGCTGGTGCCTCCAACGTCCCCCGAACAACAAGATGCAGGGTCCTTCAGAGGTTTGCAGCTGTGCGTAAGCCAACCTGTCGACCTCCTCTATCCACTGCACACAAGCAGAAACGGCTCCAGTGGGCCAAACAATATATGAAGACTGACTTCAAAACTGTTTTGTTCACCGATGAGTGCTGTGCAACGCTCAATGGTCCAGATGGATGGAGTGGAGGAGGAGGATGGCTGGTTGATGGACACCCCATGCAAATACGGCTATGGCGCCAACAAGGAGGAGGTGGAGTAATGTTTTGCACGGGAATCATGGGAAGAGAGATTGTCGGCCCCTTTAGGATCCCTGAAGGGGTAAAGATGAACTCCATAATGTATGTTGAGTTTCTCAAACAGCATTTCCTGCCATGGTTCAAGAAGAAGAACCGTGCATTCCGCAGCAAGATCATTTTCATGCATGATAATGCCCCGTCTCATGCTGCACATAACACATCTGCATCTCTGGCTGCTATGGGCATAAAAGGGGACAAACTTATGGTGTGGCCCCCATGCTCCCCTGACCTCAACCCCATTGAGAACCTCTGGAGCATCATCAAAAGGAGTGTCTATGATGGCGGGAGGCAGTTCACATCTAAGCAACAGCTCTGGGAGGGTATTCTGTCCTCATACAAAACAATTGAAGCAGAAACCAGCCAAAACCTGACAAATTCAATGGACGAGAGAGTTCAAAAGCTCCTTTCGAACAAGGGGTCCTATGTGCAAATGTAACATCACCTAGAATAAAGTTTTGAGTTGAAAACTGTTTGATTTCAGTTTGTAATAACCTGCTAATGCTTATAATTTCAAAAATGACCATTTTTTTGTTCTTTATTAAAATGAAAAGGTTGAAAACGCTGCTGTGCATAATAATTTGGAACATGCATTTTGAGTGCAGTTTGAGTGTTTTATTTTTTTTTAAATATACTGTTATCATAGGCAGTTTGTACAAAAACCTTTCAATTGTACTCTAATAGTTATTTGACTGGAAAATTGCAATGACTGCAATTCATATAGGTAATTTGGGAAAATCTGAGAAAATATTATTTGCATAATAATTTGGAACACAGTGTACAACATCACCATTTCCTACCCTGGAGCTAAGCTCTGCCTGTGGAGAGCTGAACCAACTCTGCTGCACTAACATCAGCTCCAGAGGACCTGCTCCGCAGCGGCGGCTCCCTTTAGCCACATACCACAGGTGGCGTCACGAACATTATATAAAAACTATAAATCCCCTGTAAATATCCCCTTTTATTGACCACCCTGGGTCACGGACCAGGTCACCGCCACTATGACATCTCCCCTAGCAACGACCAGCCCGGCACCAAGTACCCCAGGGCCCATGTGGCGCGTCATATTGGCGCGCCAATCAACTGGTCAGGGAAGATATTATTTGGGCATATACAATTTTGGACTGCCGATCACTTCATTCTCTCTGAGATAAGCTGCTGACAGAGATGTTTGTCAGTTTCTCTCATAGAGAACACAGGAGCACTCGGCCAAGTGAGCGCTTCCGTGTATGGGAGAGACGGCCAAGATGGTTGTCGGCCAAATGATCAACTGAAGCATCATTTGGCCAACAATTCGGTCACAGTTATCAGATTCTAAATAATATTATCAGTAGGTCACACCAAAGGCTAAGCCTGTCCTGTTAACCCTTTCATGACATGCGCCGTACATATACGGCGCATGACGTGTCTTCGCCTTAGATGCAGGCTCCGACGATGAGCCCGCACCTTTCCGGGGACTTGACAGCGGATCTGATCAGCTGTCATGTGCTCCTAACAGCCGTGGGTGGAATCGCGATTCTCTCGTGATTATTAACATGTTAAATGCCGCTGTCAATCTCTGACAGCGGCATTTAAGACGGCTCCGCTGGAAGAGCGTCACAAGACCCGCCCATCGGCGCCCATGTCACATGACTGCGCATCGTCGATGGGTTGGCATGACAACCCGGTGTCTGCAGGAGACCCCTACAGTTGTCATTGCAGGGATGCAAGTGAACATTTTTGCTACATACAGCGCTATGTGTAGCACAGGCGATCGGATGATTGCAGCTTCTAGTCTCCCCAAGGTTTACCCCAAAATGGTATCAATAAAAACATCAGCTCGGTGAGCAAAAAATAAGCCCTCACCCAGCCCCAGAAGCCGAAAAATGGAGACGCTACGGGTCTCAGAAAATGGTGACTTTTTTTTTTTTTTTTAACAAACTTTAGATTTTTTTACCATTTAAATAAAAAAAAAAAAACTATACATGTTTAGTATCTACAAACTCATAATGACCTGGAGAATCATAAAGGCAGGTCAGTTTCAGCATTTAGTGAGCATGGTAAAAGAAAAACCCAGAAAACAACTGTGGAATTTAATTTTTTTTGCAATTTCACCACACTTGGAATTTTTTCCTGTTTTCCAGTACAACCAATGGTGTCGTTCAAAAGTACAACTTGTCCCGCAAAAACAAGCCCTTACACGGCCATATTGACAGAAAATGTAAAAAGTTATGGCTCTGGTAAGAAGAGGAGTAAAAAACAAAAGTGCAAAAACAGAAAAGGGTCGCACCATGAAGGGGTTAAATAGGGAATATGACCTATTTATTCTACCTATTTCTCTACTCCCACATGGGTGACTAGCCGTCTTTGCCTCTCCTGAATTCCTACGCTGGCTAAGTGATAGCAATATGCCAATTTGACCATGATACTTGATTTCTCCCCAATATGATGACAAAATAGATGTCACATCTACAATCCAGGGGAGTAACTATAGGTGCAGGGGTTGCAATAGCACGCGGGCCCTGGAGCCGAGGGGCCTCAAAGGTCCCTTTGGCCCATGTGAAAAGACCATTACTATTGAAGATTTGCAATAACTAGGGGCCCCGTTGGAGCTTTTGCATCAGGGCCCATGAGCTTCAAGTTATGCCACAGCGAGAATCATTCTGACCCATGTTCACAACACATTCAAAGCCATGTAAATCTGCAATAACATATCCAGCAAATAATCATTATCACACAATAAGTGCAACATAACACATGCAATATCTCCCATGGGGAAAAGAACAACGGCCCCTGCAGCCTAAAAAATCCCTAGTATGTAATATACAGTGAGCCCCAAGTATAACAATGTGTGCAGAAAATAAGAAGAGCAATAGTTTGTAGATATAATGGAAGTAGGAAGCGTAATACTAATTATGAACCTATCCTAGTGATGCAGTTAGTATTATTTAGACGATATGAATCATGACGAGGGTTTATATAAATTGGGCAAAAAATAAACATTTAAGTCTCTTCTACATGTTTGATGCCTACCTGCTATATCATTTCTTCAGTGTCTGCTGCTTTTGACTTTTGATTTCTTAGGAAAAACTTATGGTCAGTGACCTCCTGTGTAATCAGTGGCTCCGTCCCTCCTTTCAGTACTGCAGCTCTGTGAACTCGGATTGGAACAGAGCCCTAAAAGATACAGTTACCAGAGTTCATAAATCCATACCCAAACCAGACTCTCTCTTAAAGAAGTTGTCCACTACTTGGACAACTCCTTCACCCCCACGCTTGGCCCCAATAAAATAAGAAAGCTTATACTCACCTATACTCAGGCGTTTTAATTTTATTATGGCCAAACATTTAGATCAAGAAGGGGTTGTCCAACAACCCCTTTAATGCAGACTCCTGACCACAATCCTCTGTAATACAAACCCCAGACTTCCTTTTGAAATAATGCCTAATCAGACTCCCCTCATGCTGTGGCACCCTGCTGTTCACAGGTACCACAGGACCCAGGGTGCATGGATGGACTTCTCCACAAGAGGCCCTCATTACATACAAACACCTCCACCCTTCCACCTCACACCACCAGAGGGAGCCTGTTAGGGATATATATATGGAGGGTGGAGCCAGGCAGCTCAGTCAGTGAGAAGTTCAGTCAGAGTCAGAGAGCGTGCTGACGCTGAGAGCAGCGAAGACGCAGCGCGTCTGCTGCTAAGTTCTGAGGGCCCCGAGTGTGGCCGACGGCAGAGAGGAGAAAGGAGAGAGGAGTTGAGGGGGCAGAGGAGCTTCATAGGCTCACCCCGATATACAAACCGGACACCAGGTCCGCGCCTACAGGGTCCCTTTATACCCAGTAGGGTTCACCGGCATTCCAGGACTACAAGTCCCTCGACGACCTGAAGCTAGACCCATTACAGGATCAGGTACCACGAAGGCCCCAGCTTTACCAGGGATAGTGGTTGCCAGCAGAAGGTCCTACTACCGAGCGACAGGTGAAGGAACAACACGACACATAAGCTAGGCCCAGTTGCAGGCTGGCCAGGAGCATACAGAGAGGCAGACACGGACCAGGAGGCCTTATACCCACTCACTGGGGAGAAGTTCTGAAGTGCACCCATCCTACTGAGTACCCTGGACCGTACCTGACATCCGCACCAGTAAAGGTATTGAAGCGAATCCCCTGACTCTGTCAGTTACTTCTGCTGCGCCATCCGCCTGCACTACAAGTCCCAGCATCACCACCATCAAACTCCACACGGCCCCGGGGGCCGCTCCACCTCAGCTGCCATCCCATCACCCCCCGGAGGTCTGCAGCAGCGCTGGTAATCCTTACCAGGTACCACAGGTGGCGTCACAAACTATTTATTATATTTTTCCTATCCAAGTTACAAATCCCCCTTTTTGGTTGACCACTCTGGGCCACGGACCGGGCCAGCCACCGTGATATCCCCCACCAGCATCCACAGGCCCGGATGCCGAGTACCCCATTGCCCCGGGGGCGCGTCAATGCCTCATTCAGACGACAGTGTTTCACGTACGGGTTATATCCGCGGTGTTCACCCACCCATTATAATCTATGGATCAGATCACATAGCCTTGTTGTTTTCCAGACTGTGTGTGTGTGAGACCCGCAGCAAATTTTAACCATTTTTGAGCCATTAAAGATAAATCTTTTTATTCAAAAACTGTTAAGAAATGTTTCATGATAAATTCCACCAATTCTATTTTTACCACAGACAGGGAACTCCAAGCAATCCAGGCATTAGAAAATCTCTTGCTGGGGCAGGCGAAGTATACAAGGGTAAGTTTCCCTCTACCATTAGTAAGGAAGGCCAGGGAGCCCCATAGGGCGTATAGGCCACATGACAAGATAGGAGGGTGGGAGTGAAGGAGTTAAAATTTTGAATAAGGGATTAGGAGTAGTGTGGGGAGTTTTGATTGGAGGGGAAGAGGTGGGGGGAGGAGCAAGAGATGATATAAGGAAGGGCAGGGGTCAGTTACCTCCTCTTGCTTCCTGGATCGCAGCTGAAGCAGACCAGACCCTGCAGTGGAGCCATGGCAGATCTTGTGGCCTTGCTGGACCTAGCGCGGCCTGTCTCAGCAATCCATGGGGCAGACTTGGTGCAGCAGCAGCTGCGGGTGACCTGTGCACAGTCGTCGGCTGCAGAAGAAGCTTCAGGGAGGCCTGCAGCGGTCACGGCCGCCGGAGCGTTACTCACCAGCAGGTGAGGTTCAGAGCAGGAGAAGCTCCAGGAGCCCCCTCGGGGACCTCTGCAGCCAGGGGAGCAGCGCGTGCCTGAGGCTCCTTCTCCGATCCCCAGGAGGAATCCTCGCCGGAGCCGCAGCCTACCAGAAGTGGGCGTGCCTGCGCTGCGGCCCTCTTCCGGTTTGCGGCCTAAAAGGCCCCCGAGCAGCGCGGCGGTGACCCCCGGTGACAAGCCAGCCGTGGGTTATACCTGGCAAGATGGCGGGATGAGGAGTCCTCCCACGGTCTGCGGATGAGGGCGGGACCAGCGTCCAGTGTACGGCGGGGGAGGAGTTGCTGTCTGCAGCGGTGGCCCCGATGTCATGCTGGGGTCGACCCCGGCGGGGGAGGGAGCGTGAAGGGCCTTCCCACAGTCGGCAGGGAGGAGCACGGCTTGCAGGGCGGAGGTGCAGCAGAGCCATGAGGAACACTGGCGCAGCAGCAGGTGGTCAAGAAAGGGGACGGATGAGAGATGAGCGGCCCTCCTGCAGGCGGCAGGGTGGGTCTGTGGATGGGAGGATCTGGGGTCCAGGAGTGCCACGGGAGATTGCGGGGGCAGGCTGTCCTGCGGGGCCCTTTTAAGATCATCGGGCAGGAAGCGGCCGGCAGATGTGCGGGACCTTAGGGAGCTATCTTTGGATCCGGAGCGGCAGCGTCGTCAGGCAGCTCCTTCTGCGCCTTTATCAAGACCTGACAACGTTGAAAACATGGAGAAAAGCTGAGAGGAGGGCGAGATTTCATAGGGACCGTCAGAACATGAGCAAGTTCCGTCAGGAGATGTCGCGGCCGGTCAGAGGATCTCTCTGAGGCAGCCTGATGAGGAGACTACCCTTGTTCATAATTTAACTGATGTGGGTGGTGCTCGGGGTGTGTTGGGGGTTAGTAATTCAGAGGGTGTTATAGGGAATATTCAAGGGGCAATTGGTGGGTGCATTATCTATGGGGTCAATTATTAAGTGTATTGCAGGGCTTGGCGTCACAGGGGGCAAGTGATGTGAGGTCGCCGGCAGTGGCGTGAGTGGCTTCCGGAGGTTCAGGAGCAGGATCTGGGCAGGCGGGAGTGCGCCTGCAGGGTGGTGGCTCGGTGTTATCACAGGAAAAGAGTAATACTGAGAAAGAAAAGGAGGATGAGGTGGTTCGGTTGGATAATTGAAGTGTATGTGGCACCCCAGGAGTCCGGGTGCCACAGTGGCATTGCCTCCCTCACAAGGGGTGATGCCATGCCTCGAAGCAAGGAGGGGTCCCCTAATCAGGTTTTGCTAGCATGCAACACTTTCCTGGCTCCAGACCAGCAAGGGGAGCTCCTCCCCTTAGCAACTGGGATCTGGAGGCGGGGTTAGTTTGAGGAAAGAAGAAAGGAGTTGAAGTCAGGACGTCGATGAGGAAAGACCTAGGGAGTGGAGCTGCATGGCAGTTCACCCCAGAGGAAGCGCAGAAGAACTGGACACCGGAGTCCGAGGTTGTGGGGCACTGAAAGCCCAGCAGCAGAAACCGGAGGGCAGGAGACAGCCAGCGGATCTTCAGTGTCTATAAAGAAAGGTTTTTGTTGGCAGTTCAACTAGGGGCAATGTAAGTTTGGGGGCACATGCAAGTTTAAGCACGAGTGTTTTGGATGTAGGGGAAGTCAGGGGCTCAGTAAGTGCTTTAAACGAGCAAAAGGCAAAAGAGGTGAGGGTTCTGGAAAGAGGGAGGACTCCCGTGAAGGTCGAGGCGATGCTTCCATTTTTAAATAGATATCCAGATATGGAGGCGGCTAGGTTAATTGAGCTGGGTTTTTCTGAGGGTTTCAGGATTCCGTTTGATCCTGGAGCGCCAAAATTTAGGCCGGGAAATTTGAAATCGGCAGGGGAACACCCGGAGGTGGTGATGGAAACGCTGTATAATGAAGTGGCTTTGGGGAGCACGGCGGGACCGTTTCTGGATCCGCCTTGGCCAGAATTGAGAATTTCCCCTTTGAATGTTGTACCCAAGCTGGTACCAAATAAGTTTTGGCTTATTCATCACTTATCTTCCCTAGAAGAGGACTCCGTGAATGGCATCCCGGTAGAGTTATCGTTTGATAAGTCATTAGGGTTGGTAAGGGCAGCAGGGCAAGCTGCGTTGGTGGTGACTCGCCCCCTGGGCCGTGGGGTACTCTGTAGCGGGGCAGGTCGGTGCTGGGGGTGTCACAGTGGCAGTGACCCGGTCCGTGACCCAGGGCGGTTACTAAAAGGGATTAAAGAAAAGGGAATATAGTTTTTATATAATGTTCGTGACGACACCTGTGATATGCTGCTATATGGGGCCGCCGCTGCGGTGCAGATCCTCTGGAACTGATGATGACACAGCAGAGTTGGTTCAGCTCTCCACAGGGAGAGCTTAGCTCCAGGGCAGTAAGTAGTGATACTATAGGGCGGATGTGGTTGGTGCGGTGTAGTGCAGGTGATGGCGCAGATAATAATTCTAGGACACAGTGGGGTGTAGTCTTCAAGGTTTACTCACAGTTGTTGAACTCCAGGTTACCAGGACCAGGGTAACCTCCCACACCGTCCTGTGTTTACCAAGGCAGGGGTTCAGCAATCTCCCAGGTGCCTCAGGAGTACATAACGGGACCCCAGTCTGTGTGCCTTACTCGGTCGTCTTCCTGCGCTGGCTCTCACCCTCCTGCCCTGCGCCAGTGTCCCAAGCCGGTAACCTCGGATTTTGGCGGGTAACCTGCAGTCCCCTGAATCCTATGTGGCTACCTTTTTAGCGATGTAGTTGTGGTTGTGAGCAGCTGCACCCTGAAAGTACAGAAGCATCCGGTTTCTAGCTGAGCCTTGTAGTTCTCCACTAGTTAGGGGCCGGTCCTCTTTGCGGCCTGATACCTCCACGTTCCTGCAGATTCGGGCGCATTGGTGGCTTCCGCACTTGCCGTGCCCCTGGGATCCCCTCACTCCTGGAGCCTTCCTCTGCTCCCTTCCTCTTCAGCCAGTCCTCCTGGGCCTCTCTGTCTAGGCTCTCTTCTCTGAGCAGAGCTCCTGCTTCCACCACTCTCTCCTCAGACTGAACACTGAGTGACTGGACTCTCTCTCTCAAGATGGCTCCCCTTTTTATACACCTACTGAAGTGCTCCCCTAGCTGCTTCCTCCACCCTCACCCAATACTTGGTTCCCCCTCAGTCGGTTCCACCGCACTTCCAACAGGGACAGGGCTCAGCATAAGGCAGTGCATCTTGCCCCGCCTGCTGGCCTGGAAGGGTGTAGTGTTGGATGCAAGTGGGTGGGTCCCGGGCAGTACTCCATCCTTACCTGAGAGTGAGATACCACACCTCTGGGTGAGATGCAGTACCTCTGTGGCGACTGACCCCGCAGGGGCGCCACAATGGCAAAATCGGATATTGAGGCGGCTTTTCGCTTGCTTCCAGTGCATCCGGACACTCTTCATCTGTTAGGCTGCATGTGGGATGAAATCATTTTTGTAGATCGTTGTTTGCCCATGGGCTGCTCTATATCATGCTCATACTTTGAGGCTTTTAGTTTATTTGTTGAATGGGTGGTTCGGGACATGTCCGGGGTCTCTTCAATAATTCACTACCTGAATGATTTCTTTTGTGTTGGGCCTTCTGGCTTGTTAGTGTGTTCAGTTTTGTGGGTAACTTTAAAGAAGGTGACGGTGTTGTTTGGGATCCCATTAGCCGCAGACAAGACGGAGGGCCCTGCTACGGTGATGTGTTTTTTGGGTATAGAAATTGACAGTGTGGCGATGGAGTGTAGGCTTCCTAAAGGAAAGTTGATGGATTTGCGGCTGGCGGAAGCGGCGGTGCGACGCGTCAAGAAAATAAGGTTGAAGGTAGTACGGTCATTGTTGGGCAAGCTTAATTTTGCTTGCAGGATAATGCCGATGGTCAGGGTGTTTTCCAGGTGATTATCGGAGGCGTTGGCAGGAAAATCATCGTCGCATCATTTTTTCGCGTTACTCAGGAGATCAAGGCGGATCTGGAGGTTTGGGACTCTTTTCTGGCGAAATATAATGGTTGCACGCTGTGGATGGACAAAGTGGTGTCCAATGATAGTATATCTTGACTTCAGCAAAGCATTTGACAAAGTATCTCACACCATCCTTATTGAAAAAATGACCAAGTATGCAATGGACCAGGCAACTGTTAGGTGGATTCATAACTGGCTTAGTGATCGGACTCAAAGGGTGGTTGTAAATGGCTTCACATCCAGCTGGATGAATGTCTCAAGTGGGGTACCACAGGGCTCCGTCCTGGGACCTGTATTGTTCAACATCTTTATCAATGATTTAGATGAAGGAATTGAGGGTAAACTGATTAAATTTGCTGATGACACAAAGCTAGGAGGGATAGCTAATACTAGAGAAGAGAGAGAGAGGATTCAAAAAGACCTAAATAAACTGGAGCAGTGGGCAGCAACCAACAGAATGGTTTTTAACCGGGAAAAATGCAAAGTACTACATCTGGGCAATAAAAATGAAAAAAGCATATACAGAATGGGAGGAATAGAGCTAAGCAACAGTACATGTGAAAAAGACTTAGGTATACTAATAGGTCATAGACTGAACATGAGTCAACAGTGTGATGCAGCAGCAAAAAAGGCAAATACAATTCTGGGATGTATTAACAGAAGCATACAGTCTAGATCACGTGAAGTCATTATCGGTCTTTACTCCTCTTTGGTCAGACCTCATCTGGAATGCTGTGTACAGTTTTGGGCACCACATTTTAAAAAAGACATAGACAAACTGGAGCAAGTTCAGAGAAGAGCGACCAGAATGGTGACTGGTCTGCAAACCATGTCCTATGAGGAACGGTTGCAGGATTTGGGAATGTTTAGCTTGCAAAAAAGAAGACTGAGAGGAGACTTAATAGCTGTCTACAAATATGTCAAGGGCTGTCACATTGTAGAAGGATCATCTTTATTCTCATTTGCACAAGGAAAGACTAGAAGCAATGGGATGAAACTAAATGGGAGGAGACACAGATTAGATATTAGAAAAAACTTTTTGACAGTTAGGGTGATTAATGAGTGGAACATGCTGCCACGAGAGGTGGTTAGTTCCCCTTCAATGGACGTCTTCAAACAGAGGCTGGACAGACATCTGTCTGAGATGATCTAGTGAATCCTGCTTTGAGCAGGGGGTTGGACCAGATGACCCAGGAGGTCCCTTCCAACTCTACCATTCTATGATTCTATGATATTATTATTATGGACTCTTTTTTTTTTTTTTTTTTCCAAAATCATTTTTATTACAGTTTGTCAATGGTACAAAATAGCAAAATAACAAAATAACATCATAAGAGCACAAAATCAAAATCAAACATAAGCCCCCAATATAGATACATCCACAAAATGCAGTACAGCCATCTATCATGTATATCAAATGACTCTA
The DNA here is from genome assembly GCF_046119375.1 of Phyllobates terribilis. Lineage (NCBI taxonomy): Eukaryota > Metazoa > Chordata > Amphibia > Anura > Dendrobatidae > Phyllobates > Phyllobates terribilis. Next base: position 43,412 of record NW_027363957.1, on the reverse strand, counting down.
GTAGTGTCCTGAAAGATATCGAATGAAGGTTCCTCCGCTATCACCACAAACAATAAAACCACTTCTATATCTTTAAGATCCCCAGAGTACCATTCAAGTCTTCTAGTAGATACCAGTTGGAATTTTTAAATGGAAGGACCGTACGAACCAACTCGTCCGGGGTCAGATGCAAAATTTTGAAGGCTCTCCACGTATTAAAAAAAATTTCTGTCAAGATATCCTTGTTTCTCTCAGCTTCCATCCTCTCAGTCAATATGTTGTCTTTCAGCATTGTTACTAAGTCTGGGATCTTGGGGCATGCCCCACTCAGCCAGTCCCTTAAAATAAGTTTCTTAGCTGTTATAGCTATAATGTGCAATAATCTAGCTTCTTTTCATCTCCAAATTTTTTCCGCCGGGAAGTGTAACAGCCATGTCAAGGGGTCGTGACCTATGTCATTATTATAAATATCTTGTGTTGCCATAATAACCCGTCTCCAAAAACCCTGAATGGCTGTACAAGTCCACAGGCCATGAATCATATCTGTCTTAGGGGTGTCACATTTTGGGCAACTTTGTAACCTATCAGGTGCTTGTGGTGTTGGTGGTATGGTAAAGCCAAATATCGCTCTATACATGATACGGAATTGCATGTTCCTCCACTTTTCATTAGGTATATACTTTCTCACCAATTCCCAGCCTTTAAGTATTTTGTCCTCCAGATCTTCAGTTTAAATCAATCTCTCCCAACCTTTAAATCTCTTATCAACGCCCTCAAATGAGGTTATGTCTTTCAATCGTTTGTATAAGTAAGAGATTGTAACGCATTCCATCGAGACATCCTTCAGCTGGTTTAAGACATGGAACTGTAGTTGTCCATATTGCATCAACTGCATGGCCGATAGACCGTACTTCTCTAACACTTCCGACCCACGTAACCATCTTTTCTTAGTCACATGTAACAGGTCACCCATCCTCTGAATGCCCCTAACTCTCCATTCCTTGAATAGAATGTTCTCCCTTCCCATTTTAAAGCCGATATGGGCCCAGGGATTCAAATATTTTGAAACCCTCCACGCCAACTTAAATTTCTTTCGGACCGCTTCCAGCACATCGCTGTGTCTCTGTATATCAATGAGTGTTTCAAAGACTGTGGAATGTCAGACCAAGAGGCATGAAGGAGACTAACCGGGTCCCATGGTCTACATAGTTCCACCTCATCTTCATAGTTAGAGTGTTTGCTAGATTTCTTTAGCCAGTCTAGCACATGTCGGGAAAGACAAGCCAAATTATATCCCCTAATATCCGGGAGTCCTAACCACCCCCTGTCTTTGGGAAGCGTCAGGGTATCAGTTCTTATTCTCGCTCTCTTTCCTCTCCATAAGAATCTCGTGAATGCTACATTGAGTCGTTTGATGTCTGTATATCGGAGGAGAAGAGGGATCGTCTGTAGTGGGTACAGCAGTCTCGCTAAACTAATCATCTTTATCAGATGACACCTCCCCAATAGAGACAATGGGAGGTTTTTCCACTCCTCCAACTCTTTCTCTATCTTGGCAATTAACGGGCCAAAGTTCAGAGAATACACAGAGCTCGCAGACCTCCCCAGATAAACCCCTAGATATTTTATGTGGTCACGTCTAACCTTAATACCTCCTATCCGGTCCACCAACCTCTCATGATGGATGTTGCGACCTGACTCACCCAGTCTGAGCAGCTCACATTTAGATTTGTTTAGTTTGAAGCCAGAAAAGGAGCCATAGACTTCAAGCTGTGCAAGCAGGTTGCCCATATCTCTTCCCGGTCTATTTAAAAATAATATTACGTTGTCAGCAAATAAAGCTGATTCAACAGTTCTTTGCCCTACTCGTATTCCTTCAAATGCATCGCCATCATTGAGGAATCGAGAAAAAGGTTCAGTTGCCAGGTTGAAAAGCAAAGGAGACAAGGGACATCCCTGGCGTTTTCCCTTCTCCAAGGGGAAGGCTGCAGACAGAAAGCCCGGGGTGTTCACCTTCGCTCTTGTGTTAAAGTATAGTGTTTTTAGAAAGGTACTAAAGGACCCGAGAAAGCCAAAGGCATCCAAAACCATATCAAGCCATGCCCAACTTACATTGTCAAACGCTTTTTCGTCGTCCAACAATAGTAATGCCGGTGGATCATCCCTGCATAACCTCCCCCTTCCCACCTCATCCAGGATCAATATAGCCTTCCTAATATTACCCACTGCCGACCTTCCCTTTATAAACCCCGATTGTTGGCTCCCGATAAGCCGTGGCATAATTTGTGCCAGACAGTCTGCCATAATCTTGGGCAGAATCTTGAGATTCTGATTGATTAGTGAAATGGGTCTATAACTGGAGGGATCGGTTGCTACCCTTTCTCCTTTCGGGAAAAGTTTAATATATGCCATATTGGTTTGATCAGACAGGCGCTCACCCCTCAAGATCTTATTAAAGTAAGGGACCATGCAGGTGGCAACTTTATCATTAAGCGCTTTATAATATTCCCCAGTGAACCCGTCAGGACCCGGAGCCTTGTGGGAACCCAGGTGTTTTATCGTCTCAAGGACCTCTTCTTGGGTTATTTCTCTATTTAACCCCTCTAGTTCTCCCTCTGCTAAGTTTGGTAATTTTACTTTTTTCAACCAGTCCTCCCTTCCCTCTCTTGGCCCTAGATTGTCTTTGTAGAATTCTGAATAGTATTTTCCGAGTAGATTGTTAATCCCCCTTGGAGTGGATTCTAAAGTACCATCCTTCTTTTTCAAAGATGTTATTGCCGTATGCGGCCTCTTTCCTCTGGCTAAATTGGCTAAAATTTTTCCTGCTATATCCCCGTATCTATATAAATCAACCTCCCATTGGGCTTTCCAAAATAGCTCTTTTTTCTTGGCCCATGCGTCAAATTTTTGTTTAGCTGTCACCCACTGGGATTTCAAGTCCAAAGTTTGTAGATTTTTGAATTGAGTGTACGCCTTCCTGACGGCCTCGCTAGCAGTTTTAAACTGCTCATTGGCCTTACATTTCTGTGTCTTTGTGTAGGCTAGGATTTTACCTCTCATTACGGCCTTACTCGTTTCCCAAAATAACCGTGGATCAGACCTGTGAGCTTCATTGTCTAATGAGAATTCAGTCCACCATTCCCCTAATAATTTGTCAAAATTCCCGTCTCGTCTAAGATATGACGAGAAGCGCCACAGATAATCTGTCCCTCTTGGCGATGAATCTGTCAATTGTAGAGTGACTGGATTGTGGTCTGAAATAGCCATGTCTTCTATGGTCACATCTTCTACTCTATCTATCGGCACCCCCCCCCAGTAAGAACATGTCTATACGTGACCACTAATCATGCAGGTGAGAATAATGTGTGAATTCACCACGATCTAGGGGATGATACATTCTCCACACATCCCCCAAGCATAAGCAGGAAATCAAATTGTGGAGTAGTCCCGACCCCTCCTGGAACTCCTCGTTTTGGGCAACACAGAGTCCATGACGTCCTCCCCTTCTTCTATCTTCTAAGCTAGATACTACTGTATTGAAGTCACCCCCAAAATTTTTGTATCCTCTCCATCTTCCAGGACCAACTTTTGAATGTATGTAAAGAAGTCTTTCTGGGCCGAGTTAGGGGCATAAATATTATAGAGACTTAGTCTACCTGACGGACTATCCAGTACCAGGTGTATCAGGCGTCCCCTATCGTCCCTGACCTCAGAGAGGATTTTGTGTTGGAAGGCCCTGTTGACCAGAATTAGCACGCCTGCTTTCCTCCCTTCCGCCCCAGAGCCATATACTGCCCTACCCACATTCTATGCATTCTAAACATTTCATTTTGGGACAAATGAGTTTCCTGTAACATGGCAATATCAGCGTTAAGTCTCTTCAGATGTCGCAATATCATTGATCTTTATTCCGGGGATCTTAATCCTTTAACGTTCCAGGTTATAACCTTAACCATGTTCTTTGTTATATAGTGAGATTAGGTGATGGTACTCTCTAACTGGGTAAGCATAATTTGTGGTATAACAGCACATTATAATTTGAGACGACGTTGCATTAAGTGGATCGCGCTCTGAAAACTCTTTATACAACAACAGTAAAAACCATTCCCATTTCCCCCCCTTGTAAAAATACCCTCCCCCTCCCCTCAACAATTATCCCTCTAAATATTCGACGTAAACGAACTTCCATATACTGACAGGTAACCTCCTTTCTCTCCCGCCCAACGGCTTATGAACAAAGTTTAAAGTGTAGCAACCGTCTTTGCATATACATAGCGCCTCTCCTCAACCCCTGTTCCAATCCTCCAAATGCTCAAGAAGTCATCCAATAGTGTAGAATAGAGTCCACGGAGGAAGGAAAAGAGGGAAAAGATTAAAAAAAAAGGGGAAGAAACCCCAAGAAAAACAGCTTAATGTTACCAGTGAGAGACAGACTTAGCACAAATCTTCACTGTCTTGAATAGGCAAAGGTTCAGAAGCGATTGAGTGCTGACCTCATGTGGGCCCACTGTAGTTTGTGCCCCCCTTTTCTTTCGGGGACAAGGTTTGGACACCTCCTCCCGATGACTAGGGCAAGATTTCACCATGCCGGGGCCCAGGCGATCGGGAGTCTGCATCACGGCAAGGTCCGGAGACCCCGACGGTCTAATTTCATCCGATCTGGGAGATATGTGATTACTTCTATCCGCAGGCTCTCTTTGCGTGAGATGTCTTAGCGCTTCCTGGGGATCACGCTGCACTCTAAGCCTGCCATCAGGGCCTCTATATTTAAGCACTGCAGGGTACAGGAGTTGGAGACGGATGTTCCTCTTGTACATGATGCTACATGCCGGGCTAAAAGCTTTTCTCAACTTGGTAACCGCCACAGAAAAATCTCCAAAAATCAGGATCCTATGCTCTCCAATCAATACTGGACGTCTCATACCCTTAAAGGTGCGCAAGATATTTTCTTTGTCTTTATAATCAAGGTAGCGCACAATCACTTGTCTTGGTCTTGACTGGAGGGAGGTGCGGTTCTTTTCACGCATCTGAGACTCAGAATTGTTGATTTTGCTGGAATCTGGTCTTGTCGCTGGAGGCATGCCAACTCTGTGGGCTCTTTCTACCTTGCATTTGTGCGAAATCCCTAAGGCACGAGAAATTTCAATTTTCAGATGTCATTTAGTGCCCCATTTGGTATAGATTCAGGCAGCCCTATGATTTTCAGGTTGATGCGTCTCGAGCGGTTCTCCAGATCCTCTAGTTTGTCTTTAGTGTAAGCTGACTGTTGGAGAAGATCAGAGACTTGGTTCTCCAGTTGTGACACCCTGTCCTCCGAATCAGATAACCTCTGTTCTAAGGTATGGAGTCTGGATTCATGCTGGTCAGATATGATTTGCAAGCCCAGCAGAGCCTCTTTCATCACCTCTCTGATTGTCTCCCTGAGATCTTCTGCTAGGTAGTGTGATGCTTCCTGTGCCAGCTTTTTATAATCTAGTGGGGGCATAGTGTGACCAGGTGAGGGTACTTCTTCGTCTCCTTCACTACACTCCCCTCCACGGGCTGCCACATCTATGCTACTGTCTGCGCTTACGGAACCCTCCAGCTTCTTCTGCTGTCGTTGTCCCCGCGTTGTGTCCCTCTGCTTCCCGCCCGCCGCCATCTTGGCGGTTACCTTCTGCCGCTGGGGCTGAGGAGACGAGGTTCCGTGCTCGCTCCCGGTGTTGCGGAGTCACCTCTCCATGCGTCCCTCCTTTGCTGCCGGTGACGCTGCCTTCTTAGAGCTCATTTTGAGCGTTGTGGCGTCGGTGCGTGGTGCGATGTTGCTGTTTAACCGCCACGGGGGCTGGGAGCTCAGACGCATCCCTGTCAGAGCCGGAACCGGAAGTCTGTATGGACTCTTTTTAATCTTGTGCACCTTTATTTATCCTATGGAAAACTGATATTTTGTGAAATTGTGCTGTTAACTTGTGCCTATTAATATCACTATGTTCTTAATATCACATTTTACTTCTTTTTGAGGTTATCATTTTACTTATTCCTTTTTTTGGGTCTATATAACTTACCATATTGTAAGTAGCGCGATAGATTCAGTAGTTTTTCACAGTTAATTTATGTTTAAAGGAGGGGGGCAATCACTTTTTCACACAGGTCCCTGTAAGTTCGGATTTCTTTTTCCCTTAATAATAAAGACCTTTATTTAAAATAGCATTTTGTCTTTACTTGTGTTATCTTTGTCTAATATTTACATTTGTCTTGTGATCTGAAACATTTAAGTGTTAGAATAAGAAATCAGGGATGGGGCAAAAACTTTTTCACACCACTGTATATAGTGTATAGGTATAGAGTACATAGTAATATAGTATACAGTGTATGTGCATCTGTATAGTGTATCTGCATCTGGCAAAACGAGCTCTGATTAATATTAGTACCAAGATGAGTCCTTTATAGATTTATACATGTCATCATTTTATCATGTTTAACAGAGAGATATCTCTAAATAAATATTTATTCCAAATTATATAATGAATTTCTGTAGGAGATATTGCTATGCTAGTCCTGGGCTTCTCTCTTCTCTTATGACATCATCGGCTTCTCTCTTATGACATCATAGCCTTCTCCTATATGACACAGCTGGATCCTCCACATGCACCAGTTGAAGCCGATCACTTGAGCAGAGCAGTCTTCTTCCCAGCGGATGTTTCCCCTTAGATGCCAAACAAGACCAGCATTTTCTCCGTGTAACTGATGGAAGATTGTGATTGACTAATCTCAGACTCAGCAGAAAAAGTTCATCACAAAGTCACAGGTAAATATCAATAATCCAGTTCTATGTTTTTACTATGTATTTACTTATATATAAGGTGAATGTGTTTATACAGTGTATAAGAATGTGTATATATGCGTGTAGTGTATATAAGGTGGATGTGAAAATATGAAGATATGTAGGTGTAGCATATATAAAGTCTATGTGCATTAGTATGTAGTGTATATATGGTAGGTTTGTGTACATAGATATAGAGTATCCAATATACAGTGTACATGCATTTGCATATAGAGTATATATGGTAGGTTTGTGTATATAGATATAGAGTATCCAATATACAGTGTACATGCATTTGCATATAGAGTATATATGGTAGGTTTGTGTATATATAGTATATAGGTATAGAGTATACAGTGTATGTTCATTTATCTGTATAGTGTAACTGCATCAGGTAAAATGAGCTCTGATTAATAGTGCCAGGATGAGCACTTTAAATATTTATACATTTTATCATGTCAATAATAATAATAGTAGTTATGGAGTAAATTGCCATAGTGAGTTTTTTGGGGTGAAAAAGTTTAACCGGTTCCCGACCGCCCACTGTAGATAAACGTCGGCGCTTGCCGGGCTCTGTGCAGCGCCGACGTTTAAAAACGGTGGGTGGTCTCGCAGCGCTCAGGACCCCCAGGGTCCTGCAAGCGCTGCGATTCCAGTGCAGAGCGTTAGCTCTGACAGGGAACATCATCGGGACCTGATTAGATCAGGTCCCAGTGATGTTAACCCCTTGCTGTCTTCTATATGCTGCGATCTATAGTGATCGCGGCATATAGGAGACAGCAGGAGGAGAGGGGGTCATCTTACCTCTCCGAAGACCTCCGTTTCCTTCCAGGACCTGGGGTTGCTATGGCAGCTGGAGGTCACATGACCGCCTCCAGCTCTGCCATATACGGTGTCATGTCTGGCTCAGCCTGCAAGCTGAGCCAGACAGGAGACTGACTGAAACAGTCAGGGAAGATCTCATGTAATGTAATATATGTGTATTACATTACATGAGATCAGTGATCAGAAAAATAAAAATTAATGTCCCATACAGGGACTAAGTAAAAATGTAAAAAAAAGTAAAAAAAAAGTTTTAAACTATTAAAAAAAAAATCACAAAATAAATAAAAATAAATAAAATATTAAACCAATAAATCCGTATATTTTTACAAAACCAAAAAAAGTACACATATTTGGTATCGCCGCGTCCGAAACAACCCGAGCTATAAAACTGTCACACTAATTAACTCCTTCTGTGCACACCGTAATAAAAATAAATAAAAAACGGAACAAAAAAATATGCTTTTTCATCATATCGCCAAACAAAAAGTGGAAAAAAATGCGATCAAAAAACAAAATAGAAATAAAAATGGTACCGCTGAAAACATCACCTTGTTCCGCAAAAAAAAAGCTGCCATACAGCTCCATCAGCCGAAAAATAAAAAAGTTATAGCGCTCAGAATAAAGCAATGCAAAAAAAATATTTTTTTCTATAAAATTGTTTTATTGTGTAAAAGCGCCAAAACATAAAAAAAATACAGTAAGTGTAGTATCGCTGTAAACGTACTGACCCCAAGAATAATGCTGCCTGATCACTTTTACCACACGCAGAACGGCATAAACAAAAACCTCAAAAAACAATTCCTGAATTGTTTGTTTTTGTTAATTTTACCTCCCAAAAAACGGAATAGAAAGCGATCAAAAAATGTCACGTTCCCAAAAATGGTACCAATAAAAATGTCAACTCGTCTCGCAAAAAACAAGCCATCACATGACTCTGTCGGCCGAAATATGGAAAAATTATAGCTCTCAAAATATGGTGATGCAAAAACTAGATTTTGCAAAAAAAGCGTATTTTAGTGTGTGACAGCTGTCAGTCATAAAAACCCGATATAAATCTGGTATCTCTGTAATCGCACCGACCCGAAGAATAAAGTAATCTAATCAGTTATATCACACTAGGAACGGCGTAAAAAATAAATAAAACCAATTCTTCACCTGCTACTGATTTGTTTATTATGTCTCCCAAAGATCCCAGTAAGGCTCTGCTCACATTTATCCTGTGCTCTGCGCTGAGCACTTACACCAGAGTTTCTGTGTAAATCTCTGAAATACGTGATTCAGCCGGAACCCATGATGGAAGATTCCCTGTAATGAGGCAGATATAGGCCACTGTGGACGCCGTCTAGCCTGGGATCCCACGGTGTCATTTGTTTTAGGCGTGCATAAAAGTGCGGTTGGCCACAGTTTTGTGCACTTCTGAAAAAAAGGACACCGCTAAACAGAGGCCAGACGGAGTCCAGAGTAACTCTGCTGCCTCATTATAGTGAATGGATCCTGCAGGGGTTTCATCTGAATTACATCACTTGGAAATTTAGATGGAAACCCCGATGTAAGTGCTCAGCCTAGAGCGCCGGATAAATGTTACGTAAAATGTTCCCAATAAAAGCTTCAACTCAGTCCTCAAAAAAAGCTAGTCCCCACTCAGGTCCGTCATCTGTTAAAAATATAAGGGACTTCCAAGTTACTGGTAGCAGAAAGGCTCTGGAAAAGCAAAATGACCCTTGCCCCCCAAAAGAAATTCAGAAAATTTTGTGCTCCCAAATCCAAATGCCTATTCTACAATAGTTTGTTCTCCAATTGTCAAATAGTGCTCCGTCCCCCCCAGATCTCGCGGTACGGCTGAGCGGTACAATACAGCCACATATGGGGTATTGCCACTTTTAGAAGAAATTGTGTGACACATTTCGGCACCATTTTTACCCATTGTCCTGTGTGAAAATGTAAAATCTGAGGGTAAAACATTTTTTTGTGGTAAAAATATAATTATGCTTTTTTCACTGCCCAATGGTATAAATTTAAAAATTAAAAAATACTCACTACTTCCCTAGATGAATTCCCTGAGAGGTGTAGTTTACAAAATGGGGTCACTTGTGGGGGTTTCTGCTGTTTTGGCATGTCAGCGACTCTTCAAATGTGACATGGCGTCTGCTGCCTATCCCAGCCAACATAGCGCTCCTTTCTCTTCCGAACCCTGCCGTACACCAAAGCAGTGGTTTTCCCCCACATATGGGGTATCGGCGTACTCAGGAGAAATTGTACAACAAATTTCATGGTGCAATTTATCCTGTTACCCTTATGATAATGCAAAATTAGGGAATGAAAAACATTTTTTATGGGAAAAATGTGAAAATTTTATTTTTACGGCTCAATATTATAAACTTCTGTGAAGCAGCTGGGGGTGCAAGGTGCTCACCACACATCTAGATAAGTTCCCTAAGAGGTCTAGTTTCCAAAATGGTGGCACTTGTGGGGGGTTTCCACTGTTTAGGCACATTAGGGGCTCCCCAAATGTGACATGGCGTCTGCTAATTATTCAAACAAATTTTACATTCAAAAAGTCAAATGGCGCTCCTTCCCTTTCAAACCCTGCCATGTGCTCAAACAGTAATTTGCCTCCACATATGGGGTATCAGCGTGTTCAGGAGAAATTGAACAACAAATTTCATGGTGCAATTTATCCTATTACCCTTATGATAATGCAAAATTAAGGGATGAAAAACGGTTTTGTGGGAAAAATGTGAAAATTTTATTTTTACAGCTCAATATTATAAACTTCTGTGAAGCACCTTGGGGTTCAAGGTGCTCACCACACATCTAGATAAGTTCCCTAAGGGGTCTAGTTTCCAAAATGGTGTCACTTGTGGGGGGTTTCCACTGTTTAGGCACATCAGGAGCTCTTCAAACGCAATATGGCGTCTGCTAATTATTCAGACAAATTTTACATTCAAAAAGTCTAATGGCGCTCCTTCCCTTCCGAACCCTGCAGTGCGCCCAAACAGTGGTTTTCCCTCACATATGGGGTATCAGCACGCTCAAGAGAAATTGCACAAAAAAATTTGGGGTCTATTTTTTCCTGTTACCCCTGTGAAAATAAAAAAAATTGGGTCTAAAGTAACATTTTTGTGAAAAAAGTTAAATGTTAATTTTTTTCTTCCACATTCCAAAAATTCCGGTGAAGCACCTGAAGGGTTAATAAAGTTCTTGAATGTGGTTTTGAGCACCTTGAGGGGTGCAGTTTTTAGAATGGTGTCACTTTTGGGTATTTTCTGTCATAAAGACCCCTCAAAGTGACGTCAAATATGATGTGGTCCCTAAAAAAATGTTTTTGTAAATTTTGTTGGAAAAATGAGAAATCACTGGTCAACTTTTAACCCTTATAGCTCCCTAACAAAAAAAAATGTTGGTTCCAAAATTGTGCTGATGTAAAGTAGACATGTGGGAAATGTTATTTATTAACTATTTTGTGTGACATATCTCTCTGATTTAAGGGCATGAAAATTCAAAGTTTGAAAATTGCAAAATTTTCAAAATTTTCGCCAAATTTCCGATTTTTTTCACAAATAAACGCAAGTGATATCGAATAAATTTTACCACTATCATGAAGTACAATATGTCATGAAAAAACAATCTCAGAATCAGGGGAATACGTTGAAGCGTTCCAGAGTAATTACCTCATAAAGTGACAGTGGTCAGAATTGAAAAAATTGGCCCGGTCACGAAGGCAAAAACAGGCTCTGGCGCGAAGTGGTTAACAAGGAGATATCTCTAAATAAATATTTATTCCAGATTATATAATGAATTGCTGTAAGAAATATTGCCATGCTAGTCCTAGGATTCTCTTCTCTCTTATGACATCATCAGATTCTATTTTATGACATCATCGGCTTCTCTCTTATGACCTCATTGGCTTCTCTTTTCTCTCTTATGACATCATAGCCTCCTCCTATATAACACAGCTGGATCCTCCACATGCACCAGTTGCAGCCGATCACTTGAGCAGAGCAGTCTTCTTCCCAGCGGATGTTTCCCCTTAGATGCCAAACAAGACCAGCATTTTCTTTGTGAAATTGATGGAAGATTGTGATTGACTAATCTCAGACTCGGCAGAAAAAGTTCATCACAAAGTCACAGGTAAATATCAATAATCCAGTTCTATGTTTTTACTTATATATAAGGTGAATGTGTTTATACAGTGTATGAGAGTGAGTATATATGCGTGTAATGTATATAAGGTGGATGTGAAAATATGCAGATATGTAGGTGTAGCATATATAAAGTCTATGTACATTAGTATGTAGTGTATATATGGTAGGTTTGTGTATATAGATATACAGTATCCAATATACAGTGTACATTCATTTGCATATAGAGTATATATGGTAGGTTTGTGTATATAGATATAGAGTATCCAATATACAGTGTACATGCATTTGCATATAGAGTATACATGGTAGGTTTGTGTATATATAGTATATAGGTATAGAGTATACAGTGTATGTTCATTTATCTGTATAGTGTAACTGCATCAGGTAAAATGAGCTCTGATTAATAGTGCCAGGATGAGCACTTTAAATATTTATACATTTTATCATGTCAATAATAATAATAGTAGTTATGGAGTAAATTGCCATAGTGAGTTTTTTGGGGTGAAAAAGTTTAACAAGGAGATATCGCTAAATAAATATTTATTCCAGATTATATAATGAATTGCTGTAGGAAATATTGCCATGCTAGTACTAGGATTCTCTTCTCTCTTATGACATCATCAGATTCTATTTTATGACATCATCGGCTTCTCTCTTATGACCTCATCAGCTTCTCTTTTCTCTCTTATGACATCATCAGATTCTATTTTATGACATCAACGGCTTCTCTCTTATGACCTCATTGGCTTCTCTTTTCTCTTATGACATCATAGCCTCCTCCTATATAACACAGCTGGATCCTCCACATGCACCAGTTGCAGCCGATCACTTGAGCAGACAAGTCTTCTTCCCAATAGACGTGTCGCCTTAGATGCCAAACAAGACCAGCATTTTCTTCATGCCATAGATGGAAGATTATGATTGAATAATCTCAGACTCTGCACAAAAAGCCAATCACAAAGTCACAGGTAAGTATCAATAATCAAGTTCTAAACGTTTACAAAAGGTAGGTAGCAACATTCAGACTTTGTCTCTCCTGTCAGTGTTTCTCCCCTCCACTGTGCTCCCTATAGTATAAATTTCTAGGACCCCAGAACAATGACCGAAGTACTGCTGAGTACCAGGATTGCAGAGGTTGCCTCATATCATATCTGTTTATTGTACGGCTGAAGCTGTGGGAACTGTGGGAGAAACCATGTAAACCCTATCCCATATTACTGCCACCATTCTGTGGGTACAGGAATAAATCCTTTCCATAGGACTTGATCTTCTGCGCTCACATCAATATCGCAGAGCTCCCGAAGCTTCATCCAACACTGTTACACATTTATGAGACAAGGGGGTGGGGGAGGTTGTGATAACTGATGCTGTAACTCACGCATTTTGAAACACAGTTGTCATTCTTCATGCTTTGGATACTTACACTGTAAGGACACAGACACATTTTGGCTTGGATTTGGCATCGGTATTTCTAAGCCAAAATCAGGAGTGGGTGAAAAACCCAAAACAGGTGCAGATCTTTTCATAATAGATTATGTTTATGTTTCACTCTTGATTTTGGTTTCACAACACTGATATAAAGACATGACTAGGTACCTGTGGCCAAATAATATTGAGACATGATTAGGTACCTGTGGCCTAAAAAGTACCGTTAATGACACCCAATCCAAGAGATGGATGGGTCCTATAAGCTAATACCACGTCATTATGTACTAATACCTGATTATCAAAACACGTAGTAGGCTATGTGCCCACGATACGTTTTTTAATCGTTTCCGCAGCGGCAAAAACGCTGCAGAAATGCTTAAAAAATGCATGGTAGAAGGCCAGCCATGCTCCCCAATGATAATCCGCATGTGCTGCGCACATGCTGCGGAAATTTCCGCTGCGGATTATCATTGCGGAAAAAAACGCAGCATGTCCATTAATTTTGCGGAAACGCTGCGTTTTCGCCGCCATTGACTTGCATTGGAACGCATGGATTACGCATCACTGGAACGCATGGAAGGCGCATCTACAGATGAAATGTGTGGATGGTACCCGGGTGTGGAGGACAGGAGACTCTCCTCTGGACCCAGGTACCATAGAACCAGTGAAAAAAAAATAAAATAAAAAATAAATATCATATTTACCTTCTGGCGGCCCCCGCAGCGCTCGTCCTCCTTTGCCGGCATCTCGCGGTGAACTGTAGGATCTGCGCTGACGTCATAGTCATGTGACAGCAGGTCCTTCAGTACAGTGCACCGAGAGTTGCCGGCAGCCAGGACGGAGCGTAGCAAGACTGCGGGGGCCATCGGAAGGTGAGTATAGATTTATTTTTTTTATGTTTTCACATTCTTTGGGGGTCACACTATATAAATCCATGCTGTTTGCATGGATTTATATAGTGTGACCAAGTTGACAAGCACTTTCCAAGTGATGCTAAAATCGCTTGGAAAGCGCTTGTCAACCCACATGCGGAAATGCATGTGAAGAACGCTTCACATCCGCATGTCCCTGGCAGGAAAAACGCATGTACAATCCGCATGTACAATCCACATGCGTTTTTTCTGCCAGGGAGATGCAGAAACGCTCAGGAAAATATCCTGAGCATATCTACATCGTGGGCACATAGCCGTATACTTCAGACATATAAAAAACTAAAGTGTTGTGAATACAAATTTCAAATATTGAAAAATAGGTGAACTTCACATGTAGAGTTTGAATGATATATACTCCCGCTACTCATGGAGATGGATAGGGCAGCTTTAAGGGAAATTGAGGAGGCTGTTTTTTTGATAGGTGTAATTTCAACATTTTCCTAATACTTAGCATAAATTATCATATTTTTCACTTTAATGCTTTCTATAAAAAACTCAGGAGGACTACATAGTAAAAAATTAGGAAAAACACTTTTCCAACTAATTACAAATTTCCTGGAGGTGTAGATATGTGGAGAAGTCAATTACACTAATTTTAATGCTTTAGGGTACAATAGAGTAGTTAGAGATCTAATATTAATGTTTCTCTGCAGCATGTGTATTATACTCATACAGCTTTACAGCAGGCAAATTATATGCATTCACTACAATGCACAAAAACACATCACTTCTGCATCCACAGGACATGCACATCAAGCTCTGCTATATATGCATACACAGCTCTGCTACATATATACACATAGTTTTCTAATATAACCACCCAGCTTTCCTACAACATCATGAAATTCCTTCCAGGAATGTGACTGATCACATGACCTGAAAGGTTCAATGGCTAATCAACAACTTTGTTTGATTGGGACCCTATCCATGCCACCTCACATATCAGGAGTGGCGTTATTCTTTTCATAAAGAGGTCCAAGGGCTAGTCTTGCAGAAGTTTTTTCAGCTACACAGGATGTGCAACATCCGTGCAAGTCCTGGTGTCTTTCTCTCCTGCACTGCACCGATCAGATAGATCAGTGTGGGGCAGGAGAAAGGAGAACAGTTCTTTCAGTGATCATGAAGGATGCTGTCAGCGTTTTCCTCCATCAGAATAAGCTGCCTCTAGACTGCAAGAAACACACACATTTTAGCATCATTTTGATTGTCTAAAATTTACTGCAGCTAAAAATTACATTTGGTTTACAATGCATTTTGCCAGGTATGTTGTCACTTGTCACAGCTAAGAATTTTACATGCTGGGTTTTTTTATGGCACATTTAGCACTGATAAGTTGTCACACTCTTGCTTAATATGTTAACATTCTGTCTGTAAACTGTATATGCATAACTACCTTTTTGAAGCAATATTGAGATTTACTTAAGAACGTGGGGCCCAATAAATACCATCAATGGTGCCCAGTCCAAGAGATGGTGGATCCTATAGGTAAACACCACCTCATCATGCACTAAAACTTACTAAAAAAAAAAAGATGTGAAGTTCACACATATAGAAAATGGACATTTTGTGAATACATATTACACGTATTGTAAAATAGATAGAGCTCATATGTAGAGTTTGTTTGATAAACTTTCCTACTACTTTGTCTAAATTAGAAGCAAATTGGTTGAACATTACTTCTACCTAAAATGGCAGAAAACGCACCTATCTTGGTGATGGACAGGACAGCTAGAGGGGATATGGAGGAGGCTGTTATTTTTTTTTTAATAGGTGTACTTTCACCAATTTGCTGATAATTCATTGAAAGTAGATGATCGGTACAATTGCTGCCAATGCATTTTTTAAAGCTGTATTGTCATGAGTCAAATTTGATCATGTTAGGTTCTTGCATAGGTCCTATAGCATTGATAAGTTTCCACCCTCTTTCCTACATACACACATCTCTCCTGCATACACACAACTCTACTACTATCACACACGCAATTTTCCAAAATACACACACAACTCTCCTCCATACACAAACACAGTTCTAACACATATAGCTTTTCTACAGCTTTGAAGTATGCACTCACACCTCTGTTACATACACGCACTGTTTTGCTACATACTTGTACACAGCTTTCTTACATACACCAACAGCTCTCTTATATACTCATGCAGCTCCACACACACAAACACTTATATATATATATATATATATATATGTACACTCATCCATCGTATACATTACCACATCTTGAAATTCCTTCCAGGAATGTGACTGATCACATGACCTGAAAGGTTCAATGGCTAATCAACAACTTTGTTTGATTGGGACCCTATCCATGCCACCTCACATATCAGGAGTGTCGTTCTTCTTTTCATAAAGAGGTCCAAGGGCTAGTCTTGCAGAAGTTTTTTCAGCTACACAGGATGCGCAACATCCGTGCAAGTCCTGGTGACTTTCTCCCCTGCACTGCACCGATCAGATAGATCAGTGTGGGGCAGGAGAAAGGAGAACAGTTCTTTCAGTGATCATGAAGGATGCTGTCAGTGTTTTCCTCCATCAGAATAAGCTGCCTCTAGACTGCAAGAAACACACACATTTTAGCATCATTTTGATTGTCTAAAATATACTGCAGCTAAAAATTACATTTGGTTTACAATGCATTTTGCCAGATATGTTGTCACTTGTCAAAGCTAAGAATTTTACATGCTGGGTTTTTTTATGGCACATTTAGCACTGATAAGTTGTCACACTCTTGCTTAATATGTTAACATTCTGTCTGTAAACTGTATATGCATAGCTACCTTTTTGAAGCAATATTGAGATTTACTTAAGAACGTGGGGCCCAATAAATACCATCAATGGTGCCCAGTCCAAGAGATGGTGGATCCTATAGGTAAACACCACCTCATCATGCACTAAAACTTACTAAAAAAAAAAAAGATGTGAAGTTCACACATATAGAAAATGGACATTTTGTGAATACATATTACACGTATTGTAAAATAGATAGAGCTCATATGTAGAGTTTGTTTGATAAACTTTCCTACTACTTTGTCTAAATTAGAAGCAAATTGGTTGAACATTACTTCTACCTAAAATGGCAGAAAACGCACCTATCTTGGTGATGGACAGGACAGCTAGAGGGGATATGGAGGAGGCTGTTATTTTTTTTTTAATAGGTGTACTTTCACCAATTTGCTGATAATTCATTGAAAGTAGATGATCGGTACAATTGCTGCCAATGCATTTTTTAAAGCTGTATTGTCATGAGTCAAATTTGATCATGTTAGGTTCTTGCATAGGTCCTATAGCATTGATAAGTTTCCACCCTCTTTCCTACATACACACATCTCTCCTGCATACACACAACTCTACTACTATCACACACGCAATTTTCCAAAATACACACACAACTCTCCTCCATACACAAACACAGTTCTAACACATATAGCTTTTCTACAGCTTTGAAGTATGCACTCACACCTCTGTTACATACACGCACTGTTTTGCTACATACTTGTACACAGCTTTCTTACATACACCAACAGCTCTCTTATATACTCATGCAGCTCCACATACACAAACACTTATATATATATATATATATATATATATGTACACTCATCCATCGTATACATTACCACATCTTGAAATTCCTTCCAGGAATGTGACTGATCACATGACCTGAAAGGTTCAATGGCTAATCAACAACTTTGTTTGATTGGGACCCTATCCATGCCACCTCACATATCAGGAGTGTCGTTCTTCTTTTCATAAAGCGGTCCAAGGGCTAGTCTTGCAGAAGTTTTTTCAGCTACACAGGATGCGCAACATCCGTGCAAGTCCTGGTGACTTTCTCCCCTGCACTGCACCGATCAGATAGATCAGTGTGGGGCAGGAGAAAGGAGAACAGTTCTTTCAGTGATCATGAAGGATGCTGTCAGTGTTTTCCTCCATCAGAATAAGCAGCCTCTAGACTGTAAGAAACACACACATTTTAGCATCATTTTGATTGTCTAAAATTTACTGCAGCTAAAAATTACATTTGGTTTACAATGCATTTTGCCAGATATGTTGTCACTTGTCAAAGCTAAGAATTTTACATGCTGGGTTTTTTTATGGCACATTTAGCACTGATAAGTTGTCACACTCTTGCTTAATATGTTAACATTCTGTCTGTAAACTGTATATGCATAGCTACCTTTTTGAAGCAATATTGAGATTTACTTAAGAACGTGGGGCCCAATAAATACCATCAATGGTGCCCAGTCCAAGAGATGGTGGATCCTATAGGTAAACACCACCTCATCATGCACTAAAACTTACTAAAAAAAAAAAAGATGTGAAGTTCACACATATAGAAAATGGACATTTTGTGAATACATATTACACGTATTGTAAAATAGATAGAGCTCATATGTAGAGTTTGTTTGATAAACTTTCCTACTACTTTGTCTAAATTAGAAGCAAATTGGTTGAACATTACTTCTACCTAAAATGGCAGAAAACGCACCTATCTTGGTGATGGACAGGACAGCTAGAGGGGATATGGAGGAGGCTGTTATTTTTTTTTTAATAGGTGTACTTTCACCAATTTGCTGATAATTCATTGAAAGTAGATGATCGGTACAATTGCTGCCAATGCATTTTTTAAAGCTGTATTGTCATGAGTCAAATTTGATCATGTTAGGTTCTTGCATAGGTCCTATAGCATTGATAAGTTTCCACCCTCTTTCCTACATACACACATCTCTCCTGCATACACACAACTCTACTACTATCACACACGCAATTTTCCGAAATACACACACAACTCTCCTCCATACACAAACACAGTTCTAACACATATAGCTTTTCTACAGCTTTGAAGTATGCACTCACACCTCTGTTACATACACGCACTGTTTTGCTACATACTTGTACACAGCTTTCTTACATACACCAACAGCTCTCTTATATACTCATGCAGCTCCACACACACAAACACTTATATATATATATATATATATATATGTACACTCATCCATCGTATACATTACCACATCTTGAAATTCCTTCCAGGAATGTGACTGATCACATGACCTGAAAGGTTCAATGGCTAATCAACAACTTTGTTTGATTGGGACCCTATCCATGCCACCTCACATATCAGGAGTGTCGTTCTTCTTTTCATAAAGAGGTCCAAGGGCTAGTCTTGCAGAAGTTTTTTCAGCTACACAGGATGCGCAACATCCGTGTAAGTCCTGGTGACTTTCTCCCCTGCACTGCACCGATCAGATAGATCAGTGTAGGGCAGGAGAAAGGAGAACAGTTCTTTCAGTGATCATGAAGGATGCTGTCAGTGTTTTCCTCCATCAGAATAAGCAGCCTCTAGACTGTAAGAAACGCACACATTTTAACATCATTTTGATTGTCTAAAATTTACTGCAGCTAAAAATTACATTTGGTTTACAATGCATTTTGCCAGATATGTTGTCACTTGTCAAAGCTAAGAATTTTACATGCTGGGTTTTTTTATGGCACATTTAGCACTGATAAGTTGTCACACTCTTGCTTAATATGTTAACATTCTGTCTGTAAACTGTATATGCATAGCTACCTTTTTGAAGCAATATTGAGATTTACTTAAGAACGTGGGGCCCAATAAATACCATCAATGGTGCCCAGTCCAAGAGATGGTGGATCCTATAGGTAAACACCACCTCATCATGCACTAAAACTTACTAAAAAAAAAAAAGATGTGAAGTTCACACATATAGAAAATGGACATTTTGTGAATACATATTACACGTATTGTAAAATAGATAGAGCTCATATGTAGAGTTTGTTTGATAAACTTTCCTACTACTTTGTCTAAATTAGAAGCAAATTGGTTGAACATTACTTCTACCTAAAATGGCAGAAAACGCACCTATCTTGGTGATGGACAGGACAGCTAGAGGGGATATGGAGGAGGCTGTTATTTTTTTTTTAATAGGTGTACTTTCACCAATTTGCTGATAATTCATTGAAAGTAGATGATCGGTACAATTGCTGCCAATGCATTTTTTAAAGCTGTATTGTCATGAGTCAAATTTGATCATGTTAGGTTCTTGCATAGGTCCTATAGCATTGATAAGTTTCCACCCTCTTTCCTACATACACACATCTCTCCTGCATACACACAACTCTACTACTATCACACACGCAATTTTCCGAAATACACACACAACTCTCCTCCATACACAAACACAGTTCTAACACATATAGCTTTTCTACAGCTTTGAAGTATGCACTCACACCTCTGTTACATACATGCACTGTTTTGCTACATACTTGTACACAGCTTTCTTACATACACCAACAGCTCTCTTATATACTCATGCAGCTCCACACACACAAACACTTATATATATATATATATATATATATATATATATATGTACACTCATCCATCGTATACATTACCACATCTTGAAATTCCTTCCAGGAATGTGACTGATCACATGACCTGAAAGGTTCAATGGCTAATCAACAACTTTGTTTGATTGGGACCCTATCCATGCCACCTCACATATCAGGAGTGTCGTTCTTCTTTTCATAAAGCGGTCCAAGGGCTAGTCTTGCAGAAGTTTTTTCAGCTACACAGGATGCGCAACATCCGTGCAAGTCCTGGTGACTTTCTCCCCTGCACTGCACCGATCAGATAGATCAGTGTGGGGCAGGAGAAAGGAGAACAGTTCTTTCAGTGATCATGAAGGATGCTGTCAGTGTTTTCCTCCATCAGAATAAGCAGCCTCTAGACTGTAAGAAACACACACATTTTAGCATCATTTTGATTGTCTAAAATTTACTGCAGCTAAAAATTACATTTGGTTTACAATGCATTTTGCCAGATATGTTGTCACTTGTCAAAGCTAAGAATTTTACATGCTGGGTTTTTTTATGGCACATTTAGCACTGATAAGTTGTCACACTCTTGCTTAATATGTTAACATTCTGTCTGTAAACTGTATATGCATAGCTACCTTTTTGAAGCAATATTGAGATTTACTTAAGAACGTGGGGCCCAATAAATACCATCAATGGTGCCCAGTCCAAGAGATGGTGGATCCTATAGGTAAACACCACCTCATCATGCACTAAAACTTACTAAAAAAAAAAAAGATGTGAAGTTCACACATATAGAAAATGGACATTTTGTGAATACATATTACACGTATTGTAAAATAGATAGAGCTCATATGTAGAGTTTGTTTGATAAACTTTCCTACTACTTTGTCTAAATTAGAAGCAAATTGGTTGAACATTACTTCTACCTAAAATGGCAGAAAACGCACCTATCTTGGTGATGGACAGGACAGCTAGAGGGGATATGGAGGAGGCTGTTATTTTTTTTTTAATAGGTGTACTTTCACCAATTTGCTGATAATTCATTGAAAGTAGATGATCGGTACAATTGCTGCCAATGCATTTTTTAAAGCTGTATTGTCATGAGTCAAATTTGATCATGTTAGGTTCTTGCATAGGTCCTATAGCATTGATAAGTTTCCACCCTCTTTCCTACATACACACATCTCTCCTGCATACACACAACTCTACTACTATCACACACGCAATTTTCCGAAATACACACACAACTCTCCTCCATACACAAACACAGTTCTAACACATATAGCTTTTCTACAGCTTTGAAGTATGCACTCACACCTCTGTTACATACACGCACTGTTTTGCTACATACTTGTACACAGCTTTCTTACATACACCAACAGCTCTCTTATATACTCATGCAGCTCCACACACACAAACACTTATATATATATATATATATATATATGTACACTCATCCATCGTATACATTACCACATCTTGAAATTCCTTCCAGGAATGTGACTGATCACATGACCTGAAAGGTTCAATGGCTAATCAACAACTTTGTTTGATTGGGACCCTATCCATGCCACCTCACATATCAGGAGTGTCGTTCTTCTTTTCATAAAGAGGTCCAAGGGCTAGTCTTGCAGAAGTTTTTTCAGCTACACAGGATGCGCAACATCCGTGTAAGTCCTGGTGACTTTCTCCCCTGCACTGCACCGATCAGATAGATCAGTGTAGGGCAGGAGAAAGGAGAACAGTTCTTTCAGTGATCATGAAGGATGCTGTCAGTGTTTTCCTCCATCAGAATAAGCAGCCTCTAGACTGTAAGAAACGCACACATTTTAACATCATTTTGATTGTCTAAAATTTACTGCAGCTAAAAATTACATTTGGTTTACAATGCATTTTGCCAGATATGTTGTCACTTGTCAAAGCTAAGAATTTTACATGCTGGGTTTTTTTATGGCACATTTAGCACTGATAAGTTGTCACACTCTTGCTTAATATGTTAACATTCTGTCTGTAAACTGTATATGCATAGCTACCTTTTTGAAGCAATATTGAGATTTACTTAAGAACGTGGGGCCCAATAAATACCATCAATGGTGCCCAGTCCAAGAGATGGTGGATCCTATAGGTAAACACCACCTCATCATGCACTAAAACTTACTAAAAAAAAAAAAGATGTGAAGTTCACACATATAGAAAATGGACATTTTGTGAATACATATTACACGTATTGTAAAATAGATAGAGCTCATATGTAGAGTTTGTTTGATAAACTTTCCTACTACTTTGTCTAAATTAGAAGCAAATTGGTTGAACATTACTTCTACCTAAAATGGCAGAAAACGCACCTATCTTGGTGATGGACAGGACAGCTAGAGGGGATATGGAGGAGGCTGTTATTTTTTTTTTAATAGGTGTACTTTCACCAATTTGCTGATAATTCATTGAAAGTAGATGATCGGTACAATTGCTGCCAATGCATTTTTTAAAGCTGTATTGTCATGAGTCAAATTTGATCATGTTAGGTTCTTGCATAGGTCCTATAGCATTGATAAGTTTCCACCCTCTTTCCTACATACACACATCTCTCCTGCATACACACAACTCTACTACTATCACACACGCAATTTTCCGAAATACACACACAACTCTCCTCCATACACAAACACAGTTCTAACACATATAGCTTTTCTACAGCTTTGAAGTATGCACTCACACCTCTGTTACATACACGCACTGTTTTGCTACATACTTGTACACAGCTTTCTTACATACACCAACAGCTCTCTTATATACTCATGCAGCTCCACACACACAAACACTTATATATATATATATATATATATATATATGTACACTCATCCATCGTATACATTACCACATCTTGAAATTCCTTCCAGGAATGTGACTGATCACATGACCTGAAAGGTTCAATGGCTAATCAACAACTTTGTTTGATTGGGACCCTATCCATGCCACCTCACATATCAGGAGTGTCGTTCTTCTTTTCATAAAGAGGTCCAAGGGCTAGTCTTGCAGAAGTTTTTTCAGCTACACAGGATGCGCAACATCCGTGCAAGTCCTGGTGACTTTCTCCCCTGCACTGCACCGATCAGATAGATCAGTGTGGGGCAGGAGAAAGGAGAACAGTTCTTTCAGTGATCATGAAGGATGCTGTCAGTGTTTTCCTCCATCAGAATAAGCAGCCTCTAGACTGTAAGAAACACACACATTTTAACATCATTTTGATTGTCTAAAATTTACTGCAGCTAAAAATTACATTTGGTTTACAATGCATTTTGCCAGATATGTTGTCACTTGTCAAAGCTAAGAATTTTACATGCTGGGTTTTTTTATGGCACATTTAGCACTGATAAGTTGTCACACTCTTGCTTAATATGTTAACATTCTGTCTGTAAACTGTATATGCATAGCTACCTTTTTGAAGCAATATTGAGATTTACTTAAGAACGTGGGGCCCAATAAATACCATCAATGGTGCCCAGTCCAAGAGATGGTGGATCCTATAGGTAAACACCACCTCATCATGCACTAAAACTTACTAAAAAAAAAAAAGATGTGAAGTTCACACATATAGAAAATGGACATTTTGTGAATACATATTACACGTATTGTAAAATAGATAGAGCTCATATGTAGAGTTTGTTTGATAAACTTTCCTACTACTTTGTCTAAATTAGAAGCAAATTGGTTGAACATTACTTCTACCTAAAATGGCAGAAAACGCACCTATCTTGGTGATGGACAGGACAGCTAGAGGGGATATGGAGGAGGCTGTTATTTTTTTTTTAATAGGTGTACTTTCACCAATTTGCTGATAATTCATTGAAAGTAGATGATCGGTACAATTGCTGCCAATGCATTTTTTAAAGCTGTATTGTCATGAGTCAAATTTGATCATGTTAGGTTCTTGCATAGGTCCTATAGCATTGATAAGTTTCCACCCTCTTTCCTACATACACACATCTCTCCTGCATACACACAACTCTACTACTATCACACACGCAATTTTCCGAAATACACACACAACTCTCCTCCATACACAAACACAGTTCTAACACATATAGCTTTTCTACAGCTTTGAAGTATGCACTCACACCTCTGTTACATACACGCACTGTTTTGCTACATACTTGTACACAGCTTTCTTACATACACCAACAGCTCTCTTATATACTCATGCAGCTCCACACACACAAACACTTATATATATATATATATATATATATGTACACTCATCCATCGTATACATTACCACATCTTGAAATTCCTTCCAGGAATGTGACTGATCACATGACCTGAAAGGTTCAATGGCTAATCAACAACTTTGTTTGATTGGGACCCTATCCATGCCACCTCACATATCAGGAGTGTCGTTCTTCTTTTCATAAAGAGGTCCAAGGGCTAGTCTTGCAGAAGTTTTTTCAGCTACACAGGATGCGCAACATCCGTGTAAGTCCTGGTGACTTTCTCCCCTGCACTGCACCGATCAGATAGATCAGTGTAGGGCAGGAGAAAGGAGAACAGTTCTTTCAGTGATCATGAAGGATGCTGTCAGTGTTTTCCTCCATCAGAATAAGCAGCCTCTAGACTGTAAGAAACGCACACATTTTAACATCATTTTGATTGTCTAAAATTTACTGCAGCTAAAAATTACATTTGGTTTACAATGCATTTTGCCAGATATGTTGTCACTTGTCAAAGCTAAGAATTTTACATGCTGGGTTTTTTTATGGCACATTTAGCACTGATAAGTTGTCACACTCTTGCTTAATATGTTAACATTCTGTCTGTAAACTGTATATGCATAGCTACCTTTTTGAAGCAATATTGAGATTTACTTAAGAACGTGGGGCCCAATAAATACCATCAATGGTGCCCAGTCCAAGAGATGGTGGATCCTATAGGTAAACACCACCTCATCATGCACTAAAACTTACTAAAAAAAAAAAAGATGTGAAGTTCACACATATAGAAAATGGACATTTTGTGAATACATATTACACGTATTGTAAAATAGATAGAGCTCATATGTAGAGTTTGTTTGATAAACTTTCCTACTACTTTGTCTAAATTAGAAGCAAATTGGTTGAACATTACTTCTACCTAAAATGGCAGAAAACGCACCTATCTTGGTGATGGACAGGACAGCTAGAGGGGATATGGAGGAGGCTGTTATTTTTTTTTTAATAGGTGTACTTTCACCAATTTGCTGATAATTCATTGAAAGTAGATGATCGGTACAATTGCTGCCAATGCATTTTTTAAAGCTGTATTGTCATGAGTCAAATTTGATCATGTTAGGTTCTTGCATAGGTCCTATAGCATTGATAAGTTTCCACCCTCTTTCCTACATACACACATCTCTCCTGCATACACACAACTCTACTACTATCACACACGCAATTTTCCGAAATACACACACAACTCTCCTCCATACACAAACACAGTTCTAACACATATAGCTTTTCTACAGCTTTGAAGTATGCACTCACACCTCTGTTACATACACGCACTGTTTTGCTACATACTTGTACACAGCTTTCTTACATACACCAACAGCTCTCTTATATACTCATGCAGCTCCACACACACAAACACTTATATATATATATATATATATATATATATGTACACTCATCCATCGTATACATTACCACATCTTGAAATTCCTTCCAGGAATGTGACTGATCACATGACCTGAAAGGTTCAATGGCTAATCAACAACTTTGTTTGATTGGGACCCTATCCATGCCACCTCACATATCAGGAGTGTCGTTCTTCTTTTCATAAAGAGGTCCAAGGGCTAGTCTTGCAGAAGTTTTTTCAGCTACACAGGATGCGCAACATCCGTGCAAGTCCTGGTGACTTTCTCCCCTGCACTGCACCGATCAGATAGATCAGTGTGGGGCAGGAGAAAGGAGAACAGTTCTTTCAGTGATCATGAAGGATGCTGTCAGTGTTTTCCTCCATCAGAATAAGCAGCCTCTAGACTGTAAGAAACACACACATTTTAACATCATTTTGATTGTCTAAAATTTACTGCAGCTAAAAATTACATTTGGTTTACAATGCATTTTGCCAGATATGTTGTCACTTGTCAAAGCTAAGAATTTTACATGCTGGGTTTTTTTATGGCACATTTAGCACTGATAAGTTGTCACACTCTTGCTTAATATGTTAACATTCTGTCTGTAAACTGTATATGCATAGCTACCTTTTTGAAGCAATATTGAGATTTACTTAAGAACGTGGGGCCCAATAAATACCATCAATGGTGCCCAGTCCAAGAGATGGTGGATCCTATAGGTAAACACCACCTCATCATGCACTAAAACTTACTAAAAAAAAAAAAGATGTGAAGTTCACACATATAGAAAATGGACATTTTGTGAATACATATTACACGTATTGTAAAATAGATAGAGCTCATATGTAGAGTTTGTTTGATAAACTTTCCTACTACTTTGTCTAAATTAGAAGCAAATTGGTTGAACATTACTTCTACCTAAAATGGCAGAAAACGCACCTATCTTGGTGATGGACAGGACAGCTAGAGGGGATATGGAGGAGGCTGTTATTTTTTTTTTAATAGGTGTACTTTCACCAATTTGCTGATAATTCATTGAAAGTAGATGATCGGTACAATTGCTGCCAATGCATTTTTTAAAGCTGTATTGTCATGAGTCAAATTTGATCATGTTAGGTTCTTGCATAGGTCCTATAGCATTGATAAGTTTCCACCCTCTTTCCTACATACACACATCTCTCCTGCATACACACAACTCTACTACTATCACACACGCAATTTTCCGAAATACACACACAACTCTCCTCCATACACAAACACAGTTCTAACACATATAGCTTTTCTACAGCTTTGAAGTATGCACTCACACCTCTGTTACATACACGCACTGTTTTGCTACATACTTGTACACAGCTTTCTTACATACACCAACAGCTCTCTTATATACTCATGCAGCTCCACACACACAAACACTTATATATATATATATATATATATATATATATATATATATGTACACTCATCCATCGTATACATTACCACATCTTGAAATTCCTTCCAGGAATGTGACTGATCACATGACCTGAAAGGTTCAATGGCTAATCAACAACTTTGTTTGATTGGGACCCTATCCATGCCACCTCACATATCAGGAGTGTCGTTCTTCTTTTCATAAAGAGGTCCAAGGGCTAGTCTTGCAGAAGTTTTTTCAGCTACACAGGATGCGCAACATCCGTGCAAGTCCTGGTGACTTTCTCCCCTGCACTGCACCGATCAGATAGATCAGTGTGGGGCAGGAGAAAGGAGAACAGTTCTTTCAGTGATCATGAAGGATGCTGTCAGTGTTTTCCTCCATCAGAATAAGCAGCCTCTAGACTGTAAGAAACACACACATTTTAACATCATTTTGATTGTCTAAAATTTACTGCAGCTAAAAATTACATTTGGTTTACAATGCATTTTGCCAGATATGTTGTCACTTGTCAAAGCTAAGAATTTTACATGCTGGGTTTTTTTATGGCACATTTAGCACTGATAAGTTGTCACACTCTTGCTTAATATGTTAACATTCTGTCTGTAAACTGTATATGCATAGCTACCTTTTTGAAGCAATATTGAGATTTACTTAAGAACGTGGGGCCCAATAAATACCATCAATGGTGCCCAGTCCAAGAGATGGTGGATCCTATAGGTAAACACCACCTCATCATGCACTAAAACTTACTAAAAAAAAAAAAGATGTGAAGTTCACACATATAGAAAATGGACATTTTGTGAATACATATTACACGTATTGTAAAATAGATAGAGCTCATATGTAGAGTTTGTTTGATAAACTTTCCTACTACTTTGTCTAAATTAGAAGCAAATTGGTTGAACATTACTTCTACCTAAAATGGCAGAAAACGCACCTATCTTGGTGATGGACAGGACAGCTAGAGGGGATATGGAGGAGGCTGTTATTTTTTTTTTAATAGGTGTACTTTCACCAATTTGCTGATAATTCATTGAAAGTAGATGATCGGTACAATTGCTGCCAATGCATTTTTTAAAGCTGTATTGTCATGAGTCAAATTTGATCATGTTAGGTTCTTGCATAGGTCCTATAGCATTGATAAGTTTCCACCCTCTTTCCTACATACACACATCTCTCCTGCATACACACAACTCTACTACTATCACACACGCAATTTTCCGAAATACACACACAACTCTCCTCCATACACAAACACAGTTCTAACACATATAGCTTTTCTACAGCTTTGAAGTATGCACTCACACCTCTGTTACATACACGCACTGTTTTGCTACATACTTGTACACAGCTTTCTTACATACACCAACAGCTCTCTTATATACTCATGCAGCTCCACACACACAAACACTTATATATATATATATATATATATATATATATATGTACACTCATCCATCGTATACATTACCACATCTTGAAATTCCTTCCAGGAATGTGACTGATCACATGACCTGAAAGGTTCAATGGCTAATCAACAACTTTGTTTGATTGGGACCCTATCCATGCCACCTCACATATCAGGAGTGTCGTTCTTCTTTTCATAAAGCGGTCCAAGGGCTAGTCTTGCAGAAGTTTTTTCAGCTACACAGGATGCGCAACATCCGTGCAAGTCCTGGTGACTTTCTCCCCTGCACTGCACCGATCAGATAGATCAGTGTGGGGCAGGAGAAAGGAGAACAGTTCTTTCAGTGATCATGAAGGATGCTGTCAGTGTTTTCCTCCATCAGAATAAGCAGCCTCTAGACTGTAAGAAACACACACATTTTAGCATCATTTTGATTGTCTAAAATTTACTGCAGCTAAAAATTACATTTGGTTTACAATGCATTTTGCCAGATATGTTGTCACTTGTCAAAGCTAAGAATTTTACATGCTGGGTTTTTTTATGGCACATTTAGCACTGATAAGTTGTCACACTCTTGCTTAATATGTTAACATTCTGTCTGTAAACTGTATATGCATAGCTACCTTTTTGAAGCAATATTGAGATTTACTTAAGAACGTGGGGCCCAATAAATACCATCAATGGTGCCCAGTCCAAGAGATGGTGGATCCTATAGGTAAACACCACCTCATCATGCACTAAAACTTACTAAAAAAAAAAAAGATGTGAAGTTCACACATATAGAAAATGGACATTTTGTGAATACATATTACACGTATTGTAAAATAGATAGAGCTCATATGTAGAGTTTGTTTGATAAACTTTCCTACTACTTTGTCTAAATTAGAAGCAAATTGGTTGAACATTACTTCTACCTAAAATGGCAGAAAACGCACCTATCTTGGTGATGGACAGGACAGCTAGAGGGGATATGGAGGAGGCTGTTATTTTTTTTTTAATAGGTGTACTTTCACCAATTTGCTGATAATTCATTGAAAGTAGATGATCGGTACAATTGCTGCCAATGCATTTTTTAAAGCTGTATTGTCATGAGTCAAATTTGATCATGTTAGGTTCTTGCATAGGTCCTATAGCATTGATAAGTTTCCACCCTCTTTCCTACATACACACATCTCTCCTGCATACACACAACTCTACTACTATCACACACGCAATTTTCCGAAATACACACACAACTCTCCTCCATACACAAACACAGTTCTAACACATATAGCTTTTCTACAGCTTTGAAGTATGCACTCACACCTCTGTTACATACACGCACTGTTTTGCTACATACTTGTACACAGCTTTCTTACATACACCAACAGCTCTCTTATATACTCATGCAGCTCCACACACACAAACACTTATATATATATATATATATATATATGTACACTCATCCATCGTATACATTACCACATCTTGAAATTCCTTCCAGGAATGTGACTGATCACATGACCTGAAAGGTTCAATGGCTAATCAACAACTTTGTTTGATTGGGACCCTATCCATGCCACCTCACATATCAGGAGTGTCGTTCTTCTTTTCATAAAGAGGTCCAAGGGCTAGTCTTGCAGAAGTTTTTTCAGCTACACAGGATGCGCAACATCCGTGTAAGTCCTGGTGACTTTCTCCCCTGCACTGCACCGATCAGATAGATCAGTGTAGGGCAGGAGAAAGGAGAACAGTTCTTTCAGTGATCATGAAGGATGCTGTCAGTGTTTTCCTCCATCAGAATAAGCAGCCTCTAGACTGTAAGAAACGCACACATTTTAACATCATTTTGATTGTCTAAAATTTACTGCAGCTAAAAATTACATTTGGTTTACAATGCATTTTGCCAGATATGTTGTCACTTGTCAAAGCTAAGAATTTTACATGCTGGGTTTTTTTATGGCACATTTAGCACTGATAAGTTGTCACACTCTTGCTTAATATGTTAACATTCTGTCTGTAAACTGTATATGCATAGCTACCTTTTTGAAGCAATATTGAGATTTACTTAAGAACGTGGGGCCCAATAAATACCATCAATGGTGCCCAGTCCAAGAGATGGTGGATCCTATAGGTAAACACCACCTCATCATGCACTAAAACTTACTAAAAAAAAAAAAGATGTGAAGTTCACACATATAGAAAATGGACATTTTGTGAATACATATTACACGTATTGTAAAATAGATAGAGCTCATATGTAGAGTTTGTTTGATAAACTTTCCTACTACTTTGTCTAAATTAGAAGCAAATTGGTTGAACATTACTTCTACCTAAAATGGCAGAAAACGCACCTATCTTGGTGATGGACAGGACAGCTAGAGGGGATATGGAGGAGGCTGTTATTTTTTTTTTAATAGGTGTACTTTCACCAATTTGCTGATAATTCATTGAAAGTAGATGATCGGTACAATTGCTGCCAATGCATTTTTTAAAGCTGTATTGTCATGAGTCAAATTTGATCATGTTAGGTTCTTGCATAGGTCCTATAGCATTGATAAGTTTCCACCCTCTTTCCTACATACACACATCTCTCCTGCATACACACAACTCTACTACTATCACACACGCAATTTTCCGAAATACACACACAACTCTCCTCCATACACAAACACAGTTCTAACACATATAGCTTTTCTACAGCTTTGAAGTATGCACTCACACCTCTGTTACATACACGCACTGTTTTGCTACATACTTGTACACAGCTTTCTTACATACACCAACAGCTCTCTTATATACTCATGCAGCTCCACACACACAAACACTTATATATATATATATATATATATATATGTACACTCATCCATCGTATACATTACCACATCTTGAAATTCCTTCCAGGAATGTGACTGATCACATGACCTGAAAGGTTCAATGGCTAATCAACAACTTTGTTTGATTGGGACCCTATCCATGCCACCTCACATATCAGGAGTGTCGTTCTTCTTTTCATAAAGAGGTCCAAGGGCTAGTCTTGCAGAAGTTTTTTCAGCTACACAGGATGCGCAACATCCGTGCAAGTCCTGGTGACTTTCTCCCCTGCACTGCACCGATCAGATAGATCAGTGTGGGGCAGGAGAAAGGAGAACAGTTCTTTCAGTGATCATGAAGGATGCTGTCAGTGTTTTCCTCCATCAGAATAAGCAGCCTCTAGACTGTAAGAAACACACACATTTTAACATCATTTTGATTGTCTAAAATTTACTGCAGCTAAAAATTACATTTGGTTTACAATGCATTTTGCCAGATATGTTGTCACTTGTCAAAGCTAAGAATTTTACATGCTGGGTTTTTTTATGGCACATTTAGCACTGATAAGTTGTCACACTCTTGCTTAATATGTTAACATTCTGTCTGTAAACTGTATATGCATAGCTACCTTTTTGAAGCAATATTGAGATTTACTTAAGAACGTGGGGCCCAATAAATACCATCAATGGTGCCCAGTCCAAGAGATGGTGGATCCTATAGGTAAACACCACCTCATCATGCACTAAAACTTACTAAAAAAAAAAAAGATGTGAAGTTCACACATATAGAAAATGGACATTTTGTGAATACATATTACACGTATTGTAAAATAGATAGAGCTCATATGTAGAGTTTGTTTGATAAACTTTCCTACTACTTTGTCTAAATTAGAAGCAAATTGGTTGAACATTACTTCTACCTAAAATGGCAGAAAACGCACCTATCTTGGTGATGGACAGGACAGCTAGAGGGGATATGGAGGAGGCTGTTATTTTTTTTTTAATAGGTGTACTTTCACCAATTTGCTGATAATTCATTGAAAGTAGATGATCGGTACAATTGCTGCCAATGCATTTTTTAAAGCTGTATTGTCATGAGTCAAATTTGATCATGTTAGGTTCTTGCATAGGTCCTATAGCATTGATAAGTTTCCACCCTCTTTCCTACATACACACATCTCTCCTGCATACACACAACTCTACTACTATCACACACGCAATTTTCCGAAATACACACACAACTCTCCTCCATACACAAACACAGTTCTAACACATATAGCTTTTCTACAGCTTTGAAGTATGCACTCACACCTCTGTTACATACACGCACTGTTTTGCTACATACTTGTACACAGCTTTCTTACATACACCAACAGCTCTCTTATATACTCATGCAGCTCCACACACACAAACACTTATATATATATATATATATATATATATATATATATATATGTACACTCATCCATCGTATACATTACCACATCTTGAAATTCCTTCCAGGAATGTGACTGATCACATGACCTGAAAGGTTCAATGGCTAATCAACAACTTTGTTTGATTGGGACCCTATCCATGCCACCTCACATATCAGGAGTGTCGTTCTTCTTTTCATAAAGAGGTCCAAGGGCTAGTCTTGCAGAAGTTTTTTCAGCTACACAGGATGCGCAACATCCGTGCAAGTCCTGGTGACTTTCTCCCCTGCACTGCACCGATCAGATAGATCAGTGTGGGGCAGGAGAAAGGAGAACAGTTCTTTCAGTGATCATGAAGGATGCTGTCAGTGTTTTCCTCCATCAGAATAAGCAGCCTCTAGACTGTAAGAAACACACACATTTTAACATCATTTTGATTGTCTAAAATTTACTGCAGCTAAAAATTACATTTGGTTTACAATGCATTTTGCCAGATATGTTGTCACTTGTCAAAGCTAAGAATTTTACATGCTGGGTTTTTTTATGGCACATTTAGCACTGATAAGTTGTCACACTCTTGCTTAATATGTTAACATTCTGTCTGTAAACTGTATATGCATAGCTACCTTTTTGAAGCAATATTGAGATTTACTTAAGAACGTGGGGCCCAATAAATACCATCAATGGTGCCCAGTCCAAGAGATGGTGGATCCTATAGGTAAACACCACCTCATCATGCACTAAAACTTACTAAAAAAAAAAAAGATGTGAAGTTACACATATAGAAAATGGACATTTTGTGAATACATATTACACGTATTGTAAAATAGATAGAGCTCATATGTAGAGTTTGTTTGATAAACTTTCCTACTACTTTGTCTAAATTAGAAGCAAATTGGTTGAACATTACTTCTACCTAAAATGGCAGAAAACGCACCTATCTTGGTGATGGACAGGACAGCTAGAGGGGATATGGAGGAGGCTGTTATTTTTTTTTTAATAGGTGTACTTTCACCAATTTGCTGATAATTCATTGAAAGTAGATGATCGGTACAATTGCTGCCAATGCATTTTTTAAAGCTGTATTGTCATGAGTCAAATTTGATCATGTTAGGTTCTTGCATAGGTCCTATAGCATTGATAAGTTTCCACCCTCTTTCCTACATACACACATCTCTCCTGCATACACACAACTCTACTACTATCACACACGCAATTTTCCGAAATACACACACAACTCTCCTCCATACACAAACACAGTTCTAACACATATAGCTTTTCTACAGCTTTGAAGTATGCACTCACACCTCTGTTACATACACGCACTGTTTTGCTACATACTTGTACACAGCTTTCTTACATACACCAACAGCTCTCTTATATACTCATGCAGCTCCACACACACAAACACTTATATATATATATATATATGTACACTCATCCATCGTATACATTACCACATCTTGAAATTCCTTCCAGGAATGTGACTGATCACATGACCTGAAAGGTTCAATGGCTAATCAACAACTTTGTTTGATTGGGACCCTATCCATGCCACCTCACATATCAGGAGTGTCGTTCTTCTTTTCATAAAGAGGTCCAAGGGCTAGTCTTGCAGAAGTTTTTTCAGCTACACAGGATGCGCAACATCCGTGCAAGTCCTGGTGACTTTCTCCCCTGCACTGCACCGATCAGATAGATCAGTGTGGGGCAGGAGAAAGGAGAACAGTTCTTTCAGTGATCATGAAGGATGCTGTCAGTGTTTTCCTCCATCAGAATAAGCAGCCTCTAGACTGTAAGAAACACACACATTTTAACATCATTTTGATTGTCTAAAATTTACTGCAGCTAAAAATTACATTTGGTTTACAATGCATTTTGCCAGATATGTTGTCACTTGTCAAAGCTAAGAATTTTACATGCTGGGTTTTTTTATGGCACATTTAGCACTGATAAGTTGTCACACTCTTGCTTAATATGTTAACATTCTGTCTGTAAACTGTATATGCATAGCTACCTTTTTGAAGCAATATTGAGATTTACTTAAGAACGTGGGGCCCAATAAATACCATCAATGGTGCCCAGTCCAAGAGATGGTGGATCCTATAGGTAAACACCACCTCATCATGCACTAAAACTTACTAAAAAAAAAAAAGATGTGAAGTTCACACATATAGAAAATGGACATTTTGTGAATACATATTACACGTATTGTAAAATAGATAGAGCTCATATGTAGAGTTTGTTTGATAAACTTTCCTACTACTTTGTCTAAATTAGAAGCAAATTGGTTGAACATTACTTCTACCTAAAATGGCAGAAAACGCACCTATCTTGGTGATGGACAGGACAGCTAGAGGGGATATGGAGGAGGCTGTTATTTTTTTTTTAATAGGTGTACTTTCACCAATTTGCTGATAATTCATTGAAAGTAGATGATCGGTACAATTGCTGCCAATGCATTTTTTAAAGCTGTATTGTCATGAGTCAAATTTGATCATGTTAGGTTCTTGCATAGGTCCTATAGCATTGATAAGTTTCCACCCTCTTTCCTACATACACACATCTCTCCTGCATACACACAACTCTACTACTATCACACACGCAATTTTCCGAAATACACACACAACTCTCCTCCATACACAAACACAGTTCTAACACATATAGCTTTTCTACAGCTTTGAAGTATGCACTCACACCTCTGTTACATACACGCACTGTTTTGCTACATACTTGTACACAGCTTTCTTACATACACCAACAGCTCTCTTATATACTCATGCAGCTCCACACACACAAACACTTATATATATATATATATATATATATATATGTACACTCATCCATCGTATACATTACCACATCTTGAAATTCCTTCCAGGAATGTGACTGATCACATGACCTGAAAGGTTCAATGGCTAATCAACAACTTTGTTTGATTGGGACCCTATCCATGCCACCTCACATATCAGGA
Source organism: Phyllobates terribilis (assembly GCF_046119375.1). Taxonomy (NCBI): domain Eukaryota; kingdom Metazoa; phylum Chordata; class Amphibia; order Anura; family Dendrobatidae; genus Phyllobates; species Phyllobates terribilis. The sequence goes on along the minus strand of NW_027363957.1, from coordinate 7,329 downwards.
GTGTCGTTCTTCTTTTCATAAAGAGGTCCAAGGGCTAGTCTTGCAGAAGTTTTTTCAGCTACACAGGATGCGCAACATCCGCAAGTCCTGGTGACTTTCTCCCCTGCACTGCACCGATCAGATAGATCAGTGTGGGGCAGGAGAAAGGAGAACAGTTCTTTCAGTGATCATGAAGGATGCTGTCAGTGTTTTCCTCCATCAGAATAAGCAGCCTCTAGACTGTAAGAAACACACACATTTTAACATCATTTTGATTGTCTAAAATTTACTGCAGCTAAAAATTACATTTGGTTTACAATGCATTTTGCCAGATATGTTGTCACTTGTCAAAGCTAAGAATTTTACATGCTGGGTTTTTTTATGGCACATTTAGCACTGATAAGTTGTCACACTCTTGCTTAATATGTTAACATTCTGTCTGTAAACTGTATATGCATAGCTACCTTTTTGAAGCAATATTGAGATTTACTTAAGAACGTGGGGCCCAATAAATACCATCAATGGTGCCCAGTCCAAGAGATGGTGGATCCTATAGGTAAACACCACCTCATCATGCACTAAAACTTACTAAAAAAAAAAAAGATGTGAAGTTCACACATATAGAAAATGGACATTTTGTGAATACATATTACACGTATTGTAAAATAGATAGAGCTCATATGTAGAGTTTGTTTGATAAACTTTCCTACTACACTTTGTCTAAATTAGAAGCAAATTGGTTGAACATTACTTCTACCTAAAATGGCAGAAAACGCACCTATCTTGGTGATGGACAGGACAGCTAGAGGGGATATGGAGGAGGCTGTTATTTTTTTTTTAATAGGTGTACTTTCACCAATTTGCTGATAATTCATTGAAAGTAGATGATCGGTACAATTGCTGCCAATGCATTTTTTAAAGCTGTATTGTCATGAGTCAAATTTGATCATGTTAGGTTCTTGCATAGGTCCTATAGCATTGATAAGTTTCCACCCTCTTTCCTACATACACACATCTCTCCTGCATACACACAACTCTACTACTATCACACACGCAATTTTCCGAAATACACACACAACTCTCCTCCATACACAAACACAGTTCTAACACATATAGCTTTTCTACAGCTTTGAAGTATGCACTCACACCTCTGTTACATACACGCACTGTTTTGCTACATACTTGTACACAGCTTTCTTACATACACCAACAGCTCTCTTATATACTCATGCAGCTCCACACACACAAACACTTATATTATATATATATATATATATATATATATATATATATATGTACACTCATCCATCGTATACATTACCACATCTTGAAATTCCTTCCAGGAATGTGACTGATCACATGACCTGAAAGGTTCAATGGCTAATCAACAACTTTGTTTGATTGGGACCCTATCCATGCCACCTCACATATCAGGAGTGTCGTTCTTCTTTTCATAAAGAGGTCCAAGGGCTAGTCTTGCAGAAGTTTTTTCAGCTACACAGGATGCGCAACATCCGTGCAAGTCCTGGTGACTTTCTCCCCTGCACTGCACCGATCAGATAGATCAGTGTGGGGCAGGAGAAAGGAGAACAGTTCTTTCAGTGATCATGAAGGATGCTGTCAGTGTTTTCCTCCATCAGAATAAGCAGCCTCTAGACTGTAAGAAACACACACATTTTAACATCATTTTGATTGTCTAAAATTTACTGCAGCTAAAAATTACATTTGGTTTACAATGCATTTTGCCAGATATGTTGTCACTTGTCAAAGCTAAGAATTTTACATGCTGGGTTTTTTTATGGCACATTTAGCACTGATAAGTTGTCACACTCTTGCTTAATATGTTAACATTCTGTCTGTAAACTGTATATGCATAGCTACCTTTTTGAAGCAATATTGAGATTTACTTAAGAACGTGGGGCCCAATAAATACCATCAATGGTGCCCAGTCCAAGAGATGGTGGATCCTATAGGTAAACACCACCTCATCATGCACTAAAACTTACTAAAAAAAAAAAAGATGTGAAGTTCACACATATAGAAAATGGACATTTTGTGAATACATATTACACGTATTGTAAAATAGATAGAGCTCATATGTAGAGTTTGTTTGATAAACTTTCCTACTACTTTGTCTAAATTAGAAGCAAATTGGTTGAACATTACTTCTACCTAAAATGGCAGAAAACGCACCTATCTTGGTGATGGACAGGACAGCTAGAGGGGATATGGAGGAGGCTGTTATTTTTTTTTTAATAGGTGTACTTTCACCAATTTGCTGATAATTCATTGAAAGTAGATGATCGGTACAATTGCTGCCAATGCATTTTTTAAAGCTGTATTGTCATGAGTCAAATTTGATCATGTTAGGTTCTTGCATAGGTCCTATAGCATTGATAAGTTTCCACCCTCTTTCCTACATACACACATCTCTCCTGCATACACACAACTCTACTACTATCACACACGCAATTTTCCGAAATACACACACAACTCTCCTCCATACACAAACACAGTTCTAACACATATAGCTTTTCTACAGCTTTGAAGTATGCACTCACACCTCTGTTACATACACGCACTGTTTTGCTACATACTTGTACACAGCTTTCTTACATACACCAACAGCTCTCTTATATACTCATGCAGCTCCACACACACAAACACTTATATATATATATATATATATATATATATGTACACTCATCCATCGTATACATTACCACATCTTGAAATTCCTTCCAGGAATGTGACTGATCACATGACCTGAAAGGTTCAATGGCTAATCAACAACTTTGTTTGATTGGGACCCTATCCATGCCACCTCACATATCAGGAGTGTCGTTCTTCTTTTCATAAAGAGGTCCAAGGGCTAGTCTTGCAGAAGTTTTTTCAGCTACACAGGATGCGCAACATCCGTGCAAGTCCTGGTGACTTTCTCCCCTGCACTGCACCGATCAGATAGATCAGTGTGGGGCAGGAGAAAGGAGAACAGTTCTTTCAGTGATCATGAAGGATGCTGTCAGTGTTTTCCTCCATCAGAATAAGCAGCCTCTAGACTGTAAGAAACACACACATTTTAACATCATTTTGATTGTCTAAAATTTACTGCAGCTAAAAATTACATTTGGTTTACAATGCATTTTGCCAGATATGTTGTCACTTGTCAAAGCTAAGAATTTTACATGCTGGGTTTTTTTATGGCACATTTAGCACTGATAAGTTGTCACACTCTTGCTTAATATGTTAACATTCTGTCTGTAAACTGTATATGCATAGCTACCTTTTTGAAGCAATATTGAGATTTACTTAAGAACGTGGGGCCCAATAAATACCATCAATGGTGCCCAGTCCAAGAGATGGTGGATCCTATAGGTAAACACCACCTCATCATGCACTAAAACTTACTAAAAAAAAAAAAGATGTGAAGTTCACACATATAGAAAATGGACATTTTGTGAATACATATTACACGTATTGTAAAATAGATAGAGCTCATATGTAGAGTTTGTTTGATAAACTTTCCTACTACTTTGTCTAAATTAGAAGCAAATTGGTTGAACATTACTTCTACCTAAAATGGCAGAAAACGCACCTATCTTGGTGATGGACAGGACAGCTAGAGGGGATATGGAGGAGGCTGTTATTTTTTTTTTAATAGGTGTACTTTCACCAATTTGCTGATAATTCATTGAAAGTAGATGATCGGTACAATTGCTGCCAATGCATTTTTTAAAGCTGTATTGTCATGAGTCAAATTTGATCATGTTAGGTTCTTGCATAGGTCCTATAGCATTGATAAGTTTCCCCCTCTTTCCTACATACACACATCTCTCCTGCATACACACAACTCTACTACTATCACACACGCAATTTTCCGAAATACACACACAACTTTCCTCCATACACAAACACAGTTCTAACACATATAGCTTTTCTACAGCTTTGAAGTATGCACTCACACCTCTGTTACATACACGCACTGTTTTGCTACATACTTGTACACAGCTTTCTTACATACACCAACAGCTCTCTTATATACTCATGCAGCTCCACACACACAAACACTTATATATATATATATATATATATATGTACACTCATCCATCGTATACATTACCACATCTTGAAATTCCTTCCAGGAATGTGACTGATCACATGACCTGAAAGGTTCAATGGCTAATCAACAACTTTGTTTGATTGGGACCCTATCCATGCCACCTCACATATCAGGAGTGTCGTTCTTCTTTTCATAAAGAGGTCCAAGGGCTAGTCTTGCAGAAGTTTTTTCAGCTACACAGGATGCGCAACATCCGTGCAAGTCCTGGTGACTTTCTCCCCTGCACTGCACCGATCAGATAGATCAGTGTGGGGCAGGAGAAAGGAGAACAGTTCTTTCAGTGATCATGAAGGATGCTGTCAGTGTTTTCCTCCATCAGAATAAGCAGCCTCTAGACTGTAAGAAACACACACATTTTAACATCATTTTGATTGTCTAAAATTTACTGCAGCTAAAAATTACATTTGGTTTACAATGCATTTTGCCAGATATGTTGTCACTTGTCAAAGCTAAGAATTTTACATGCTGGGTTTTTTTATGGCACATTTAGCACTGATAAGTTGTCACACTCTTGCTTAATATGTTAACATTCTGTCTGTAAACTGTATATGCATAGCTACCTTTTTGAAGCAATATTGAGATTTACTTAAGAACGTGGGGCCCAATAAATACCATCAATGGTGCCCAGTCCAAGAGATGGTGGATCCTATAGGTAAACACCACCTCATCATGCACTAAAACTTACTAAAAAAAAAAAAGATGTGAAGTTCACACATATAGAAAATGGACATTTTGTGAATACATATTACACGTATTGTAAAATAGATAGAGCTCATATGTAGAGTTTGTTTGATAAACTTTCCTACTACTTTGTCTAAATTAGAAGCAAATTGGTTGAACATTACTTCTACCTAAAATGGCAGAAAACGCACCTATCTTGGTGATGGACAGGACAGCTAGAGGGGATATGGAGGAGGCTGTTATTTTTTTTTTAATAGGTGTACTTTCACCAATTTGCTGATAATTCATTGAAAGTAGATGATCGGTACAATTGCTGCCAATGCATTTTTTAAAGCTGTATTGTCATGAGTCAAATTTGATCATGTTAGGTTCTTGCATAGGTCCTATAGCATTGATAAGTTTCCACCCTCTTTCCTACATACACACATCTCTCCTGCATACACACAACTCTACTACTATCACACACGCAATTTTCCGAAATACACACACAACTTTCCTCCATACACAAACACAGTTCTAACACATATAGCTTTTCTACAGCTTTGAAGTATGCACTCACACCTCTGTTACATACACGCACTGTTTTGCTACATACTTGTACACAGCTTTCTTACATACACCAACAGCTCTCTTATATACTCATGCAGCTCCACACACACACAAACACTTATATATATATATATATATATATATATATATGTACACTCATCCATCGTATACATTACCACATCTTGAAATTCCTTCCAGGAATGTGACTGATCACATGACCTGAAAGGTTCAATGGCTAATCAACAACTTTGTTTGATTGGGACCCTATCCATGCCACCTCACATATCAGGAGTGTCGTTCTTCTTTTCATAAAGAGGTCCAAGGGCTAGTCTTGCAGAAGTTTTTTCAGCTACACAGGATGCGCAACATCCGTGCAAGTCCTGGTGACTTTCTCCCCTGCACTGCACCGATCAGATAGATCAGTGTGGGGCAGGAGAAAGGAGAACAGTTCTTTCAGTGATCATGAAGGATGCTGTCAGTGTTTTCCTCCATCAGAATAAGCAGCCTCTAGACTGTAAGAAACACACACATTTTAACATCATTTTGATTGTCTAAAATTTACTGCAGCTAAAAATTACATTTGGTTTACAATGCATTTTGCCAGATATGTTGTCACTTGTCAAAGCTAAGAATTTTACATGCTGGGTTTTTTATGGCACATTTAGCACTGATAAGTTGTCACACTCTTGCTTAATATGTTAACATTCTGTCTGTAAACTGTATATGCATAGCTACCTTTTTGAAGCAATATTGAGATTTACTTAAGAACGTGGGGCCCAATAAATACCATCAATGGTGCCCAGTCCAAGAGATGGTGGATCCTATAGGTAAACACCACCTCATCATGCACTAAAACTTACTAAAAAAAAAAAAGATGTGAAGTTCACACATATAGAAAATGGACATTTTGTGAATACATATTACACGTATTGTAAAATAGATAGAGCTCATATGTAGAGTTTGTTTGATAAACTTTCCTACTACTTTGTCTAAATTAGAAGCAAATTGGTTGAACATTACTTCTACCTAAAATGGCAGAAAACGCACCTATCTTGGTGATGGACAGGACAGCTAGAGGGGATATGGAGGAGGCTGTTATTTTTTTTTTAATAGGTGTACTTTCACCAATTTGCTGATAATTCATTGAAAGTAGATGATCGGTACAATTGCTGCCAATGCATTTTTTAAAGCTGTATTGTCATGAGTCAAATTTGATCATGTTAGGTTCTTGCATAGGTCCTATAGCATTGATAAGTTTCCACCCTCTTTCCTACATACACACATCTCTCCTGCATACACACAACTCTACTACTATCACACACGCAATTTTCCGAAATACACACACAACTCTCCTCCATACACAAACACAGTTCTAACACATATAGCTTTTCTACAGCTTTGAAGTATGCACTCACACCTCTGTTACATACACGCACTGTTTTGCTACATACTTGTACACAGCTTTCTTACATACACCAACAGCTCTCTTATATACTCATGCAGCTCCACACACACAAACACTTATATATATATATATATATATATATATATATATATATATGTACACTCATCCATCGTATACATTACCACATCTTGAAATTCCTTCCAGGAATGTGACTGATCACATGACCTGAAAGGTTCAATGGCTAATCAACAACTTTGTTTGATTGGGACCCTATCCATGCCACCTCACATATCAGGAGTGTCGTTCTTCTTTTCATAAAGAGGTCCAAGGGCTAGTCTTGCAGAAGTTTTTTCAGCTACACAGGATGCGCAACATCCGTGCAAGTCCTGGTGACTTTCTCCCCTGCACTGCACCGATCAGATAGATCAGTGTGGGGCAGGAGAAAGGAGAACAGTTCTTTCAGTGATCATGAAGGATGCTGTCAGTGTTTTCCTCCATCAGAATAAGCAGCCTCTAGACTGTAAGAAACACACACATTTTAACATCATTTTGATTGTCTAAAATTTACTGCAGCTAAAAATTACATTTGGTTTAC